>NC_056745.1:1248046525-1248646525 GCF_019279795.1 Protopterus annectens
TGCTGGAACACAGATGTGATGCAATACCTTTCACTGGACCAAAACAGATTTTACAATTACTGTAGCTTTTGGGCTAGCAGTAGCTCTTTTTTTGGCAGTTAGCAGTAACTCTGGAAAAAAGGCTCCTGGTAGCTGGAAATATGGTGTAATTGTAAAACCTACATTGCTCCAATAAAAGGTATTGCATCACATCTGTGTTCCAGTGTCTTTGCGGTTTGTGTTAGTGGACCAACATGACATTTTTTAATTTTTTCTACCATTACCAAAAAAATTTACAAAGTTACTATGTTGCCTTTTTAGAGATTAGCAGGCAGAAATCTTTTTCCTGGATAACACTCCTATAAAATGTGTATCAAACATAGACACTTTGCAACAACCCTCTGAATATCACCCAAGGTGTATATCTATGTTTATAAATAACACAATAATTTCACTAATTTTACACTAATTCACCATAACTTACATTTCTGTTTATATTTACTACTTGTAACACTGTCAGTTGTTTTATTCAGTGTGCAACTGGCGAAATCTGGTTTAATTTAATTTCTTAATACGTTACAATAGGAAGTAATGACTGGAAATTGCATTTAACAGTTCTAGGTCTTATTCCCTCAAGCTGAGCCATGAAATTGGAATTTCACTTTTTTTCACAAGCCCTGTAGAGCTTGCTCTCTCAATATACAAATACCTCTCAACTGCCCAGATTTTTCACAGAAGGTCCAGATTTTCACCTCAGATTTTTGGTCTGTTTCCCACAAAATGTGTATTTGTTTTGGCAAATCGTTGAGGACTCAAGTCACTAAATAATGACATACATTTGAGTTTTAGAGTTCATATCCTTCAGAAAATACATGCTAACACAAATCCTGTATTCTAGCAACTTTCAATGTTTATAAGCGCAATAGTTAAAAATCTGTTCCTAGTTTTTGGTCTTTGCACCCCCGTTATTTAGGATTTGCTCAGAGTTTTCACACTACGTGCTCGAGACTTATGAATATACGTAAAATAATTAAAAAAAAATCCTTCTTCGTTGCTCTGGACCCTGGGTCTCTACTACCACATTTACTGATCTATGTTAAAACAGTATTTAGAAAGTAGGAAAGGTTTTCCAGCTGACCTGTTCCCCATTTTTGCAACCTGTCAGTTTTTGAAGAGTACACAGTTCTTACGATTTTCAATAATTCAGTTTCAAGTTTTGAATTTTTCTTCAGTAAATTCACCAACTCACAAATTGTGCCACTGCTTAAGGCTGAAAACACAGATATCAAGCAGTTTCCTCTTGCTCTCACGATTCTAGTTTGTCACTAACTTCAAAATGTTCTAGATTTCTGCAGAAAATGTTCTAAAATTGTGATCTCACCTTAGTGTTCTGTTGTATTTGCATCACAAGCAGATATGTGATAATAGCTCATCAAACTAATGTTTTAGGTTATATCCTCTGAGTATGCTTACTTTGATATAACTGATATTCCTGCTCTTTAAAACTATTATGCAGTGTTTAACTCATTAAGTTAGATACAGTTATACATACGTATTTGCTTCTTCAGCAGTTGTCAATATTCAGATATAATGGTTTTCAAGTCAAGGGTTGATGCCTAATATTTACTTCAGGCTGCAGTAATTCTGTGATCAGTTAGTCTCCACCAACGTGTTTAAACATAAGCAAAGTCTGGAAGTTTATTCTACCTGACCCCCCCGACCCACCTAGAAGAATGGTACTGTACATCTGTACCCCTCTAGCTCATCAGTATTTGTACATTTAATGCAAATTCTCACTTCAAGGCAGACATCACCATATAGGATTTATATTTCACAGGAATATGTGCATTTAATTGAAGGTCTTGAAATGTACCCAATAACTATTTCAGATCATGTGCCAATAATAACTAAAATAAAAATGCAAGGTAATGAAATAAAAATGAGACACTGGTGCTTTCTCACCTATGGGTTGAAAAGAGAGGAATTTAAGGAATGAGTTTTGGAATTAATTCAGGAGCTACTAGAGAAGATAAAAAATTCTTCTGAAAATGTAGCTAGGGAGTGGGTTAAAATTAAAGTGGAGTTTAAAACTAGGGTGGAAATAAAGGAAAGGGAGATATGGTTAAGAAGTAACAAGAATTATTTAGAGGGACTGACAAATGTTAACGTATTGCAAAATAGGGGGAATCTCACAGAACAAGAAAAGGAGCAACTGCAGAATGCTAAACAGAAAATAAGGGATTACCTCAATAACATGCACGAGTTTAGAAAGATTGCTGTTAAGCAACTTTTTTTTTTTGATAATAATTCTAGAGCTCAAAAACTTTTAGCAGAATGACACAGACAATGGAAAGTAGAAAGGGCTGTCACCAAGCTTAAGGAGGCTATAACAAGAAAGATAAGAAATTCTGTAGAAGTATTAGAAATATTTCGGAAATTTTATGAAAGTTTGTATAAAGCAGAGAACTATGGAAATCAAGAAAAGGTACAAATGGAAATGTTTATGAAAGAAGTAAATATGAGATAAAAATGGCTATGTATAACCAATCTACAGGAAAGTCCCCAGGAATAGATGGTATTCCTGTGGAAGTTTGGAAGCTATGAGGGAAAAAACTGATAAAGATCTGTAAGGTTTTCAACAGTGTCTTAAGAGGAGGAGAAGTACAAGCATCCTTGAAGAAAGCGGCAGTAATGATAATACCTAAAGATGGTAAAGATTTATTGGATCCTTCTTCATACAGGCCTATTTCAATACTAAACCATGCATATAAAGTGTTTTTGTCTGTAATAGCAAAACGAATGGCAAAAGTGATACCAAAATTGATAGATATGGATCAGTGTGGTTTTGTGTGGGGGGGGGGGGACATTTGACAATATTAAAAAACACTGATGATCCAGAGGGAAACAGAATGTAACAAAATACCACTGTTATTGGTGGGTCTTGATGCAGAGAAAGCATTTGACAGAGTAGACTGTGACTTCGTGAGCAGGGCAATGAAAGCATTTGCTTTCCCTGATACAATTATAAGGTTGATTAGGAGTATATAGAAGAGATCAGAGGTGAAAATTAAACTGGGTGGGCCCCTCTGATAACTTCTGCTTGAGTAAAGGAACCAGGCAAGGTTGTCTGCATTCCCGTTTTTTGTTTGCATTATATTTAGGGCCATTGGCAAAGAAAATAACAGACTCAAAAATTCAAGGATATAATTGGTATGGTAGTCAGGAAAAGCTGGCTCTATTTGCAGATGATATTATTTTATATATGACAGAACCAAAAAGGGACATTACAGTGTTGTGGAAAATTTTAAGACAGTTTCATATCTTCTTGAGACACAAAATTAATGAAACTAAAACAAAGGCAATAGCTATAAATTATGTACCCGCACACCAATTGTTCCAACAATATCCACATTTATGGGGATATGATAAAATGAAGTATTTAGGAGTATGGATAAGAAATTACTCTGTTTGGGTAGCTAAGGATATGTGGGAAGAGACTAAGCAGAAGTTAATACAAAAACTGAGAAATTGGAAGCTTTGTTACATGGATAGGGATACTAAGATACAAGCAATTAAAATGTTTTAGTCCTTTTAGTCTTATACACAAGTGAGGCATATTTTTATCAACCAGAGGAGAAGCTGTGGATAGCAATTAAAAAAGAGTTGAAGGATTTTATCTAGGAAGGGAAGACAGTAAGGGTCAAGTGTGATAAGCTGATTCTTACAACCAAACAAAGCGGACTAGGATTATCCAATTTGAGGTGGTATTTTAGAGGAACACAGTTAAGGCTCTTATACACAGCACAAGCAGAAAACTATAATTCAAAGTGGAAAGGAATGATAATGATATGAGGGGAAGCTCAAGAAATAAGGAGAAATTGGGATTTTGGATGTAGACTTTTAAGGAGAGCAACAAAAATCATACAAAGTAGTATATTCATAAAATAGCAGGGAGTATTCTAAGAACTAAACCAGCATGAGAATGGAGAAAAGAGATTTTTGCCGATAGGGATGACTGTGGTTAGGGATACAGATAATAGGCAAGAGGGAGCTGGAATTTATTGGAGAAAACTGGCAAAGGAACCAAGGCATTGGGAGCAAATAACTAGAAAAGGAAAGGTAATAGAATAGGAGAGGCCAAGAATGTATTTGGGCTGCAGGTTAGAGATCGCCTTCCCTATCAAGGATTGATATCAGAGTATAGGCAAAGAGAAAGCAATAGGGAGATCCTAAATGAAAGACCAGCACTAATAGAGTTTTTAATATAATCTAGAACAGAAGTTGCCATTAAAAAAAGAATAATTAGTACAGTATATAAAATATTGCAGGATAATTATAAGGATCAATCAAAGGAGCTTAGAAAGGATTGGGAAGAGAGATTGGATAAGCAATTCACAAAGAAACAATGGAGGGATATATGCATATCTCCCAAATATGCAACAAAGTCTAGAAGATTTAGGATATTTGCCTGGAAGTGTTTACATGGGTATTTTTATACCACAAGTAGAATCCAAAGAATTTTTCCTCAGGTGGATAGTAAATGCTGGAGGTGTGACAGGCAAGAGAGAGGTGGCTGGAAACATATTTTTTCGGAGTGTAATGAGCTGGCAGACTTTAGGAATTCCTTGTTGACCGCTCTGTCGGAGATGCTGGGTGAACAGATTGGTTTGACTGGGGAAATTATTTTTTTGAGTTATGATACAGAATCGGAACTGTGTAGACATAGTGTTAGAAAAATATGTATTTGAACATGTATAAAGTGCTAGTTTAAAAGCAAAAAGTATATAATGCATTTTATTATATTTACAATATGGCAATAAGAATGATTTTACATGTAATTGCTTGAAGCTTTGGAGCTGCAGTGTATTTGAACTCTGACCCTGGCAGTAGCCAGCTCAGCAAGCTTATGTTTTTCACTAATGATTATCTGCTGGGTCAGGAAATTAAATGTATAAAGCACTGAAAATCTTCTTCCTTCCTCTGGGATAATCGGCCTTGTGAATGTTACCAAGATAAGACACAGCTGCTGAAGTAATGTTGCAAGAAGAACAAAGAAGTGTATTACAAGACTGAACCAACTATTGTATTCGAGCAGGCCTGAAACCGTGAAGGAGTAACATTTACAGAAAGACATTATAACTGACCAGGTGCTTTGCAAGGCTGTATTATTCCCATGGGAAAACTTTTAAAATGTATAACATCAGCTTTTACTTATGAATAGAATATTGTAGACCATAGTGATGTTGGTGCCCTATGACTAACCACGCCAGTAAGGTGGGCACAGCTTGAGTGTTAAACCTATATAAAATTGTGTACTTCCTGCATCATGTCAGACAAAACTCTGTACTTTTATGTTTTTTTGCCTCCTGGTGTACACTAGTAAACTTTTGCATCTGAGCCTCCTGTGTTGTTATCATTGTTTTTATTTAACACATAGTAAAGCCTTGCTGAGTCTAATTATGGTGGCTACCAAAGAAACAAATACTAGAAAATGGAAATCAAAGTCTAGACCAAGTTTACTAAAAGTAGTGAATACAGTAACAGAGATAAAACAACTGGAAATGTGATCTTTAGAAAAGGGAAGGAGCAAACTACATAGAAAAAATGGGAATTGTGGGAACAATCTATGCAAAAAAGGAACAAGGCTTAAGAGACAGGATTTGAATGAGCCATATAATGCTTAACTGACAGACTGGATAGATTATAAGTGATGTATAATGTTTGCAACTGCAGTTGTTTGAATGGTGTCTGTAATGCATAATGTTTACTGGTAAATTGGTGTCAATGCTGTTTACTTTTCATTTATATAAATGTAAGAATGCATATGTCATACACAATAATTTAATAAAGATGTTTATTTGGGGAAAAAAGCAGCCATCACCACAATCCCAAGCAATTCTGGGTAACCATAAATACCCTACTATACCATTGTGTATATTTTATTTATTTATTTTTATTTAACATTTGTTTACCATGAAAGTCTGACTTTACAACAGTTAAGTGACTCTATATGTTCTGCTGTTGAAGAAGCAGTTAAGATCTGAGAGTCATAGCAAATATTTCAGAAACTCCACACAGGCCCAAAGCCTGGCCCCATATTACACATACCATTATGATATAGAAAGTTCTGATGAGAAATACTGTGGAGACACATGAACACTACTAAGATGGGTAAAGTTTTGGTGTTGTATCTTAGAAATAATGAAAAGCAAAAAAATGTAAAGCTATTGAAGGATATGATATCTACACAGATTAATGTCAATTTACCCCAAAGGCTGTGTTTTATTCACACTGTAATGAATTAAGTGAAAAAAGGCATGCAGTGGGAAGAGGTGTTAAGTCTGACTGTAAGTGCAAACCATGATGTAGTGGAATGTGTAAAAAAATACACAGGTAGTCTGTAAATGGTTTATCTCCCAGGGCCCTGCTTGTAAATGTTTCACCTCCCAAGCCTCTGCTTACACTTATCAAGGATATCAGAACTGGTCAGGATTTGGGATGCATGGCTAAGCTTAAAAAGGTCCTTGTGGTTGTTAGACTAGTAAACACCTATGAACCTGTGAACAAGTAAGCCAGAGTCCACAGGATTGTGTACTGGTAGCTTTGATATTCACAGTTGATATTAGCTGTTACAGTTTAAGGTAGCAGCCACAAAAAGATGCCATGCACGTATTTGACTTTGCAGCAGAGCTTTTAGTTACATGACATAACAAGGATTGTCCTTTTTTCTCATGATATTTTAAAAATGTGATTTTATTCAAGGAGTCATTTCAAAGTATACGTTTTTAAGTATACCTTTTTGGAGTATGTGTCATAATAAAATGTTATACTTTTGAAAAGAGTCATTTTTTTTAGATGTTTTATACATCTGTTACAGTTAAGATGATGGATATGCAAAAAAATTATATTATGACTCCCTAGTACCCGATAGTTTAGGAGGTATGCCGAGTTTGCATGATGGTGCTAGGAAAAGTGGTGATAATATTACCCACAACCAAGTGTCAAAATGCTTATACTTACAGGATGTGTACACTCTGCATAAGCCTGTGAGAAAACATTATCCAATGAACCTATGAACCTGTGAACAAGTAAGCCAGAGTCCACAGGATTGTGTACTGGTAGCTTTGATATTCACAGTTGATATTAGCTGTTACAGTTTAAGGCAGCAGCCACAAAAAGATGCCATGCATGTATTTGACTTTGCAGCAGAGCTTTTAGTTACATGACATAACAAGGATTGTCCTTTTTTTTCATGAAATTTTAAAAATGTGATTTTATTCAAGGAGTCATTTCAAAGTATACGTTTTTAAGTATACCTTTTTGGAGTATGTGTCATAATAAAATGTTATACTTTTGAAAAGAGTCATTTTTTAGATGTTTTATACATCTGTTACAGTTAAGATGATGGATATGCAAAAAAATTATATTATGACTCCCTAGTACCCGATAGTTTAGGAGGTATGCCGAGTTTGCATGATGGTGCTAGGAAAAGTGGTGATAATATTACCCACAACCAAGTGTCAAAATGCTTATACTTACAGGATGTGTACACTCTGCATAAGCCTGTGAGAAAACATAATCCAAGAAACAGAGTGGTCATGAGTAATACTGATGCTCAATAGCAGGCAGATCTTGTGGACATGTCCGGATTTTCAGAGTACAATGATGGGTTTCGGTTTAACAGTTAGTGATGTGCTGTTCAAATACACTTGGAATGTAGTATTAAAAAAATAAGTCTGGTAAAAGTGTGGCAAAAGCTTTCAAACAACTGTTTTTTTTTTCCTAGGGGACGTAAACCCAAAAACTTACCAACAGATCGGGGTTCTGAATTTCTTTATGCTGTTCTTAATGCACTACTAAAAAAGCAAAATGTCCAGCATTTTACAACCATTAATGAAGTCAAGGCCTGTATTGTAGAAAGATTTAACCACACCCTGAAAACAAACAAGTGGCAGTATTTTACAGTTTTTAATACATATTGGTATCTAGACATACTATTGTCAATAACTACAGCCTATACTGAAAGTTACCACAGAGCTATTAAAATAGGACCTATCAATGTTATTTCCTGAAATTCCTTACATGTTTGGAAAATACAGTATGGTGATCTTAAATGCTCATTGGAAAATCATTTAAAATTAAAGTAAGTGATAAATTATGAGTATCAAGAATTAACAAGACATTTGATAAGGGGTGCAAGACAAATTTTACAGAATAAATATTTATTTCAGAATGTATAGCTAAACCTGTCCCAGTGTACAAGTTAAAAGAATATTATGGTGATGAAATAAAAGGTACGTTTTTATGAAGACGTACTAGTAACAACTGCAGAGTCATTATGTTATGTGTATAGAAATGAAAAAAAAAAAACACTTGCTCAAAAAATGAAAGTTAAGAAAAAATGGCTTTAGTAAAAATGGCATGTAAGGTCCTCAAAGTTTAATAGCTGGATAGAGATTACACAGCTAAAAAATGTGAAAATATAAAATGAGTACACTCCATAAGTTTATGACAGTTGGGTTTGTGGCATAGTTGAAAAAGCAATGGATGAGAATGGGTTTTATATTGCACTACCTAGCAATGCATCTTCACAATTGTTTCCCAAAACTACAATTTCTAAATATACTGTAAAATTAGCAAAACACATAAATTTACCTGTCCTGCAAGAGGCAGATGGAAGTGACATACAGGACGTTGCTAGAGTAAGTTTAACAAATTATCCTGTAGCTACTATGTTTAGTCAGGTGGATGTTGTAGTGGGTGATTGACTCACAAGCCAGAGTAATAACTGCTACCCTTACAGAGCAATCATTGAATCATTGCTTAATTATAGTGGAGATACACTTGCTACATGGTTTTCAGCAGGATTATTTTATATGGACACTCCAAGGCAACATGAAACACTTTACTCAATGGCCTGAATGAAGGCTTTAAAAAGCATGCAACTTTCACAACCAACAGCAATACTGTAAAACTGCTGGGGTCAATTCATGCAGATCTGTTCTTTCAAGAAAAAATGCTTTTGAATGGCATGGATGTTAAAATTAAACTGGTATGCAATAATAATGAATTTTGTTTAATGAGTGGCAATGCAGCTGAAGCATATAAACTGCATATTAGGTCTGCAGTCATCTATGTGAAATAAGGGAAAATGTTGTCTGCCCTGTGTATTGGGCATGCACAGGCTTTAGAGACTGCCAATGCCAAATACCCCATTGACCATGTTGTTTGAAGTTCATTCTAAAGCAGCTGGGGCGCATGTTTGTAATCAGGATAATTTAGTTCTTTTTAGGTAGGAAAAAACCCATAAAGTCAGGCGGAGTCTTGCCACTCACAGTTCAGATCAAAGGAAAGCATGTGCTGTAGCGCCTCCTTTTATAGCAACTGCCTCTGTAGGTGTTTTACTTGCATGTCAGCAAAACAAATATCACTGGCAAATACTTTTTAAAAAAACTCACATATACTTCCATGCCCCATCACATATGCATATACACATACAGTCCTGTGTGCATACATTTTTCAGGTATCCATTAAAAATGTGTCATTCAACATGGGCTTTTTCCATATTTTTAATAGCATCTATTACAAAGCTTAGGCAGACTTTCATACATATTTTTTTAAAACCTAGTTGCAGTAATGGATTATAAGCACTTGCATATTAGATTTATGTAATATCCATTACAGCACACATATATCCATATTATATACAGAAAAGAATGTCAGAAACTGTGCTCTGTTCATGTATTGTGCTGCATAATTCTATAATACAAGCTCTGACATTAAATGTGACATACTCAAATCCATATTAAAGAGAATAACATACTAGGTTAGAAATATTAACCTGATGTGCCCTGTGCCCAAAATGCTCAGTTGTTCAACTGTGGGTATACCCTATAGGACGGACTAAATGTTTTTATAATCAAATTAGTAATGAGAGTGTTCAGTACACTGGTACATACTAAAACCTTATAATATGCATTATGGTACATACATAGAAATGGTCACTGGACCTATAGTCTAGGTCAGTGGTCCAGTGGTACCCTGTGCACCCACTGAACCACTAACACAGCCAATATACCTGAAATAGAGGCATGTAGGATCCTGTGGAGTGCTAGGGTTCTATTCTTACATCGACATAGTTCTGTAAACATGTTCTGAGAAAGGGGGTCAACAGCCTCAAATCTGCAATCTGTAGGGCAATACATTTTTGCAAAAAATGTTAAAATGAAGTATCCTATGCCTGACAAGATATCACACTTTTTACATTACCAAAAATAATGTTTTCAGTATGCTTCCTCCATTAACAGTAAACCTTACAGCTAAACATTAACTTGTTATTTTACATGTTCCAAGCAGTAAAGTATGTGATGTGATAATGCTCATAATAATGCAGTTAGATCTACCACATAAAATGTAACAATACTCTGTTAGCCAAATTCAATAACCCCTATATGATCCATTTGTATCGTGTGTACATTGTGCCACAATGCGCACACGGTAGCACAGTGTTTTAGATTCAGTAAGGACTGTTTAGAAGCGCACACCACTACACAAACAAGGTAAACACCATGGCATGCTAATTACAGCATAAGCAGCTGAATTGCATGCTAATCAACCAATCCAAAACTGTGGAGCTATTCAACAAGCTATAAAACAATTGTGTAGACTCCATGCAGGTTTTCCCTGCAAATTCCAAAACCTACTGGAATACAGCCACAGAAAGCAGTCTACATGGAAAGAATGTGGCTACTGCTGCTTTAAATTTATTTGTATGTGCAACAGGCTGAAGCCTATGCTGCTGATGCCTCCAATAGACCTAGGCCAAGAAGGAGAACAGTTTTCAGGCCACATTTAACTTTTCACAACCTACATGATGTGGAAATTGTAGAGTGCAACTGGGTGGATAGGGACATACTACAGGAACTCTGCAAACTCTGTCATCCTCAACTCAGAGCCAGGGCCAACCGAGGGGAACTCATCCCAGTAGAAACAAAGGTATGTGTAGCACTTAGAATCTTAGCTACAGTACCTTTCAGAGACCAACAGGGGACATGCTGGGGTGTCACAGGCATCAGCATCCAGGATCTTCCATCAGTTCTTAAATGCTATGCTCCAACATGCCAGTGACCACATATATTTCCCCTGTACTCCTGATGAAAGGGCCAGAAATATGCAGGAGTTCTACAATGTAGCACACTACCCTGAATGGGTGCCAGAGATTGCACACATATAGAAATTAAGGCAGCACCCGATTAACAGGGTAGGCTCTACATAAACAGAAAGGGTTACTACTCTATTAACTACCTAGTCATGTGTAATGCCAATGGCATCATCTTGAAAGTGTGTGCTGACAACCCTGGCAGTTACCATGACTCACATATCTGGCACACCTCCCAATTGTACCAGATGTTTGCTAGGGGAGATATCCTACAGGGTCATTTACTGCACTGGAACCATGGCTGATAACACCCATCAGAAATGCATACACATACACACACACACACACACACACACACACACACACACACACACACACACACACACACACACACATGCACACATTGAAATAAGCTATAATAAGCCACACACTAAAACCAGAACTATTATAGAGCATGTGTTTGGAAAGCTGAAGTCACAGTTTTGGTGCCTAGCTACATCTGGGAGGTCCCTGCAGTACAATCTATGAACATATACTGAAATATCCACAATATGGGCCATGCTACACAACATCATCCTGAGAAAACAGCTTCAGCAGTATCAGAAAGGGGAAGAAGTACACATCCCACCACCAATGCCAAGGTCACCGCAGCCACATGCAGATGAGGAGTCAGAGGGGAACCACCAGCTGCTGTGGGTGTAGGCAGATGTAGGTGTGCTCAATATGCCCTTGCATTGGCTAACAGGCAATGCATAGTACACTTACTCACCACCTAAGGGCCTAAAACCTTCCCCGTATGCACATACATATTGTAACATTAATGCCAGGCAATTCACACAGCTTTTACCTCCCCATATATTGGCTGTATACTGCTTGCATCAGACAGAGTCACCCCTAAACTAAAACTGTGGCAACTGCTGCATTTACAAGGTAAGTCTTGAACCTGAAGTGTATTGTGTAATAACATGAATGACTGGCATATCCTTGTATTTCATTAGTTGGTACTGTAAACAAGTAAAAGGTGGAACATTTCTACAGAAATGACCTTAACATGTGACAGCGGAGACTTATCTGATGTATTGGTGTCCATTATTAAGTAGCAGGTCACAAGCATCAAAGATTCACACAGTCATACCTCGCAAAAGTACTGACGATCACTGCATGCCCTCACTTCAGTACCATACATTTGTATTGGAAGAGCAATAAAGACAGAAGTTAGAAAGTAATGATACACATTGCAGTTTCTGACTTTACAACCCTCACTAGACCACTCACAATAAAGTTGGGAAATTTGGATGTTATCCACTATCTAACTTTCCAAGGCCAATATAAGTCAAAGGTACAGCTACCAGTTCAACACCACAAATGCAGATATACTAAGTCAGCTATGCACCCTGAGCATCAGATGCAAGGTTATGTATCCCTGAATCCAAAGGATAGTAAGTAGGGATATGGCACAGTTATCATCACTTGCCAAGTGTGTTGTGGGGGGGGGGGGCAGGAAGCTTAGGCTGGCACAAAAGTTTGGTGAGTAAGAAAGAGAAGCAGACAGACATTTGGATAAACCAACAAATGGCCAGTGAGACAAAATGAGTTTAAGCTGCATGGCTGAAACACATAACTATTGTGTGTGTGTCTGTAGGGGTCCCCCAGGTGAAATTGGTATGTAAGCATCTGCATGAACACAGCGAGGCTCTGTGCTAGCTCTACACCTTGGTATGTCAGGTAGGTGTGAGACATGCATGGTAGAGGTGGCAGTTTATTGTTGTCATCCCCAACCAGGAAAACTGGCTCTACCAGGAGTTGCACTGTCACACCCACAGTCAGATGCACTGCTGCTACCTGAATGTGACTGATGTCTGCTGGATGAGCTCCCTTCATGGAGAAACCCAGGACCATGATGCAATACCTTCCACATCTGAGTATGGGCAGCAAACTCACTGATGGAGGGAGCAGTAGAAGGACTGCCACTATGGGTACGTGACCAAGCACGGCCACATTGGCTAACAGAAGATGATGTGGTTGACCTACACCCATGAGGATGCCATTCCCCTCCCAGCAGGCATTCTATCACAGACAATGCTTGTTCCATGACAGACACCCCTTGGTCCATTACAGACACCCCTTGATCCAGCATGTCATTCATCCAATCCACTGAATTGGCAACATGGTGGAGGCAGTCATGCATGTCAGCCTGTGCCACATCTACAACCCTGAGCATTTGTCTGGAGCACCTATGGGAATGTTCCTGTGCCTCCATGGTGGCCATAAACATACATTGAGTAGCATGGGAAGAGACACCTAGATCAGGTGGAGGAGGGACAGCAGGCTTCCTCTGAGCACCCCTAACACCCCTTCTGAATGGCACCTCACTCACACTTTGGCTACAATCAGACTTAACAGGCAATGAAGCCACAGTAACCACACTGCTTTGATCAATGGCCTCGCCCTCCACCTGTCCAATATCTGTGGGCTCATTGGAATGAGTAGGTGTGCACCTACTGTCTGTGTCCAATGGAAATTCAGGGGATGGTTGTATGTCAACCTCAGTGTCAGAGTCAACCTTTACACCCCCCCAACTGCGCCTCTGTTCGGCCACCATCATCATCAGAGTCTGCTGATACAATGACATCAGTTGGCAGAGGTCCCATACTTCCAATGTCATGATCACCTGCGATAAAAAGCAACAAACACAGGAAAAGTTAACACCCATACTACTATAGTACAATATATGCTTACAAACTAACAGTGTGCCACAATTACAGACAGTACAGTAATACACACAACAAGCCTGAGATCAACATCACACACTAAAATATTTCATTAAATTGCTCAGCAGTACTGATATAAAAATGATTAGCTTACCAACTGCAGATAACAGTCTTCTCTGCAGGCCAGATGGTCCTGGAAGAAGTTAAGCAAAAGGTAAGGGCAACATCATCACAACCAACAGTAACACAGGGGGTAATACATTTATCCCTTGATATGTCCATTCACTATACTTAAAACGAGAACTTGGCTGACAACTCCAATGTAAGCTAATCAATCAAAATGTGTTGTTAACTGTAGCAATCTTCAATCCCACCCCCCCCAAAAAATAATTGTTGTGACATAGAAGTAATGTGTTGCTTTCAATTGTTTTACTATACAACAGTACTCAACTGTTGAGATACCAAAGCCTATCTGAAAGCTTCTCCTGCGACATGCTTGCTGTCCCTGACACTGTTACCCCAAAGTCCAGTACATGGTGTTCTACACTCTTCTGGGAGCTCTCTTGATCCCTTACAGTGGCCAGGAACTCTTCATTTGGGGTTAGTGGTGGCTCCATAGCAGGCCCTCCCCCAGTAACCATCTGATCATGGCCTACTGCAGCTGCTCTCTTCCATGCAGATGTGATCATGCCAGTGGCCCTATGGTGCACCTCCTCATAATTCCTGTCATGGCCATCCCCAATATTCCACAATCTGGTGCCAAATTTGCATTCTGTGTGCCATATCTCCCCATCCCCTTTCAAGCAGAAAGGCACCATGTTGCCTAAAGGCATCCACTATCACCTGATTCTCAGCATCGCTGAAGGGGGGTCTCTGAGGGTTGACACACCTGGGTGGCATAATCCTAGGTGTGCTAAAAGACAACAGAAGGATAATACACATAAGTATCACATAACTACAAAACAACTGCTCCCAGATTAAAAAGAAAAGGTAGCCTCGCAGTATTACCCACTGGAGAAACATAAAACAATGTAGAGATGTGAAAAACAAACAACAGGCTGGATGCAAAAGAAAGGAGAGTAACAATAGCAACATATCCTTGTTTGTGCTATAACAGTAACTCAGTTTTCTCACCCCCCCAAAAAACAGGCAAAGGACATATTTTGCTAACAAATCATCTTTGAAATGCTAATAGAACTATCAAAGGAACTGTCCCTTAAACATTTGTATACATTTATTCCAAAGCATTTCATTTTAAGGAATTGGCTATACTGTGTACTATATTTCTGTAAGTATAATTCTGCTATCTGGACTTGCATGGCCTTCACATTTGCCTAAGATACATACACAACTGCCTGTACATCCAACAACCTTGTCAGGTCACACACATACATATGTAACAGCTCATAATGTATCTTGTGTTTATGCATGATTCCTCTATCTGAGCAACACTTCCGTGGCAAACATAGAAAATCAACACTCTTGGAAGAAAATATTTCATCTCTTATGCCAACATTTGACTCCTGCAGTATAAAAATCAATGTTCTCAGTGTATAAAGGTAAAAACAAATGTGTCAAGCCATTACATTTATGCTCCAGTGCATGTCTGCAAACTTAACTCACCTAACAGTTACCTTTTAATTTCCAATTTATATTACCAGGCTACATCAGTAGACACCCCTCAAACCAAGGCCAAGCGTCAGATTAACCTTCCAATTGAAATTATTTAATTCCTCACCTCTTAGCACTGCTGCTCTCTGCATACCATTGTGCAAACATATTGCTCAGGTGTGCGCATTCCAATAAATGCAATAACTGGAATTAGCAGGAAAGCAAAACTCTCCATTGCTCTAGATCCGCTAGTAGACATGGCAGGTGTTACTGGGTAAGCTGCCAGGTTTAGGGCACAGAGGTGGGATCTATCTGTCCCTGGAGGAGTGGTTTCAGCCCAGGATATTAACTGGACTCCTAGTAAAGAACCACAGCCAAAGACTTCTGCAGATGGACTATTTTGGCTCCCAGTCCAAGTCTGAGGCAAGGAATAGTTAGTACAGACTGTATCAAGTTACACTGGTATCCCGCACACTGGTGAGCAATATAGGCATTATTTTATTGACCTACAGAGGAGGAAGAGGGATACCCTTGACCATTGGTTGGAGGAATTTAGGACTGAGGGCATCCTACTCCTGTGTAAGAATCAACTACATAGAGAACTTGTAAGACTTAGAAAGATGAATATAGGCAAGACTGGTATGCACAATGGTCTTCTGTAATGTTCTGTTTTTTCCCCAGCTGCCAGTGGTCAGAAGTGCAATGCCAGAGTCCATGGGGTGAGATTGGAGAGACTGAGGGAAGCAAGTGGTATGTACACAGCAGAAGAGTAGTGTTATTGCAGCACTAAAAGTTAATGATAGCTTTTTTGGTATTTTACAGTTGCATCAAATTGAGCATGCATATCCCAACTGTAAAATGAAGTATGCATGTATTAGTCTGTAGCATAAACCAATTGTAAGAGTCCAAAATTAGATTTTAGTCAGCGGTTGTGGGTTCAAATATCACACTTCACAGAGTGTGCACTTAGAAGTTGTCTGATTGAAGACTGCCGGAACAGGGCTCAGTTTTGAGCTTTTTAACTAGCTAATTGGGTAAATTGCTGTTTTGCTTGTATCTGCTCTATTTTCTGAAAAAAATATATATATATATATATATATATATATATATACTTGTTTCCCACCTTTCTGAACTACTATAGTCCAGTTTTCAGGTCACTGCTGAATCCAGAGCTGTGTTACAAGTTTCTGTGTTACCCATACCTTACTTGGATAGAAGGAAGTTTCTCTGTTCACCTAATAATCTGGTTAACTCTTGTAGGCTACACACTAAAGCGCAATAGCCTTTTCTGTGCATTTAAAGTGTTGTTTTGATTGTATCTGCTATATTTCCTAAAAAAAAAAAACAAAAAAAACAAACATAAAAAATATACTTGTTTCCTGCCTTTCTGAACTAGTACAGTCCAGTTTTCAGGTTATTGCTGAATCCAGGGCTGTGTTACAGGTTTTTGTGTTGCCCATACCTTACTTGGATAGAAGGAAGTTTCTCTGTTCACTTGTGAGAGAGGGGAGCTTTGAGCAGCCTATCTGTCCCTGGAGGAGTGGTTTCAGCCCAGAAGTTAGTACTTTATTGGCCATTTTGGGCTAATTTTGATTGTATCTGCTATATTTTCTGAAAAAATATATATATATATATATATATATATATATATATATATATATATATATATATATATTACATATATACATATATATATACTTTCCCCCACCTTTCTGAACTAGTATAGTCCACTTTTCATGTGATTGCTGACTCCAGGGCTGTGTTGCAAGTTTCTGTGTTGCCCATACCTTACTTGGATAGAAGGAAGTTTCTCTGTTCACCTGTAAGAGAGGGAAGCTTTGAGCAGCCTATCTGTCCCTGGAGGAGTGGTTTCAGCCCAGTAGTTATTAGTTTATTGGCCATTTTGGGTTAATTTCTATCTCTTTCACTTCCCTGCTATAAAAAACGCATTTGCTCGGTTTTGCACAAAGGGCAGCGCTGGTTAGCTAGAGTTAAACTATTCTTGGCTCCACAAAGTCTACTCTTCAATTTTTCCCTTGGAACTAGACAAACCTTCAACTTTAGCAGTCAAACCATTCATTTCACAGTCAAGCACTTGCTTAAAACTCATAGCAAGCACTAATTAACCCTAGCACTAGACCCCCCCTATACTGTCCAGAAGGACAATGCTCTCTATTCGTCCCCACCAGCCAATCAGAAAAACAGCTTACTCTATCTATTCAGGCATGTCCAAAGGGCAGTTTCCGGTGTACTCTCCAGTCCAACTGGTGAATCTGGGCATTTTGAGGCAATGTTACAACTGCCTCATGTACACAGACAACCCTCTCCTCCTACTACCAAACACTAATATATGCGAGAGATGCAATTATACAGCCAAACTGGAGGCAAAGCTCTCTCAACCCAAGACTGGAACTGACAGCCAAGAGGAGAAGGGTAATACTTGCAACACACCACCAGTCTCACATAGACCTAATAAACCAACACCAGCAAATAACACACATGAATACATGAAAACATACTCGGAGGCTCTAAATAAAAATCTGCAAAAGCAAAAAGAGACCTCCAAAGTAGACATCCAAGCAACCTCCACACCCCATCACCAATCATGAAACACATACTTCACATAATCAGTGTGCCATGCATTTACAGCCCTTAAGGCAAAATAACATACCCAACACACTAGTAATAGGTGACTCTATAGTTAGGCACACTGATGTCCCACTAACTAGGCTGGACAAGGAGAAAGTTACAGTTAGTTGCCTGTCGGGCTCCAGGAACCACCACAAGCACTCAGGTCACTCCAGAACAAGTACAAATATGACTCTGTCATTGTCCATGTTGGTGTGAATGACTTGAGACGTACCTCCCTGGACTACATGAAAAGAGACATGGAAGAGCTCTCTGATCATGTAGCTCAGGCCGGTATGACCCTGACCCTGAGTAGCATCCTGCCCTCACCAAGAATGATGCCACAGTATAAAGAAAAAATGATCAAGTTTCTAGTGTCACTCAAAGGGGATCCAGTATCTGTCCACCTGGGATGACATGCTCGACAAGCCACGTTGCTTCGCAAGAGATGGTTTGCACCTGTCACCCTTAGGCTTTCGAATACTGGCCAAGGCTCTTGCCGCCCCCATAGTGCCTTTTTTAGGCAAGGCTCAAAAGACAAACCCACCACCATAAATAGCACAAGTAACCAAAAACTGAGGGTAATGCTACTCAACACCAGAAGTCTAAACCTCAAAATGCACGCACTCAAGGCACTCCTCAGTATGCAGAACACCGACATCTGTGCAGTAACAGAAATCTGGTTTAAAGCTCCTGAGAGCACCCCAGCACTACTAGGCTATAACTCATACCATATCTTTCGGCCACAGAACCAGGACCAAAACACAAAAGGCAGGGGTGTATCCATATTCATCAAATACACCTCCAGGTTAATGGTGCAGCACAATGCATCAGAGATCATCCATGTGCAACTAACAATGAGCAAAACTGCAGTCCAAATTGTAGCTTGCTACAGATCCCCCACCATTACCCAGGACCCCCATTCCACATTTCTGGAGGCAATGGGACATATGAAGGTCCTACCAAACACTGTAATACTGGGTGATTTCAATTACCCAAACATAAACTGGGAGAACTACTCAAGTACTAACTTCCTTGCTCAACGCTTCCTAGAATTTATAAACTTAGTGTGACAGTGGTGAGGACTGCAGTGGGAGTGACAGATCCGTTTAAGGTGGAGGTGGGATTACATCAAGGATCAGCTCTGAGTCCTTTCTTATTTGCAGTGGTGATGGACAGGTTGACAGATGAGATCAGACAGGAGGCCCGTGGACTATGATGTTTGCAGATGACATTGTGATCTGTAGTGAGAGTAGGAATCAGGTTGAGGAGACTCTGGAGAGGTGGAGATATGCTCTAGAGAGCAGAGGAATGAGGGTCAGCAGGGCTAAGACAGAATATATGTGTGTAAATGAGAGGGAGGGTAGAGGAATGGTGAGGATGCAGGGAGTAGAGTTGGTAAAGGTGGACGAGTTTAAGTACTTGGGATCAACAGTTCAGAGTAATGGTGAATGTGGAAGAGAGGTGAAGAAGAGAGTACAGGCAGGGTGGAATGGGTGGAGAAGAGTGTCAGGAGTGATTTGTGACAGACGGGTATCCGTAAGAGTGAAAGGAAGGTCTACAAGAGTGTAGTGAGACCAGCTATGTTATATGGGTTGGAGACAGTGGCATTGACAAAAAGGCAGGAGTCAGAGCTGGATGTGGCAGAGTTAAAGATGTTAAGATTTGCAATCGGTGTGACTAGGATGGATAGGATTAGGAATCGGTATATTAGAGGGTCAGCTCATGTTGGACAGTTTGGAGACAAAGCAAGAGAGACGAGATTACGTTGGTTTGGACATGTGCTGAGGAGGGATGATGGGTATATTGGGAAAAAGATGCTAAGGATGGAGCTGCCAGGTAAGAGGAATAGAGGAAGGCCTAAGATAAGGTTTATGGACGTGGTGAGAGAGGACATGCAGGCGGTTGGTGTGACAGAGCAAGATGCAGAGGATAGGAAGAAATGGAAAGAGATGATCCGCTGTGGCGACCCCTAACGGGAAAAGCCGAAAGAGAATGATGATTTCTGCTTTTCTTGCTGTCTTAACTAATTCTGCCCTCGCGCTTCAGTTTTAGCGTTCTGTGATTTAAAAAGTTGGTATTTTATGTTGTATAGTTGCTGCCTGCTGCTTGAATTAAGTAATTTTTGTGTTGTGTTAATAATCTGATTAGCAACTGTTGTAGGCTACACACTAAAGTGCAATATGCCCTTTTCTGTGTACATTTAAAGTGTTGTTTTATCTGTATCTGTATTTCCTAAAAAAAAAAATATATATATATATATATACTTGTTGGCACTTGTATTCCAGTCGGCAAGTGCTCTTCCTGCAAGTCTGCAACTTGAGATTTTCTGCTTTTCTTGCTGTCTTAACTAATTCTGCCTAAAGCCAGTTTTAGCGTTTCTGTGATTTAAAAAGTTTGTTATTGCTACATGTTGTACTTAGTTGCTGCCTGCACTTGAATTAAGTAATTTTTGTGTTTAAATAATCTGGTTAACTGTTGTAGGCTACTTTCTGTGCATTTAAAGTGTTGTTTTGATTGTATATATATATATATATATTCCACTCAGCAAGTGCCTTCCAGGTGTTCTGCAGAGTCTACAGCAGCAGCAAATTAAGAGAGACAAAAGACTTCTTCAGAGTGATTATCATTTTTCTGCTTTTCTTGCTGTCTTACCTAATTCTGCCTAAAACGCCAGTTTTTTAGCGTTTCTGTGATTTAAAAAGTTTGTTATTGCTACATGTTGTACTTAGTTGCTGCCTGCACTTGAATTAAGTAATTTTTGTGTTTAAATAATCTGGTTAACTGTTGTAGGCTACACACTAAAGTGCAATAGCCTTTTCTGTGCATTTAAAGTGTTGTTTTGATTGTATCTGCTGTATTTCCTAAAAAAAAAAAAAATATATATATATATACTTGTTATGCACTTGTATTCCACTCAGCAAGTGCCTTCCAGGTGTTCTGCAGAGTCTACAGCAGCAGAGAGACAAAAGAGAGACTTCAGAGTGATTAAGTATCATTTTTCTGCTTTTCTTGCTGTCTTAACTAATTCTGCCTAAAACGCCAGTTTTTTAGCGTTTCTGTGATTTAAAAAGTTTGTTATTGCTACATGTTGTACTTAGTTGCTGCCTGCACTTGAATTAAGTAATTTTTGTGTTTAAATAATCTGGTTAACTGTTGTAGGCTACACACTAAAGTGCAATAGCCTTTTCTGTGCATTTAAAGTGTTGTTTTGATTGTATCTGCTGTATTTCCTAAAAAAAAAAAAAATATATATATATACTTGTTTCCCGCCTTTCTGAACTAGTATAGTCCAGTTTTCAGGTTATTGCTGAATCCAGGGCTGTGTTACAAGTTTCTGTGTTGCCCATACCATACTTGGATAGAAGGAAGTTTCTCTGTTCACCTGTGAGAGAGGGGAGCTTTGCGCAGCCTATCTGTCCCTGGAGGAGTGGTTTCAACCCAGACGTTAGTACTTTATTAGCCATTTTGGACTAATTTTGATTGTATCTGCTCTATTTTCTGAAAAAATATATATATATACTTTTTCCCATCTTTCTGAACTAGTATAGTCCAGTTTTCAGGTTATTGTTGACTCCAGGGCTGTGTTGCAAGTTTCTGTGTTGCCCATACCTTACTTGGATAGAAGGAAGTTTCTCTGTTCACCTGTGAGAGACGGGAGCTTTGAGCAGCCTATCTGTCCCTGGAGGAGTGGTTTCAGCCCAAAAGTTAGTAGTTTATTCACCATTTTGGGCTAATTTCTATCTCTTTCACTTCCCTGCTATAAAAACCACATTTGCACAGTTTTTGCACTTGTATTCCGCTCAGCAAGTGCCTTCCAGGTGTTCTGCAGAGTCTACAGCAGCAGAGAGACAAAATAGAGACTTTACAGTGATTAAGTATCATTTTTCTGCTTTTCTTGCTGTCTTAACTAATTCTGCCTAAAACGCCAGTTGTTTTAACGTTTCTGTGATTTAAAACGTTTGTTATTACTACATATTGTAATTATTTGCTGCCTGCACTTGAATTAAGTGATTTTTGTGTTTAAATAATCTGGTTAACTGTTGTAGGCTACACACTAAAGCGCAATAGACATTTCTGTGCATTTAAAGTGTTGTTTTGATTGTATCTGCTATATTTCCTAAAAAAAAAACAAAAAAAAAACAAACAAAAAAAAAATATACTTGTTTCCCGCCTTTCTGAACTAGTATAGTCCAGTTTTCAGGTTATTGCTGAATCCAGGGCTGTGTTACAGGTTTTTGTGTTGCCCATACCTTACTTGGATAGAAGGAAGTTTCTCTGTTCACCTGTGAGAGAGGGGAGCTTTGAGCAGCCTATCTGTCCCTGGAGGAGTGTTTTCAGCCCAGAAGTTAGTACTTTATTGGCCATTTTGGGCTAATTTTGATTGTATCTGCTCTATTTTCTGAAAAAAAAAAAAAAAAATATATATATATATATATATATATATATATATATATATATATATGTATACATATATACATATATATATATACTTTTTCCCACCTTTCTGAACTAGTATAGTCCACTTTTCAGGTTATTGCTGACTCCAGGGCTGTGTTGCAAGTTTCTGTGTTGCCCATACCTTACTTGGATAGAAGGAAGTTTCTCTGTTCACCTGTAAAAGAGGGAAGCTTTGAGCAGCCTATCTGTCCCTGGAGGAGTGGTTTCAGCCCAGTAGTTATTAGTTTATTGGCCATTTTGGGTTAATTTCTATCTCTTTCACTTCCCTGCTATAAAAAACGCATTTGCACGGTTTTGCACACTGGGCAGCGCTGGTTCGCTAGAGTTAAACTATTCTCGGCTCCACAAAGTCTACTCTTCAATTTTTCCCTTGGAACTAGACAAACCTTCAACTTTAGCAGTCAAACCATTCATTTCACAGTCAAGCACTTGCTTAAAACTCATAGCAAGCACTAATTAACCCTAGCACTAGACCATCCTATACTGTCCAGAAGGACAAGGCTCTCTATTCGTCCCCACCAGCCAATCAGAAAAACAGCTTACTCTATCTATTCAGGCATGTCCAAAGGGCAGTTTCCGGTGTACTCTCCAGTCCAACTGGTGAATCTGGGCATTTTGAGGCAATGTTACAACTGCCTCATGTACACAGACAACCCTCTCCTCCTACTACCAAACACTAATATATGCGAGAGATGCAATTATACAGCCAAACTGGAGACAGAGCTCTCTCAACCCAAGACTGGAACTGACAGCCAAGAGGAGAAGGGTAATACTTGCAACACACCACCAGTCTCACATAGACCTAATAAACCAACACCAGCAAATAACACACATGAATACATGAAAACATACTCGGAGGCTCTAAATAAAAATCTGCAAAAGCAAAAAGAGACCTCCAAAGTAGACATCCAAGCAACCTCCACACCCCATCACCAACCATGAAACACATACTTCACATAATCAGTGTGCCATGCATTTACAGCCTTTAAGGCAAAATAACATACCCAACACACTAGTAATAGGTGACTCTATAGTTAGGCACACTGATGTCCCACTAACTAGGCTGGACAAGGAGAAAGTTACAGTTAGTTGCCTGTCGGGCTCCAGGAACCACCACATAACACAAGCACTCAGGTCACTCCAGAACAAGTACAGATATGACTCTGTCATTGTCCATGTTGGTGTGAATGACTTGAGATGTACCTCCCTGGACTACATGAAAAGAGACATGGAAGAGCTCTCTGATCATGTAGTTCAGGCCGGTATGACCCTGACCCTGAGTAGCATCCTGCCCTCACCAAGAATGATGCCACAGTATAAAGAAAAAATGATCAAGTTTCTAGTGTCACTCAAAGGGGATCCAGTATCTGTCCGCCTGGGATGACATGCTCGACAAGCCACGTTGCTTCGCAAGAGATGGTTTGCACCTGTCACCCTTAAGCTTTCAAATACTGGCCAAGGCTCTTGCCTCCCCCATAGTGCCTTTTTTAGGCAAGGCTCAAAAGACAAACCCACCACCATAAATAATACAAGTAACCAAAAACTGAGGGCAATGCTACTCAACACCAGAAGTCTAAACCTCAAAATGCATGCACTCAAGGCACTCCTCAGTATGCAGAACACCGACATCTGTGCAGTAACAGAAATCTGGTTTAAAGCTCCTGAGAGCACCCCAGCACTACTAGGCTATAACTCATACCATATCTCTCGGCCACAGAACCAGGACCAAAACACAAAAGGCAGGGGTGTATCCATATTCATCAAATACACCTCCAGGTTAGTGGTGCAGCACAATGCATCAGAGATCATCCATGTGCAACTAACAATGAGCAAAACTGCAGTCCAAATTGTAGCTTGCTACAGATCCCCCACCATTACCCAGGACCCCCATTCCGCATTTCTGGAGGCACTGGGACATATGAAGGTCCTACCAAACACCCTAATACTGGGTGATTTCAATTACCCAAACATAAACTGGGAGAACTATTCAAGTACTAACTCCCTTGCTCAACGCTTCCTAGACTTTATAAACTTGAATGCCTTGGATCAACTGGTCAACACCCCTACCAGAGGGAACAACATATTGGACCTGGTCATCACTAACATGGGCGACCAGTGTTCCACACCGGAAATCAACTCCTCGCTGGTTAGATCAGACCATAGACTAATCACTCTGGATATCCACATTCTGCCCCCATCTCCAATGAAGGAAACCACCATGAAAAAATTTCAAAAGCAACCTTCACGTTACTTAAGACCGAGGTGGAAAGGTTCACAGCCCCCATGCTAAAGGGCAATGCTGTCCAAGCTGCTGAAACCTTTACAAAGGCACTCTATGAGCATCTGCAGGAATGCATGGATCATACTATCCCAAGTAAAACCAAGACTCACTCCTCCAAGAAAAGGAAACCAGTCTGGTGGACCCCTGCCATTAACAAGCTATACAACAGAAGGAGGAAACTAGTACAAAAAAGAGTAAAATCCCAAGAAGGAAAGACATCCCTGATCAGTATCAGCAAGAAACTATGATCCCTCATTAAATCATCCAAGGCTAGTTTCGAAAGAAAAATTGCCAATGACTCCAAAGATAACCACAAAGCGTTCTTTAGCTATGTCAAGAACCTAAGTGGAAACTCTCAAATATGCTCTGAGTTAGTGGAGAATGGCACAAAATACACTGAACCGACTGATATTGCCAACATTTTGGCAGACAGATTTAGTGAAAACTTCACCCCCCTCTCACCCCCTAAAGAGCCCATAACCATACCAGAAGAATGTAGGACCTGTCAATCACTGACACACAGGTTAAAACAGCCCTATCCAAAGCCAAAAACACAGCTTCAATGGGACCAGACGGTGTCCTAGGCTGTCTTACAAGAGCTCCAAACTGAACTAACCCCTCACCTAAACACACTGTTCAAACTCAGCCTCTCTACAGGCTACATTCCCACAGAGTGGTGCACAGCAACAGTTATCCTGCACCACAAAGGTGGAGCCACAATGGACCCTGGGAACTATCGCCCTATAAGCCTGACTAGCCTGGTCTGCAAGGCTATGGAGCGCATCATCATGGAACTCATTAACAGAGACATTGGGAACCTCCAAACCTTGGACCCTACCCAGTTTGGCTTTGTTAAGTGCAGATCATGCCTCCTAAACCTGGTGGACTTCTTTGAGACAGTTATCAAGGCATTAGACAAGGGTAAGGAGGTCCACACACCCTACCTAGACCTTGCAAAGGCTTTTGACATCATTACTCATTCTAGTATTATAGTCAAGCTCACCAGCTTGAACATAAACCCCTATGTCATGAGATGGGTTGCCAGCTGGCTCATGGATAGAACCCACATGGTGAGAGTTCCAGGCTCTACGTCCGACTCTAAACTGGTTACAGGTGGCTTCCCCCAGGTCTCAGTCCTAAGACCCCTTGTGTTTGGTATATACTTCTCAGAGGTACAGGCAATAATAGGAGGATTATGACTGACCAAGTTCACAGATGACTGCAAACTAGGGGCCATAATTGAGTCTCTGGCTGATACAGACACCCTCCAGAAGGGTCCCACTGAGACGGATACCTGGTGTCAAAAGCATGACCTCAAGCTAAATGCCAAAAAGTGCATAGTCATTCCCTTTGGAAAAAACAAAGTACCCATGGACTACCACATAAGTGGTAGGCCCCTAAATACAGAAAATGTAATACGGGATCTGGGGACCCAAGTAGATAGTAATCTCTCCTTTGATAATCATATTGCCAAGGTGGTTAGAAAATCCTTCTATGTGGCCCACCTAATCACAAAAGGGTTTGCATCTAGAACAAAATAGGTTATTGTGCCTCTCTACTCATCACTCATTAAACCCATCATAGAATACAAAGCCCCATTTGGAATGTACCTTACAAGACACCTGCAACAGCTGGAAAGACCACAAAAGTACCTCACCAAGAGGATTACTGGCCTCAAACAGATGCTCTATGCAGCCCAACTCAAGAAACTCCAGCTGTACTTGGTTGCATACCGCTTACTCAGAGGTGTTCACTGCCTGACATACAAGGCCATCCCCAACCCAAAATTGATGGACATGCTCCACCTAAAAAAAAACAAATCCCAGAGAACCACACACTCTAGAGATATAAACCCCACCACAACGATAAATAGGACATGCTGGAGGGATAGATTCCTGTCCCAGAGACTCCCCATACTTTGGAACAGGATTCCAATATACATCAGGCAGAGCCCCTCACTAACACTCTTCAAGAGAAACCTTGACGGGTGGATGGGAAACAGAAAATTTACCCCAGGGATCACTGCAGTGGCTCTGCTGGACAGTGGCACAGGGAACTAATGGCTCTGCTGTACAGAGGCAAAGGGAACTAATCTAAAGGGGTGGCCAAAGCCAACACATTCTGGCTAGGCTTATAAATGCCCTTGGGCAGATAGCCTAGTACTCACCTATGAACCTATACAATACTGTTATTTCTTCAATAATATTTACATTAAATTAAAACCTCTATACCAGTGGCACATATGCCCTGCTGTAAACTGTAGTCTGTATAATTGGGACACACGTATGTGCAATATATGCACATTTCAAGGATTACTTGCTGCAATCTATAGAGTTGTATAATTGTATTAATGCATTGTATATCACATAGGAAGGTACTAATCGTATCTATTTTTTTTTCTCTCACCCATGACCTTTTCTCTTTTTTATTTTCTTGATTTTTATTTTATTTTTAATTTCTTTTTTTTTTTATTTTTTTATTTTTATGTGTTATCAAAATGTCTCCATATCATCCATGTGTACCACATCACTAAATGTTCCACAGCACAGCAGGTAGGTCAGCCCACTGGATCAGCCTGCCCCCACTCCACTGGCTCCAACACCGACACCCAGCACATCTGGAAGCCAACCTGGCAGCACTGCCTCTGCTGCCCCTACACTACCTGCTACTTCAGGTAGCCCTGCCCTGGAGGCTGGTCCAGTGGTACCCTCCATGAGCAGTGACAGCGGTGGTGATTTCATCACCTGCAGCAAGTTGCCAGGGATGGTGCATAGGGTGGTGTGCCACACCATTTGTGCATGCCTATACCAGCCAGAAAGGCTGCTCTTCCTCATGTTGCATACTAGGAGGAGGAGGAGACATCAAGCATTCCAGCAACCTGTGGAGTAAGGTGACAATGATGACAGTTCAGTGGGTGTGGACTCAGTTCGCACTTTCACCAAGCTTGATGGGCGTGGGTCCCGGATGTCCCCACCCTCACTCCAATCATGGTGTCCCCCACCCATTTCTGTCCATCACCGTCCCTGTCTCTTGTCTTGTTTGTCTTGTCTGTCTGCAAATGCTTCCTCATTTACCCAACTTACCTGACCCAGACATACCTATGTCTCTTCCCCAGCATTCCTCACTCTCAAATAAAAAATAAATTAGCACCTGTCTCACAAAACAAATTATCCCATAAATAGCTCTCCATTTCGCACACGTGTATTCTTTACATACATGATTTAGTCCAGTTGGCTATACAACAAGATTGCATTGTGGTCACCCCTCTCTCTGGAGATGACAGTCCAAATTCAGTTAATATTTTGCACATATTTTCAAATTACATGGTTAAAGTAATGGATAGCTATCAAACTTTCCTACCTCCCTCCTGCACATTCCTTTCCTGCTTTCCCTTTGTTCTTCCCCATGCTTGTTCCCCATTTCACCACTTTCCTATCTACCCCATTTTCACCACTTTAATCTGGTCAAAAAATAGAATCACACACAACACACATAAGTTGCTGCAAAAGCAATGGATTCCTTCACTTTTTGGGCTCCATGTTTGCGCAGAGCATCATGCACCGATATGCACCAATGGTGATTTGCAGCAATATTATGCAGATACTGCCACACAATGCTGCTTAACCCCACTGCGCTATGCCAACACACAGCTACACATGTACTACAAAGAATTCATGTTATTGCATTATCAATGTTTAAATAAAACTATTTAAAGGATTAGACAGACCTGTATTCCAACCCAGTACCATCTGGGCCCAAAAAGGAATGCAGCAATGCATTAACACATGCTGCAACAGAGTCAGTTAAGCAGCAGCTGTGTTGCATAGACTCATTTCTAGCTGTAAGGTGATAGCTCTGCATCTTGCATTTACACACTGCTTAGCTATGTGCAAACATGTGTATCTCGCATGCATATACACTTTGCCAACCGCCATGCAAACCTGCTGCTCGCTGCACTATGGGAAAGTAAATATTATTATGTATTACTGCTGTTTACTGTCCATTTCCTGTCAGTGACATGACATGACATTAAAGTTGGAAGTATTACAAACTGAAGGCCCTATCTTACAATATGTCACATATTTACAATACAGCCATGTGTTGCCACCCCAAACACTGCAACCTTGGTGTCTCAGTACTTATTCCACACATATATCACCAACACTACAGAAAGTAATATCAAATGCTGTGTGATATGCAATGTACATAAATCTGATAATATGCAGAACTACCACTATTGACCCATAAGCCTAAAAAAATGTATCTGCAAGGCTATGGAATGAATCAGCATGGACCTTACCCACAAGGGCATAGGTGAGCTTCAACACAGTTGACCTGACCCATTCTGTTTTTGTCAAGGGCAGACTTTGTTTATAGAACCATGTGGACTTCCTTGATACTGACCCAAAGACCTGGATGAGGGATAAAAGGACATACATCCTATTTTGAGTTATCCAAGGCCTTTGACACTATCCCCATTCATGTTTCATAGTGAAGATCTCCCATCTGGGAATCACTGACAGAACTTGGGGACTTCTCCTCCACCACCAGCCCACTTACCAGTAGAATACCAAAATGATCTGTGCTGAGCCCTCAACTGTTTGGAACCTACTTCCCTGAAGTGCAGGCAAGAGTAGATAGACTGTGGTTTACCAAGTTTGCAGATGACTGTTAACTGGACACACTCATCTAGAGTCCCCCAATGATGGTAACATATTATGGAAGGGACTGCCACAGACAAATAATTGGTGACAAACTCACGGACAGAACTGTAAAGCAAACAGTGCCTTATTTCCCCTTTGGCAGTGCTAATTATGATATACATAACACCCCTCTAAGCTCAAACACAGTGTTGTGAGACTTGGAAACACATGTAGATAGCAATCTACACTTTATCACTTATGTGTCCATAGTGGTGATTTACACATTCTGCATTGTGCATCTCATGCATATGGACATCACATCCAAGACCAAGAAGATCATAGCTCTGCTGTACTCTACCCTTATCAGACCACTACTGGAGTACAATGCTCCCTTCTGTCTGTACCTCACCAGACACCAGCAGCAACTGGAGGACACACAGATGTTTGTGACTGGGAGAATCCAGGACCTCCAAACATGACATAGAACAATCTCAGACTCTACCATACTGAAAATGCTGGACATCTGCAAAGTAAATGAGACAGGAATAACTTGCTCCAGGGTTCTCAACCTAGCCTGTGAAATAAACAGAACATGATGAGGACACAGATATATCCCTCAGCAATTGAAACTCTTCTCTAATAGGCTCTCACTGCATGTGAAGCAGTGGTCCTCAATGCCCCTGTTCAAGCACAACCTTGACAACTAGTTGGATGATTGTAAAGTCACCTCTGGGGTGGTACCTATGTCCCTCATGGACAGGGACAAATTACTCTGCTAACAATGACCATCTAACTATGCTCAAAAAGGATACCTGCATTTTTACACAGCTAGGCTTCTAAATACCCTATGGCCATTAGGCTAGTAGCCTCCTACGAACCTATGAGGCTATGAACCTAAGTAGGCATCCCAACATATTGTCTCCCACATGTCTTGCTGATGTCATCTACTATAAGTTGACCTGCAGTCTTGTAAAAATCAGACTTGTGCTGTGTCACTTGCATAAAGTACTGTGTTCTGTAGCCTGTGCACTTAGGTAGGGGTTCTATTCTCACTTCAGTCAAGTGTGTGTGTGTGTGTGTGTGTGTGTGTGTGTGTGTGTGTGTGTGTGTGTGTGTGTATGTGTGTGTACAGAAAAGCAGAAATGTGTATGATGTCATCTACTATATGTTGACCTGCACTCTTGTAAAACTCATACTTGTGCTGTGGCACTTGCTTAAAGTACTATGTTCTGTAGTCTGTGTACTTACACAGGTAGGGGTTTTAATCCTACTGCAGTCAAATGTGTGTGTGTGTGTGTGTGTGTGTGTGTGTGTGTGTGTGTGTGTGTGTGTGTGTGTGTGTGTGTGTGTGTGTGTGTGTGTGCACACTTGCTTAACATTACAGACAGCATTTTACACCAGCATATGGGACACCGCTATTATCATATTGCCCTCAACATACACTGCTGTCATCAGCTATAAAGTGTTGTCTGAGACACTCCAAGTTGGACTTGTGCCATTGCACTTGCATAAAGTACTGAGTTATGTGGTCTATGTACTTAAATAGGTAGGGGTTCTCTTCTCACTGCAGTCAACTGTGTGTGTGTGTGTGTGTGTGTGTGTGTGTGTGTGTGTGTGTGTGTGTGTGTGTGTGTGTGTGTGTGTGTGTGTGTGTGCACTCTTGCTTAACATAAGAGACAGCATTTTACACCAGCACATTGGACACTATTACACTATTACCATATTGTTGTTGACACTGATGTCATCGGCTATAAAGTGTTGTATGGGACACTCCAAATCAGACTTGTGTCATGGTACCTGCGTAAAGTACTGAGCCCTGTAGTTTGTGTACTTAGATAGGTAAGAGTTCTATATTCACTGCAGTCAACTGCGTGTATGTGTGTGTGTGTGTGTGTGTGTGTGTGTGTGTGTGTGTGTGTGTGTGTGTGTGTGTATTCTCTCTTGCATGACATTACAGAGAGCATTTTACACCAGTATGTAGAACACTGTTATTAGCATATTTACCTCAACAGACATTGCTGATGTCTTCAGCTATATCAGATTTTTGGATATGCAGTACTTTCTCCAGGGCAGGCTCAGAGCATGGACTGGAGGCCAGGCAGTTGCCACCTCATCCTATGTGAGACAGATTACAGTGACATGGCTTTTAATCTAGCAACATACGTCATGGCATGGTTTGTAGGCTCCATGTTTTCTTAATGAGAAAGCCCTGTGGCCTATCCAGCTGACGCATGTGTCTGCCGAGGAACTTGCAAAAGACAACATTGTACTCTATTAGTGTTCTGATGAGGTTTGAGTAGAGTGCTGTCATACAATCCTGAGATATGAATATAATGGTGTGAATTATGATGTGCACAACATAGGCTTTCAATACCAGTGTGGACACTTGGTGGTCAAAGTTCAGATTGCTATCTACATGTGTTCCCAGTGCTTGCATCATGGGGTTTCAGCATAGCAGAATGGTTGTCACTGCTGTGATTAACATGGAATTCTACTTTTCAGACAGAAAACATAAAAAAGACACATTTCTGCATTTATTTGTAGATTGTGTGCCTTTGTCACCAATCATTTGCTGCATTACTTCCTCCTGTACTATGTTATCATCATTGGTGGACTCCATGATTGCAACCGATATGCAAGAATCAGCATATTTGGTAAGCCAAAGGCCATATACTTTAGCCTGAACTGTAGAGAAATAGAGTCCAAACAGTGAAGATCAAAGCACAGATCCCTGGGGCTTGCCAATGGTGGCAGCTCTACTGGTACAGGTTGATTCAACAACTTTTATAGTATGTGTTCTGTTGATGAGCCAATTGGTTAGCCATCTAGTAATGTAGGGATTAATCCCCAGCTGGGAGGGTTTCTCAGTGATACCTGTGTGGGGGAATTGTGTCAAAACCCTAGGTCAGATCATGATAGGCAGTATGCACTGTCTTACCTTCATTCAGGCCTATCACATGCAATCACTGGGCTGTGACAACATCACAGATCACCTATGACGTGAATCAGGACATACACCTTCTTGATATGGTTGAATCTGCACTTCAACACACCCTTCACATGGGCTATGCTCCTGTAGAAGGGTGTACATCAACATGCACCCATTTGAAATGGGGGGACAGCACCTGATGCATGCACGTATAGAGACATCCTGACTCTTCTCAACTGTGAGGTAGACCAACATGTCATCATGGACCTCTTCTAAATGGACACTAGCATTATTCCAGTTGTATGCAACAGACCTGTGTGAGTCAATAATGCTAAATCATGTCTGTTACTTCTGATAGATGTCCTCAAAGATGTCATTGAGGACATGTACAATGACAACAGTATCACCCTTTGGAAGTGACCAGGTCAAGGCATTTCACACAAATCCACACTAAGGTATGCAATCAACACTGTCACATGTGGTCATAAACAGCTCTATCACCAACTGGGTAGACCAGTGTATCACATATGTGGCATCTCACTATGTTTTAATGTGTGAAGTGACCTATATCTCAGGTCCAGTTATCAGGTCCATACATCAGGGCTGTCTGCTAAGCCCTTACTTGTCCATTATTTAAGTGATGGACATCACAGATGGCATACATTTCCTGGGTCCCAACAGCTGCCTGATGGCCTACAGATTGTGGGCAATCATTGACTCCAACTGTGATATTAGTATAATACAGACAGTATCAACATACCCCAAATATTGCTGCCACAGCCATAACAACACCTGCAATGACAAGAAAATGTGGGGGAATTTGTTAACTTGGGTACACAGGCACACAACACAAGTATAATGTACACATCACACCCTATAATCAGAACAATAGGTATGTGATCTGCGTCCTGGAGTAGATGGTAAATAGAATGTCTGCCAGCATGTGGTCACACTGCTGACTACACCCTTGAATGTAACACAAGTACTGGGTATGCAAAGGACATCCACATCAGAGGCCATAATACTTTCATAGTTCCCAGCCTTCATCACACTAGTAACTGAGTACAATGCACCCTTCTTCATGTACCTCCCTACACATCTTCCAGTGATGTGTAACTGAAGTGTACCACCTTTGTCACAGTGAGCTGTCACACAGCTTATTGGCCACACCTAGATATTCTTTTTGTGGAATATACATGACTGTCTGATGGTGCAGAACACAATCAAGTTGTTAGACCAGATGCATGTGTGCTACCTGTTCTGCTCATGCACATGGTACATACATAGGTGTCTGACAACATTAATGGCATGTGTATCAGTTGTGACAGTGTGGATGCACATCAGTCAACTAACTTGTATTGTTCATACTGTCACATACAGGTATAGCAGTGTCCCTTCTTACACTTCCAACAGATGTTACAGTGCCAGGACAGTGTACGTGGTTACCCTCATAGAATGTGGATGTATCATAATAGTTGTTCAAGTATGTCTGTGCAGACGTATCTCTTATCCCTCTAAAAACATATGTTATATCATAGGCATGGGATTACTGGTGGTATTATTCTGATATTGTCCATGAGTGTGTTTTTTTTCTCTTTTTATGTTTTCCATGAGCCTTTACCTGTGCCCTCCTTAATGGAGACCTCTGCTGAGAGTACACTCATATTCAGGCATGTCAGTTTGCACAGCTTTGCAATATGCAACCTACCCCAATTGTATGTCAGATCCCTTATAGATGTCCTTTGCATTATTCATGTAAGGATGCTTATCTCATCCAGACATCTTCCTCATTGTTATGCCACCTTGTGTGACAGTCATATAAAACACATTTTCACTGTACAGTCCCTACTGTACCATATAGATATGTGATTGGTGTTGCTGCTACAACCATCTTTCATTGACATGCCCTCATCTGTTGTACATTAGGTTGTTTCACCTGTCCTCTTTCCCTGTGTTCATTCATACAATTCATCTGTGTGTCCCTATTCAATACACACACATCTCCTGAGTGTTCATTTTAGATGGCAGTCCACGTCCCATTGCAGATCATTTATAGAGATTCAGTACAGAATGCCAGAAATGGGATATCACAGTACTCTGCACTGTAGATACACTGCCCTGTATTGTGTTTGGACCATATACTTCATATTCATTCCTCTCAACTGTCCAGATATTCCCAGGATGTTCAGATGTGTTCCTTACCAAATTTCTGGCTTTCTGCCATATCACTGAGATGATCTCAGGACTGATTTAACTCACTATTACTTACATTTGAGTTCATACTTCTCAACTGTCCAGATTTTTGCAGAGTGTCCAGTTTTTGCCTCATATGTTTGATCTTTTCCTTATAACATTGTGGTCTTCTGGCAAATGATTGGCATGTCATTGAGGATTGAAGTCAGAAAATAATGACAAACATTTGAGTTTCAAACTTCATGCTCTTCAGAACATTCATTCTACCATAAAACCTATATTCTATCAACTTTCTAGGTTTGTAAGAGCAGTATTAGAATCTGCCCCCCATCATTTTTCCAGATTTCTTGCGCTAAGAGATTGAGAGGTATGTTTGAGTTTCATTTTATCACATTTGTATGCAACATCTATGTCACCTATGTCCCTATTTCTCATTAATTGCCCCTGCATTATGTTGGCCTTTATGAAGATGTGTTGAGCTATCTGTGAATCCCTGGTGATCATTGTGCCATTCCACACCAAACTGCAGACCATAGGTGCTCTTCTTTAAACAGAATTGCTGTTCGCATTTGCCTACATTTTTTCCTGGCCAGCAGTACTGATGCTAGCCACGAAACCTGACTTAGATGTGGCAGATGGCATTAATATGCATTGCACAGTCATGCACATTGCCACTCATCTCGCACCACGGAAACATGTAAACTCCGTGTAAGCTTCTCATGGAGCCTACATGGAGTTTATTGAATCCCAGGGGCATGTTTTTACAGGTGCTATCATTCTCTGTGACACACCTACATAAGCAAAAGAACATACACTGCACAGACCATGGCACATAGGCCTGCTTTTATAAGCTATCAATAAGAGTAGGGAAACACTTTCTGCTAATGACTTCATTTTTTTTTTTTGCTCACGTCTGTGGAACTCAACAGCTCTTCCTGTTGATGACTGTGTTGTTGATGTTCTTTTTGTTACAGAAATTGTGTTTAGACCAATATTTTCACACAAATATGCTAAAGATCATTTGTGTTTTAGATCATAAGGTTTAGATGAATTGTGTGTCACATGAATGTGTGTTTGCACCGTCGACATATACTCTACAGAAAAATACAGTTTGCAGAACAAAAAAGATGTAAACAATGCATTTTCTATTTTAATCTAATTTATTAAAAATTACATGTTAAATGTTGATTATCTTGGTATAGAATTATGTGCAGTTGGGAGCTATATTGTGGCACTTCATGGTAAATTGTAGAAGAAGGCTGTAAGTAAACAGCTAAAGTTACTCAGGTTAATAGATGTGTACTAGGCTAAAAACCAGTGAAGCCATTTTAGGCCTGCCATGCATTCCCAGATCTCTGACTTGTTGTGGTACCCTTGGGAAGTGTAAGCAGGTGCTTGAGAGACAAAACATTCACAAGCAGGGGCCTGAGAGATGAACCATTTACAGGCTGTCTGTGCCCATTAAAGACATAGGTGCCAAACCAGGGATGAATTTCCTCTTCCCCATCCAATTGTCCAAGTTACACTTGAATTGGGTTAGGGAGGAACTCTGCTTCACCTGGATGGGGAGCCTGTTGCAGAGAAGGGGTAATCTCTGGGAAACATACCTTTCTCTCCAGCTGATCCTAGTTATATCACTGGCAAGGTTTAGGTCTTTAAAATGGGTAATTCTCATACGGTTTGTTTTGTGGATATTTAGGAAGTAAACCAGAGTGGGGTCAGACAATGCTTTGCATGCCAGGCATAGATCGTCCCTCAACAGCCAATAAGAAACAGAATACAGGGATAGGGCTTTCAAGCAGTCTGCATAAGACATACTGTTTACTCCCTGTGTTCTTTTAGTGAGAAACCTCTAAGGAAGTTCCACTTGTTGGTTGTGCCTTGTTAAGTACATACCAAAGGGGCACTGTAATCAATGAAAGGTATGATGAATGCTGAATGAAGTGTAACAATGACCTTCTTGGACTTAGATGCTACATGTTTGTTGATAAGTTGCACAACATAGAATAATCTCCTCACTACTGCAGACACGTGATGGTCAAAGGCTAGATTATTGTTTGTGTGTGTCTCCAAGTTCCTGACAGCTGGGTCATCTCTTAGAGGTGTGTTTTCAATATGACATTCAGCAGGAGTGGCTGACTTTCTGAAGGATACCATTATGCATTTCTTGCATTTAAACTGTTGAAATTCACAAACTCCAACCACAAACTAAAATCCACAGTAAAAAGTGGCAGGACCCAAAAACAGCAAAGATCTGATGAGGTTTGTTTATTACAGATTACAGACAAAAGCACTAATTGTGGTTGTTTTAGTGAATAAAATTGGACTAATTGCTGTTTCTGGGTCCTGCCACATTTTATTATCTCTTGGCATTTAGTTTTAGCCCATGGCGGTGATGATAGATATTTGCCTGTGTCAACCCTTCTTGGAGAACATTAGCGTTGATGGAGGTTTCTGTGACTGCTCCTAATTTGCAATTGTCGTGTTGGAGGTTTCTGTGACTGCTTCCAATTTGCAATTGTCTCCAAGTTTGGCCAGCCAGATGCCCTTGATGTTGGCCTTGACTTCAGAGAAGTAGATGCCAAAAAGGATTGGTCCCAGGACAGATACCTGAGGGAATCCCCTGGTGACTGGCAATTTTGTAGAAATGGACTCCCCAGTTCTAGCTTCTTGGGTCCTGTCTGCAAGCCATTCGGCTATCCACAGGGGTATATATTATACCTAATCTCCTGAGTATGGCAATAATGCCTGAGTGGAGTATTGTATCAAATGCCTTAGCCATGTCAAGGTAGGCAGTGTGAACCATTTTGCCCTCATCCTTTGCTGTGGTGACCTTCACAAAGAAATCCACCAGGTTGAATAGGCATGAACTGCTCTTGATGAACCCAAACTGGGTCTTGTCCAGTGCCTAGAGGTTTTCTATGTCATTATCGATCATTTCCATGACAATTTTTTCCATGCCTTTGCAAACGAGACTAGTAAGACTTATGAGCCTGCCATTTCCAGGGTCTGTAGATGGCCCGACTTTGTGCAGAGGAATGACAGTTGATGCTCTCCATTCATGTGGCATGAAGCCTGTTTGGAGGGTATGGTTAGTGATTCCAGGTGGCCTGACAAGTCATATTTCTTGCTATTTAGATGGCAGCCTGGGAGAGTGTTGGGGTCTATTGATGCAATGTTCTTGGCTTAGAGATGGCACTGAGGGCCTTTTCACTAGTGATAGTAGAAAGAGTTATATTTGATGATATTACCTGAGAGGAGACTAGGGGAGAAAGGGTAAAGTTATAGCTGAATTTGTCTGCCAGTAGGTTTGCTATATCTTTGGGCTTTTTTAATTTCTCCAAATCATTTGGGTTTCTAGTACCATGATGGGAATGGACCCCATTCCTAAGTCACAGTACGATTAAAATTCATGAAATTAGTATTGTTTCAATCTTTGATGTCAGCCAAAAGTGCTCTTCTCAGCACCCACAATGAGTCTAGTAATGAGTCCTTATGCAATTCATTCAGCATTACATGTACTGGTAACATATCTAAATACGATTGTAAATTCTTTTTTATGAGAGCCGTTGTTCCTACTAATATTGGAACTGTCTGGGTATCTTTCCTCCAGATTGCCCTCATTTCTGCCTGCAGATCCTAATACCTTATGATTTCATGTCTCTCTGTACATAAGGCACTGTAGTCACTGGGTGTAGCAATTTCAATGATCAATGCTACTTTTGTCTTCTTTTCATGGAGCACTATATCCAGTTTTCTAGCATCTGTCTTTTGAACTGTTGGTAATGGGTGATCCCATGTGATGTAAACTTCATCATTTTCTATGATGCTTTGTGGCTTATGTTTCCAGTGTTTTTCAGCCACTTCAATACCATAATGTTTGTACAATCCCCAGTGCAATAGTCTTGCCACGTTGTTAAGCCTTTCAGTATCCAGTCCTTCTGCCATTAGTATGTCACAACCAGCAATGAGGTGTGCCACTGTTTCCAATTTGGTTTTACAAAACCTACATTTGTCTGTTTCTACTACAAGTTCAATGGACTTTGTAAACCAGCGTGTATGTAGCCACTATCTTGGGCCTCCAATATTAACCTTTCTTCTTTTGGTTTGAATTTGCCTCTCCTTAACCATTCCTGCATTCATTCCTGATCAACATGAGGTTCTTCCAGAAGTTTTCTATACTTGCAACTATATTTATGCATTTTCCACATTCCTTGCCTTCTTATCTGGTCTTTCACCTTATATTTTTTTTTTGTTTGTTTTTTGGCACATTCATTTGCTGCCTGATTTGTGTCTTCTTCTGGTTTGATTTTCATTCCTGTTTGACGCCAATATGCTTCTGCTAGATTAAGCAAAGAAGTCATCTTAGATTTATTCTCCTCATGTTTCAAAACTTTTACTACATTTGAGTCTTGTGAGGTCAGCAAATATGTATACATGTTCCTTCGGAATGGGGAATATATAATCTTGGTATGCATTGATTTTTAAAAATTATTTGGTGAGAACGAAGCATCCTTCTTGTTATCCTATCTAATCTATCCAACATGTTTTGAGGCCAGTCAATCACTCCAAAACTGTAAGTTAGTACAGGAAGAGCAAATTGTTTTATAGCTTGGATTTTGTTCTAGATGTCAATACTGTTTTCAGGATTAATTTAAGTCTTCTAATGTACTCCTTGCTAAGCTTTATTCACATTTGTTCATGCTTTATCACTGATCTTTCATCAGTTCCCAAATATTTATACACTCTCTCTTGCTCATGTTCTTTTATATCACATTCTTGTCCCAAACTGATGTTTTCCTAGTGCTGCAGTTTTCCTGCTTTAAAGGTTGCTTTTGCACATTTATCAAGACCAAATGACATTCTTACATCATCTTAAAAAGTTTTGACAACTTGTATGCTGTGTTCAGTTCCTCATCTGATGAGCTATACAGTTTTAAATTATCTTCAAAGAGAAGATGAGAAGTCTTTACACTGTTGTTTTCTAGGAGACAAATTATAGCCATGGCCTAAGCTGTTAAGTAGACAGCTTAATGAGTTATGGGCAAGGCAGAATAGCAGTGATGACAGAGTCACCCTGGAATATCCCCCTTTTAATTTTTATCCCTGGGATAATAATTTGTCCTTTTTCATTGCTTAATTGCAAAGTGGTCTGTCACTGTTTCATGTTCACTGTAATATAGTCGATCAGTGTAGAGTGTATCTAATACATTTTTAAGCACTCTTTTATCCATGAATGTGGGGTACTATCAAATGCTTTTTTGTAGTCAAGCCATGCCATACTTAGATTCTTCCCCTTTTTACAGTTCTCCAGTATGACTTTATTTAACAACAAATGATCCTTTGTTCCATATGACTTTCTTTTATTGCCCTTTTGTTCTACTGTCATAATTGAGTTTTCTTCTAAATGATTATAAACTCTGTCGGCATTAATTCCAGTGTATAGTTTATACGTCATCGGAAGGCAAGTTATTGTCCTATAGTTTTTAAGGTAGCTTGCAGGTTCATTCTTAAGTAGGGGCATTGTTTTTCTTGTTGTTAGCCAGGTTGGTATCTGTTCATGGTGTGCATATAAATACTTCTTATTCATATCTAAATCTTCGTGCAAAGATGTTAATACTTTTAACCAGAAGTTAGGTAATCTGGGCCTGGGTTTTTCCAATTGGAAGCTTTTCTTAACTTTGTTTCAGTCTCTCTGGATGTTACTTCATCCCATTTCATATCCTGTACCTTTAAACATCTTATTCTTTCTTTTACTTCTTCTGTCCATTTAGCATCTTTGTTATGTTCCACAGGATCTTCATAAATACTTCTCCAAAATGTATCTATTTCTTCTTTTTTTGGCAGTCTTTCAATTCTTTTTACCTTGTTTCCCATTTCTCTATAAATCTTTTTTTGGTTCATGAATAAATTGCATATTTTGTACTTTTCCTTTATATTTATCTGCGTATCTTCTAAGTTTTTCTGCCTGTGCTGAGATTTTTAGTTTGTTATTTGCAATAGTGCATGATAGATCCTGGTGTGTTCTAATATTGTGCATTGCTATTATTACTTCTATTTTTCTGAGTATTTTTGTTGATCAACTCTTCTATATTCTTCTAACAGTGACACCTCTTGTCTTAATTGCTTTATAGTTTTCACTGTGCGATACTTCCATGATGGTATACGTTTTTTCCCCTTCCTTTCCCTCACTACCATGTGTTCTCGTGGTAGAACTTTATCAGTAATATATCCTGTTTACTTCTGTTATATCACATGGATCTCTATGGACAATCCTACTTACTGTGCTCATTTATTTGATCAAACTTCTGACTTTTTGGATTTTATTTACCTTCTGTAGTCTATTTCTTTCATTCATCAGACTTAATATGTCTGTCTGTTAAATCAAGCAACTCTTCTCTAGGCTTATTTTCTTCTAAACTGAAGGCATATTTTTTTGTTTTCCATTTTCTGGGGGCATTCTATAGAAAGTTCTATAGCATCTTGCTGTTGCACATTCTCTTCAATTTCATCCTGTGCCATCCATTGCTCTGTCATATGGGAACTCACTGGCCTATCACTCCTCAACATTGACCGCATCGGTTTTCACAGTTTCCTGTTCCCTCCCTTGCTGTTCAGCTTCAAGTGAACATTTATACTGATTTCCTGTGGAAGGCTCCAAAATATCTTCATATGGCACCTGACCAATTGTGTCCTGTTCCACTGGTTTCCTCTTAATTTGGATATCCATTGCTTTATCCCATTGTGGAGCTTTCTGAACTAAATAGCTCTGGCTCAGTGTAGGTGGCTTCATTAACAGTGAGCTCTGCACACAACTGTGTATTGCCTTTGAGGTTGCAGACATAGCTAAAGAATGCCTTGTGATTGTTCTTGGTCTGGGAGGTCAAACCTCAAATTTGGCTTTGGTAGACTTTATTTGTCCTCTTAGTTATTTATTTAGTTGGATGACAGCACTTTTATCCTGATGGGTGCTACACCTCCTCATTTTTGCCATTATTTTCTTCCTTCTGTTATACAGCCTATCAATGTTGTGATTCTACCACAATGGCTTGTTTTTTGAATTAGTTGTGTACTTATTCCTGGTGTGTACAGCTGCCTCTATGAAGTTATTAAAATTCTTGCATAGGGTTTCTGTGAACAGTTTCTCATAGGCAGCAGTATTGTGAGGGTTTAGGGGTGATTTAAATTTTGCCCGGAGTACTCACAATCTGGCTCAGGGAGTTTGTGTTTATAAAACCCAGGAATCTCTGTGCCTGTGCATTTGATGTTGTATATGATTCTCAGTAATTAGTGGGTAATTAAAGTTGCCCATGGATATGGTATTGGGTTAGATGGTGAGCATTTCCATAATGCCTAAATACATGTTATGGGTTTCCAGGGTCAATGAGGGGGACCTATTGCTTTCAAGGAAGTGGTACGGGATTTGCCTATAGTGATTTAAATATGGAAAAACTTGAGTGCATTGTCCTCTTTGACCAGCCTTAAGGTACATTTAACTCTGATGTAAATCAAGACACCTCTACCTTTAGTCTCTGTCTGTGTAGTAGCTTGTCTAAATGTGTATAAGGCATTATAGCTTTGCACTACTAGGGTGTTCTCCACAGGTTTCAACTATGTCTCAGTGAGTGTACAGATGTTAGCATTCTGTAGAGTGAGGAAAGCTAGTAGGGAGTAGAGTTTCTTGTTAAGACTCCTAGCACTGAGCAGGAACACCTTTAGGTTTTCTTGGTTTTGATTTGCTATGCCAGAAGTATTTTCAGCTGGCACTGCCTAAAAAAGGCAGTATGAGGGAGGACAATGTTTTAGCTAATACTTGAAATCCTATGGTGGGAAGTGCAGACCATCTCTGGCAAAGCAGAGCAGTCTGTTGACCATCTCTTTCCATGCTGGAAAATATCACACCCCCTTAGAATGATGCCATGAGAGAGAGCCATTAATAGTCATCAATCATCTTCTTCTCTCTTGAAATCATCCTCATTGGAAGAATTGAAGAAATGCAAATGCTAATGCAAGGCTCATACCAGCACAGCCATCATCATGATTCCATCTCTCTCTCTGTCTCTCTATAGTCTAGTCTTGAATCATTAATCATTAATGGACCTGAGTTATGGACTCTGTGTTAGTGTGTGGTCATGTGTGTGTGTGTGTGTGTGTGTGTGTGTGTGTGTGTGTGTGTGTGTGTGTGTGTGTGTGTGTGTGTGTGTGTGTGTGTGTGTGTGTGTGTGTGTGTGTGTGTGGTGGTGGGTGATGGTGGGCTGATGATAATGACTTTGTCCTTACTATACCTGGAGAGAGAGACATCTGTGTGTCTCACAAATTGAGTCTCCAATGGCCAGAATGCTTGGTTGTATGGTTGCTTGCCTTAAGGACTTAGAAGTACAGGCTCCATGAAATATGACTGTATATGTTGATGTGGGTGTTGTTTTCAAAGAGTGCATTTGGGGATGCTGAGGGCATTTCTTATGTGTGCTTCATTTAGGAGTTTTTGCTTAGAAAGTCAAGATTTATACCTCAGCATATGTGGGTCTATCTGTCTGTTTCATACTGTGTGTGATTGGTACAGCATGTGTACTTTTGACAACTTGATTGACATTAGCAGTGCTTTTACATAAGAGCTTTGTCTCCATTGATATTGTGTAAATACATATCTCACATACCTTATCAGTTTGTTTGAGAATTACCTGGTTGTCAGCAAACATTAGGCAATTTCTACATTGCTTCAGGATGCCCATATCCACCAAGCTGGTAACAGAGATAATGGGAAAGTTCATATCCATTGCAACAGGCCCTTTTTTATTGATCAGACAGTAACCTGAGAATATAGAGTACAGTAAGGAGTTTACAACTCTGGGGACAATGCTTGTCACTGCACAAACTAGTTGCCCTGTGAGCAACTAGGCATTGGTGAAATTTCAAGGATTCTTTTACAGAAAAAAATTGTCAACTCAAAATGCCTGCATCTATGCTGGGCATTGCCAAACACTTGAGGGGGAAACTACTAAAGTAGACCCAGATGATTTATGAACTATTCAGGGAGATATTCTGAAGTTAGGTTAGACAGTAGCATATCAAGTTGTACTTAGTAAAAAGAAAGAAGTAACTTTGTCAAGAATGACAAATAGTGGGGATTCACCAAATTGGCTACTACCTGGCAACTACTAGTGATGGTCTCACCACAGCTTCACAATGCTGGAATAAAATGCCCCTATGCATCTTCTCTCACCAGAAGCAAAACAGAATGACTAATCCCAAGATAAGAAGCAGACCACATGCTCTTTGTTAACCAACAGTCTTGTTCCAGATGATACAGGGGTCTGTAGGGCTTGTTTACCCTTTCCTAGTAGATGCCTTGAATAACAACCAAACCAGTGACAAAGGTCCCACACAGGCACTCACTGTCATTTCAGAGACAGGAAGCAATGCCCTCTGCTCCTTCTCTCTCCATAAACAAAACAGTAGTGCAAATTCAAAGCTGGCACTTATGAAGCAGTTGTCAGGCTTTCTAGTTATCATCAGTCTTCAGAGAACAACATCCCTATGCTCTTTCTCTTACCAGGAGCAAAAAGAAGCACTAATCCCCAGATGACTACTGACAGGCAGAATCCAGACTCTCCAATGATTAGTGGTCTTGGACCTGATGTTGTAGATTTTAAAAGTAAGATGGAAAAAATATGTTAACATCCTCATATGCAGTGTGCACGAAGCAGTTAGATATGAAAGAGGGTGTAATTCAAGTTTTAGCAGACTAAATGGAGAGCCATTAATTTTAATAGAGCAGGATGGATGGTGGTGGGCACTTAGTATTCTGGCTCTATGGAATACAGTGGAGGAGGTTCAGTAAATATAAATAGTTGAAGGGCAAGTGACTTCATAAAATGATATTTTGCACTTACTGACAATAGCCAATGAAAGAGGAGAAGGAACTAATTATGTGATCAAATTAACATATAGTGTGGTAAATTAGAGAGAGAGAGAGAGTTTAAAATACAACAGTACCAAGGTGGGAGGATAGGGAAAACTTACATTTCTATTTCACTCCTAAGAGACGCAGCTCTGGTTACTTTCCTAGTTTAGATATGCAATAGAAAACAATATAATTAAAACACAGTTTAATTAAAATACACTGCAATATATGAAATAGAAGAAAGCAATAAAGCAATACAAAATCCAAGGAAGTAATAAGGAAAAACAAACTAATATTTCCCTCATAGCAGTCTATAATAAAGTATTAGCGAGCTTCCAGTGTTGGTTCAGACCTCCCCTTACTTGCATTTTGAAAAACATTATCCTTACAAAATGGCTGTTGCAAAAAATACCAAAATAAGTAATTAGCTTACTAGTTTGTCAGTGCAGGTAGATTAGTGCTGTGGCTACAGTAACATGCTTGATAATGCAAAGCTGGGTTGTACAGACTTGATAATTTAAAGCGTAGTGGTACACTATTCCCATGGAAACCTCATCTCACTATGATTTTAACTATAAAGATTTTTTTTCATGGAGAAAGGGGTTGAAAACTGACTCTTGACAGGTATGCATACTTGACACTTGATGGGTGTGCAGAAAACATTTGGATGTTTGTCACATTACTCAACAAGTAACACACGTTATGGGATGTGTTTTCAATTGCCACTAAATCTTTTCTCTAGACAGACGTACAGCATATTGTATGCTATCCCATAGCCAGCTATTAGCATATTTAAATATACATGTCCCCATATCTACATCTGCTGTATTTATAATATATACTTGTTTTATACACATTATATGAGATAAAGATATTTTAAAATAATCATTGTATGTAATGCATGTTATCTATCGATTATTTTAATTTACCAATAACTGTATACTAAGCATACAATGTTTTTTTAATAGCAAAACCATATCTTTATTAGTGGCTCTGGTGGCGTACAGGGATAAAGCCCTGACTTCAGCTTTAGTGACCTGGGTTCAATTAGCCCTAGATATGTAAATATTTTGTAAATATGAGCTTTTTGTATATAAATAAAGGCCCGTACTCTTTTTGATGTGTGCTATAGGTTATTTTACATCCACAAGAGCTACCACCAACTCAAACAGATGGGCCCTGAGTTTAACATCTCAGGAGTGCACAAAGCCCCTTATGCTGCACTGCAGTGTCAGCAAGCCATCTACCCGGTGTGGGAACAGAACCCTCATTCTGCTGCACAAAATGCAAATGGGTTACATCATTATCATTTAGAATGTTTTAAGTGCTGATATAATGTTGCACACTTTCTCTGACTCCTCAGCCATTAGGTTCTTACATAAAAACATACTTACCCCTGTACTTTATAAAAACAGTCAAACTTCTTAGGAGCCAGTGTGCGTCTAGTTCAAAAGACATCTCATTAAAAAAATTCAAATGACAGGATGATATCAGAAATGACAAGTGGTATGTATCAAAATCAATATAGAAATGACAAGTGGTGTAAGTTGATCAATCTTTGGGGGGAGAAAGCATTGTTTTACAATACCTACAATTCCCAATGTTGTTCTGTGAATTGCAGTGTGTGTGTGTGTGTGTGTGTGTGTGTGTGTGTGTGTGTGTGTGTGTAGGACTGTACTGTATGTATGTTACATTGCATGCAGTTCTCAGTGGTAATGCCTGTCATTTATTCATTTAGTAAGGGGGGCTGCCACTCCACATCCCACACCTCTGTCAAGTTTTGAAAGTGTTCAGACTGGGTTAAGGGGGTGTCAGTCCTCTTACTGATGGATGCTGTAACAAATAATAATTCTTCAGAATTTTAAGAAGACAACAGTATATAACTTGTGCATTTTTATATCATAGTCTGTCAGTACTGCCATAGTCTCTTAAATTAACAGTGTCATCCAAATCAGTTAATCTAAAATGCTTGCAGTTTGATTAGTATGGGTATTATTTCCATGTAACTTTCTAATCACCTGTGTCAATTAACTTTTTCAGGCTTTATTGCAGTTTTATTTAAGGTATAAGCCCCTTAGCTGTTATTCTTTACTCCATTGTGGTAATCAACCTTACCTAGTGAACTCCTCACAAATCTTGTAACCCAGTACATCTTTTGCAAAGCATCATGCCTTTGTGCTACCTTACTAAATGCATTATGGTCACAGAATTGGTTAGGATAATCTTTCCCAGCAATGTTTTACTACACCTGTGTCCCTTAATTATTTTTTACATATCTCTCCCCCTACAAGGCATGGATGTGCTGAGGCTTATCACCAATATGACATCTTCTGCAACATTTTAAGTTACACAGGGAGTCAGAGGATTGGGTATAGAAAACCCTGCCAAGAAAGCTTCCCAATGGCCCATTTAAAATGATCCTTCATAAGGTTTAAGTTTTTGTTTTCACAAAAGAAAAGTCTGAAGGAGTGTTGGATAACAAGGACTGTTTATTATTTGTCATCAGGATATTTATTCATTTGTAGCCATAACGTGGGGCAAAACTGACAAAAATGAGCAAACACAGGTACAGAGAGTTTACATAAAATGGCATCATACAAATTATTTACACTAATATGTACACTGAAATGTATAGTTACAATCATTTTTGCACAATGAGATTAACTACAAGTTATATATACTGAAGAAAAAAATATAATTTTGCAGGTATCAGCACAAACATGAACGTGAATCTATGTGACATATAGGAGCTAATAATCAAGAAAAACAATGCTTATAACAAATAATAGAGAATAGCTGGTCTGAACAGTGAACCTGAAGGACAAGGTATAATGTAAAATTAGTGGATTTTATGAGAAGATGAGGAAGGAATGGGAAAATAAGCAGCTGTGATAAGATAACTTGAAAAACCTAGGCACAAAGTTTTATGAGGCACAGTATGCTAAAAATGAGGTGTTATCTTGGTGCAGCTGTTGTCCCTACAGTAAGAGAGGAATGAATAAATGTTTGTACTGAGTAGTCTTAAAAGGTGTAAGGAACTGAGATTTGCTGTAATATGGTAGTTGATTCCATATAGCAGGGGCTGCTCTAGAGACTTTTGCACTATTACTTGCAGGCCAAAGACAGGTCTGCAGAGTAATATAAAATTATGGTCTCATTTATTTATTTGCTAACTGTGTGGATGAATTTGTCTGAGGAGACTCTTTTCACCAATGACCCAGGCCAAATCTGGAACAGTAGTTAGAAGTATGCTTACAGTTGTAAAAGCAAGAATATAATAAATACAAGTGCTAACATAAGTTTTTTTCTTGAGACCTTAACGAGCAGAGAGGGTGCAAAACAGCAAATGAAACAATGGGGGGGTGACAGGTATCAAAGTACATTCAATTACAGATTAGCATGCTGAGTAGCAGGATTACATGATCAAGAGACTGTCAAGCAGTTATAGTGTGTAGAGTAATATAGTAATGTTCTCTAGGCTTTGCCAGAATAATAAAGCAAATTTATGAATCACTGCATTATTGTTTCAAGAAACTAAGGTTATCAATGGGAGAGTTTATTTGAGTCAAGGAAGTAGCATGTATTTTGTAATGGCTGCTCTATCCTTCAGTGAATGTAGGTTGATATGGCTGTTCCAGTGGAGTTTTTACGGTGTTGAGTTGTTAGCCCGGTGCCCAACCTTCCACAGAAAGCACACACACATGCACTCATGCCAATTTAGAGTGTCCAATCCACCTACAGCATGTCTTTGGAATGTGGGAGGAAACCGGAGCACCCAGAGGAAACTCACATGACCACAGAGAAGACATGCAGACTCCACACAGAAGGCACCCCACCTGAGTATCGAACCAGAGAACCTCTTGCTGGGAGGTGGCAATGCTAACCACTGCACCACTGCAGCCACCCCAGCATCTAGTGAATCAAAGTTGGTAATTCTGTAGCTTAGTTTTTTAATTGACAGGTAACTTTGTTAACTACTTCTTGAGTTTGTAAGTGAAAGACAAGGTAGGGCTTTGCTACAGGTCATGATATTTATGTAGAAAGACCTTGGGAGATGTCCTGACCAACTGGATCAGAGACAGTAAGCAATCCAAATAAATTGCGTAATCTAGAGTGAGAACCATAGTATATCATGTAGTATTTGTAGGAATTAATGATTGGACTGAATTGTTCTTTTAAACCTGATTCCATATGTTGTAGAGATCTTGCTGCAAGTAATTCTAAAAATCTGCAGATGGTTTACCACTCCTTAGTGGGATAAGATCATCTGCATAAAAGATGGGAAAGAGGCCAGGCATGATAGTTACAAATTAATTTAAAAAGAGATAAGGAAAGGGCCTAAGACAGAGCCTTTAAGAAATCCCCAGGAGCTTTACCCTCAAAGAAGAGAGACAGCATTCAAAGGCAAGTCGAATGGACCTATTAGAGAGGTAGTTGAAGAACCAGAATAGGTAACCTTTTGCATATCCAAGTGTCAATGTTTTTATATTAGTAGAAGGTACCCAAGATGTTTGAACATCGTTTTTAGATTAATGAAAAGACTGATTTAAAATAAACCCTTTATTCACATTAGTATAACTAGTTTCAGCTACTGTATAGAGTGGCTGAAGTGTTATAATGTTTCTGAATCACCACTCTAAAGGATTCAAAACGCCAAGCTGATTTATGATATATTGAAATATCTGCCTAGAAGCTAATGTTTCCAGTATTTTGGCTAGGTGTGAGAGGTTCGTAAAGGACAGAAATCGGTCAGGGAAGAGGGAGAATTTGTTTTAGCCAAGAGAATGATAAATGCCATTTTCTGGACTGTTGGGATAATGCCAGACATTAAAAATGTAAATATATGTGCAAGAAAAGTGTTAATAAAAGGTGCAGTAATGATCGTGAGGAGTGGATTTAGTCAGGTGTAATAGGACTTAAATGTCAGGTCCCTGATAAAGGCAAAGACTTGTGTGGATGGAAATTATTTCAACCAAATTACATTGTGTAGTGTGCAAACAGTAGAAGTAGTAGTACGGAATATTTGTATAACTCTGGGAGCTGGCAGGTCCTCCAAAGGAGAAAGTGCTTAGAAGCTGATGACTTTTTACTAGTTAGAAGGCTTTTAGCTTCAGTTCAGTATGGTTTTGGGGACGATAAAATCTGTTCTTTTGAAGACTGTTTATATTTATCATTAACAACTATTATGTCTCTTCCTATGGATTTTCTGAGATTCTGATAAGAGTGAAGAAATGAATAAAGTGTGGTAGTTGGACAGCTTTTTAAGCATGGCAAGCATAACTGCTTAATTTAATAACCCAGGTTGTTTTAACTTGCTTTTGTTCTAAAATTAGAACCAACACAGATACTATTCTCGGTAACTGGAAATAATTTATCATACAGGTTTGTAAGTAGAGCAAAGTAGGAACAGAATGTGAAATATTCTACATATGAAGAAGAAAAAAAAAAGAACAATCAATGGCACATAGTGCAGTATTGAAAGCATTAGCTTTTCTCTGAGTGATATGTCTCAGCATAAGCAGAGCATAACCAAACGGATGTAACAACAGAATGGTCATTGAGAATATTGGATTAGGAAGGAAGTGCTGAGGAATGTTTCAGGTCTGTTAATTAAAATTATATCCAGGACATTTTTTGATTTTGCAGAATGCCCTTGATTTTGACTCATGCTTTTGTCCCTGTCCCTTATAAAACTTGTGATTTTCTGGTACATCACATAAGATTACAGACAGTCAATAATGGTACACATTAGAATTTAATACTTATTATTATTATTCTGAAAATGCGTGTCAATGCAAAATATGTCGCTGTGTTGTATTAAAGTTTAAAGTAAATTAATGTTTTTAAATTGTCTATAACTGTGGGTCTTTGTTCCCCATTATTTCTGGCTTTGTCTTAAATTCTTGAGTGAAGAAGTTGAGAGGTATGATTGGAGGTGGCCAGATAGGGTCTGAAGGATGAGTAATAACCTGTGTTTGTCTGTTAAAGTGAAGGGTCCTAATCAGTGATTTACATAGCAGAAAAAGCCATTTAAGGTTTAAATAATATCAAAGTATTGTGATGATGTGAGGTATTGCCAGCTATGCCAGGAGAAGAAGGGCAGTGGATGTGTAACATATGGCAGCATAAATAGCTGGAGTTTTGTAAAGAATTATATGTTATTTGTATATCAAACTGTAAAAATGAAAACTGGTGCAGGTCTGGACAAACTTCAGCACAGCTCGAACAGTAAAACTTACTTTAATAATAAGCTGAATAAAACATTCACTGGTTAAGCGCTTTCATCTGTCAGCATACAGACTTCCTCAGAACCAGTAACTGAAAATTTTACAAAAGTTTAAATAGCCAAAATTGGCGCCAAAAATATTTAAAGGAACATCCTCCTGTTTTGCTTAAAACATTACACTTGAATCCATTAATACAAAAGTGTTTTTAAAAATATATCACTTAAATGTGTTAAATACACGATAAATAAAAATAATATAACACTCTATATTAAAACTACATTTGAATCAGATGCTGAATACTAACCCAATATTAAAAAAGGTTTAATGCTGATACTATCATTAATGCCCGGGAATCTAGTGGCATCTGTAAGTATTTGCCACTTACTTTCTATCAATGCCAAGGACATTTTCCATGCAGGACTCTTTGGATTATGATAACAAGAATTCTAATAGTAATTTGTCACCGGCAAATGAGTTCACTTTTGACTTTAGCTTATTTCATACAAGGGATGAAGCGGAGCATAATGGGGCTAGAACTAAGAACCGACAACCAGTAAAAACATATTTGGCGATTATGAGGACACAGAACAAATACATTAAAGGTACTGTTAATAACAAAACTGTTTCTAGTCCACGCTTTGAAATTAAATCTAAGTGACAATTGGGAAATAAGTATATGGACTCTAAAGTTGTTTCCCATCCCAACAGTGATGTAATAGATCAATTTTTATGTGATGAATTTGATTTTGATAATATAGAGCAAAATACTTATGTTAATGGAAGACGTTTGAGTTCCTCAAACGACCTCTTGAAAGAAATGATATTTAATTTAGGTAAGAAATTGCTTCAAATCAAGAATACAAAAATTGATAATGCATATTTGGCGAGGTGTATAAATATACAAATAGTGCCTAAAGGGCTTAGATTTTTTAAATTACCTTTGGGCGTTGACTATAATGAAGGCGTTACCAATGAATTTAATTACATGTTTGATGGTTTTGCGTTTGCCTTTATGAAATTGTTAATTAAAATGAATGATGAAAAATTGTCCACTTTAGTTAGAGAAGTGGAAGGCTTAAATGAAGTCATTGTGAAGCATATTGACTTCGAATTATGGAGGGATTTGTACAATAAGCAATTTCAAATACCTGAAAATAAAGCTTATAGTATACATCATAGGAAAAATAGGAAGATCCAGCGTGACATTGAACAGTATCAGTGTAAAAGAGCATATGTTTGGCCACAGGATAGAAAAAATATGCAAAAGGAGAGACATAGTAGTTATACGTATATATCAAGGAATGTGGAAAGAGATGAAAATTTTCAAGGGGGCAGATTTTATCCAGCCCCCAAGAGGCAGTGCACCCAATGGAACAGGAAAGTAAGATAAATAAAATTAAGGGAGATCAGAATAGCAACAGCTTTCCAGATATTTGTATCCCCTATTTTATTAATGAAAAGTTAGTTGGTCAAAAAGCAAATATTAAACAATATTCAAGGGAATGCATTGATGAAGTGAAAGACAACTTCCATAATCAAAAACAAAATAACAATTATATTTTAAGTACTTATAATGGTTTTAATGTATTTAATTACACAGATTTAGCAATAAGTCAGCAATTTGTTCAGTTGTTGAGCAAAGGTATGAAATGTATTCCTAATATAGGATTTAATGTAGTTGATACTTTTAAAGAAATCAAATTATATTGTAGAAGGTTGAATTTAGCTGTGCAATTTGAAGAAAGAGTGGATAATGAGGAAGTAATTGGACACAAAGAATTAAAGAAAAAAAGCTCATACGTCCCAGTTCCTAACACACAAGTAGCCATTTTTGAAAAAATGGTATGTAAAGATATTTATTGGCTAAATAGTAATATAAGAAAAGGAAATTCACACTATAAGGTTTTTCAAGATAATTTAACAATAGATGAATGGAAGTGTTTGAATCAATTAATGCACAATAATGAAATTAGAATAATGAAACCTGACAAGGGGGGAGGTGCTGTTGTGTACAACACCTTCGACTATAATATGCAAATACACAATCTATTGCATGAATCAGGTAATTATGAGGTGGTTTCAATTAATCAAATTAACATTGGATATAAAAGAATAGATTTGGCTCTAGAAGAATATTTTATAGATAATAGAATTACCAATGAAATTTATATGTTCTTGAAAGTTGATTATCCTATTATGGCTCATATAATAGGTATACCTAAGGTCCATAAATCTATTAGAAATCCCCCATTTAGACCCATTATTTCTGGATCTAAATCTAAAACATATAATATAGGGGTAGCAATTGATAGATGGACCAAACATGTGTATGAGAACATTCCACATCTAATGAAAGATTCATGGAATTTTTTGGGTAAATTGACATCAGATTTGTGGAATGAAGATTTGATTTATTTAACCATTGATGTTACAGATTTATTTTCAAGTATTCCTAAGGATATTGGACTGGAATTTTTTAGTGACAGTTTGAGGAAAGTTTCTAACTTGAGTTGGGATAGGATTTGTCTAATCACAGATATGATGGTATTAGGCCTAGACCACAATTATATAGTATTTCAAGGTGAATATTTCAGACAGAGTAAAGGGGTAGCTATGGGGGTGTCGTGTGCCCCCATATTTGCAAATCTAGTGATGTTAGAATGGGAGTCTGAATATTTGTTCAAAAGTAGATTCTATTCGGACATAGCATTCTATGCTAGATATTTGGATGATTTATTCATTTTATGGAAGGGCCAGAAAGAGGCAATAATTGAATTTATAGAGTACATAAATGGGACAACACAATTTTTAAGATTCACACATAATATAAATTTAAAGGGAATCGCGTACTTGGACACTTACATTAGTCATGCGAAGGATGGTTTTGCTTCCAGGATATATAGAAAAACAACATTTTCTAATGATTACATTGAATTTAATGGCAACCATCCACCTCATATGTTTAAAAATGTTGTTAAGGGACAATGCATAAGAGCAGCATGTATGTCTTCCACTAAAGAAGTTATGGAGGTAGAAATGGAATTCATCTTTAATATGTTTAGGAATAGAGGATACCCTACAGTTATGCTTAAAAATACAGTAGATTTTGTTAAAAAACAATGGGGTAATAAATACTTACCACTATTAGGTAGATTGAATTCAGACAGTGGGGACAAGCAAATGAAAAATATTAGTAACAAATCTTGTATTATGACTAACAACAGAGTGTGTGTTTTGATGTACATACCGTACGTAAGTTTTATTAAGAAAATAATACATAGGCACTGGGACTTGATAACAATATCAGACAATATAGGTATGAAATTAGGGAGTCATCCATCTTTTGTTTATAAGACAGCATTGAATATTAAAAGGTTATTAGAAAGAGCTAGTAAATATGGAAGTGTTAAGGATGCCCAGAAGGGGACTAAAAAATGTGGAATGTGTAAACAATCTGGGCGTATTAATGAAGTAGTTAATATTAAGCTTGAGGACACCAATCATACATATGTCTGTTGCAGGGCAGGCAATTGTAATACCAAGCAGGTGGTATATCTTGCCACCTGTATTGCCTGCCCTGCATTCTATATAGGCAAAACTGAAAGACAGTTAAAAAGACGTATTTATGAACATTATTATAAGATACAAGTGCAAGACAAGAATAATGCATTATATAGACATATACGTGATAAAGGGGAGCAACATTTATTTAAATTTGCGATTATTGACCAGGTAGTTTGTCATCCATATGGAGGGAATTGGAAAATGTCCTTGGCATTGATAGAAAGTAAGTGGCAAATACTTACAGATGCCACTAGATTCCTGGGTATTAATGATAGTATCAGCATTAAACCTTTTTTAATATTGGGTTAGTATTCAGCATCTGATTCAAATGTAGTTTTAATATACAGTGTTATATTATTTTTATTTATTGTGTATTTAACACATTTAAGTGATATATTTTTAAAAAACTTTTGTATTAATGGATTCAAGTGTAATGTTTTAAGCAAAACAGGAGGATGTTCCTTTAAATATTTTTGACGCCAATTTTGGCTATTTAAACTTTTGTAAAATTTTCAGTTACTGGTTCTGAGGAAGTCTGTATGCTGACAGATGAAAGCGCTTAACAATGAATGTTTTATTCAGCTTATTATTAAAGTAAGTTTTACTGTTCGAGCTGTGCTGAAGTTTTTCCAGACCTGCACCAGTTTTCATTTTTACGGGTTATTTCTGTGGTTCTATAGTTGCATTTGTATATCAAACTGATTTGTACAGGTGCTTGTGTTGAAAATGTATTTGTAAAGCTGCTTGTCTTAAAAATGTATTAACAGTGGTCCTGCTGAACAGAAAAGAAATACACCTGTATGTCAGACTGTATGGTAACTGTTGAAATGAATATATTGTAACAGAGGATACTGGAAGAGAAGTGGTTAATCTCAGTCCAGCTAACCTTGAAAAATAGTCTGAAATTAAAGTACCTGGTTTAGGCCATAAAGACTGTATCTTACAGTTCTGATTGCAGCCAGAGAAAAAAAAATGTCTGTGAAAACCTATGAATCCTACTGTATTGTCCCTGGAAGGGTGAAAGTTTTTGAAATGGTTTTAAAGCTTCCAGGTGCTATAACACATCTTAGCATAGCTCTATGTATGGGTATTATGACAATTATGTGCTAGATTCTGGTTCAGTTTCTAGTAAAGGGGATAGTGTGGGAACCAGAAGTCAGATGACCAGATGTATGTGATGCCATTCTGTAATCCAGCACTGAAATGATGTTTTAATACTAGACAAGACAGAAGTCTCAAGGCAGTCTATTTGTGAAATCTGACAAAAGAAGGGCTGCTCATCCACTTCATCTTGTCTTGCTCTAGTAAGTGAACTAGTGGACACTAATTCTTTAGGTCAGTCAGGAAAATATAGTGAGATTAATTTATTGTTTTTCTGTATCTATGCAAACCTTTTCATCTAAGTTATTTTTAATATTTCCTGTGGTTGAAATTCTGGTGTTTATTCTGGATATATATTAATTATTCTCATGTTCTTTTATTATTTATTATTAAATATATTTAAACTTTTCATTGTGGCTGGTCTTTTTAAGAAATATTTAACCTTTCAGAGTACTTACATTTATTTGTTGATGCTCTGACTGCTCCTGAAAGCCTTGCTGTTTGGTCAACATTACCACTGATGTTAGTATTAATTTCACTCAGTATAATCGGGTACCTTTAAAAGCCTTAAAGTAGCTGGCTGGTGGCAGAGAATCTACCTTATAGTCTGGGCAGAGAAGGCGGCTAGCTAGTAAATCTGTGCCAGCCTTTCCCAGGGAGGTGTGTGTGTGTGTGTGTGTGTGTGTATGTATGTGTGTGTGTGTGTGTGTGTGTGTGTGTGTGTGTGTGTGTGTGTGTGTGTGTGTGTGTGTGTGTGTGTGTGTGTGTGTGTGTGTGTGTATGTGTGTGAAAATCAAATATCAAACAGTGTGTGTGCCAGCTACTTGGAGCAGGGACACACAGCATTGGTTTCAGAGAGAGGGTGGTGGAGGACTTGGCTTGGAACACACGGCTAAGGACTCAACAGCTCTACACGTGTATTAGTGTGGAGTCTTATTTGGGGCCTGGAGAGAGAGAAACCCAGCCCCAGGGCCGAGTGTGTTCCCTGTGTGCTCTTAAGGGAAACTGTGCTTGGTGCAGAGAGCTGCATCTGAAAATACTGTGTCTACCTATTTTTGTTCTAAGTAAACATCCATCACCAGTGTCAGTGGTGAGGATTGAGGCTCCTTGATTACTGGCCCAGAGGAGGGACATCACAAGTATAAATTGTTATTTTATTGTCTGTTTGGAGACACATTGTAGAAGAACTTCAATGTAATTAAATGATAAAGATGGAAGTGGGCAGGCCACACAAAGTTGTATTTTTATGAAACAGGTCACTTGATGATGGACCCAAACAGTGAATGTTCACTGTTGATGTCCCACTCATTGAAAGCTTTAGCTATCTTCTACTGACAGAAAAAAATAGTCCTAATCATGATATTGTATGACTTTGTATTTGCTGCTGAACAGGAGATCACGCAAGGATGAAGAGGAGGAGGAAAACAGGGGTCTACTTCACGATGTCAAAAGCCGACAATATCGAAGCTGATATTGTCGGCACCACAACATCAAAAGCACAGAACATCGTGCAGGTAAATGGAACTCTCCATAGGGGGAGATTTCCATTTACCTCAATGTAGTGCAGTCTCAGAGTTGGAATATTTAAGTAGGGGGGGTGTGGAGGATGCAAGGGGGCTTGCCCCCCTGCCTACGCTAGTTAGTTTTTATTTTTGTTTGTTTTTTTTTTTTAACGTTATTCGATGTTTTACTACATCAATCGCTAGAGGTCAACCTTTAGTGATTCGATGTAGTAAGATTTCAATAACGTGATATAGACGCGAAAACAGTAGTTATATACTTACTAGAATGCTAGATCCTTTTATTCACATCCATCCAATACTACTTATGTGTTCTCAAGATGCTTGTTAGATCTAACTGTGTGAATCTAGTGCTCCATCATTAAGCCCCATTAAGAATTATTTTCCCATCATAACTTGCGTATTGAAATACCTCAGACTGAGATTGGGGCCAAAAGTGAAAAAAGGATTCGAGATCATGTATGACAAAAATGGAAATATCCTTCAGGTCTTACAAGGTGATAATCTGAAAGGGGAATGGAGAAGAGTTGTTGTACTGGATGGACATAACTGAAAGGATCTGGCATTATGAACATAACTACTGCATCCTATTCATGCCATCTGTTTGATCCAAGCTAAGGGTCAGAACCCCAAGCTACAAAATACTTGTGTGGCATCATGACAGGAGACCCTTAAGAACAGTGGCTCCAAAGGAAGCTCTAACCCTTGCTATACATCCAACCCATAGTGCATAACAAATGTATGCAATGTAAGTTATGTTGCTGCTGCTGCACAAATCTCCTCAACTGAGGAATTCTTAAAGAAGGCTGCTAAAGTGCAACAGATCTGGTGGAATGAGCATTGGACTTGCATGGCAAAAGGAGAGTGTGACTTAAGTATACATGAGAGATGCAATCTGAAAGCCACATCCACTGGGTGACTTTGGACACTTTTAATCCCAGTTTTTGACTGTTGTCATTAGATAAAGTTGTGACTCTTTCCTGCAAGGTTTGGTTATGTGAAGGCAAAATCTAAAGTTGCCTATATTTGCCTTTATTGGAATGATTTTGAAAAAAAGACTAAGTCAATCAGCTGGTTCACATTTGCCTTGAAAGTCACTTTGGGAAGAAAACAGAGATTGGTTTGAAGAGATGCTCTGCCTTTGTGAAGGACCAAATAAAGCACTGAAGAAGACGGAGCTTCTAATTTGGATACTCTCTTGACAGAAGTGACAGCTTCCAGAAACAATGTATTCCAGGGAGAAATTTCAACTGTGTGGAGGACACTGGCTCATATGGAAGTTTTTGTTAAGGCATTTAGCACAAAACTGAGGTCCCATGAAGGCACAAATTCCCTAATTGGGGGATGAAGTAGAATAACTCCTTTGAGAATGGCCTTGCAAAGTTTATGAGGAGCCATGAGGAGCCAGAGAGTGGACTTCCTAACCAACATGAAAGATGGAAATGGTTGCTAGCTGCACGTTTATAGTACAGAAGCTGGAACCTGAATCTAATGTACTAAATAGCACATGATATCTGAAATAGGAGCAAAGAAGGGTTCAGTGTCATGGACAAATGCCCAGATAAATAAACATTTCTACTTCCTGTGAAATACTTTTCATATGGATTTGTCTGAAAGGCAAATAGAATCCTAACTACATCAGAGGATAAAGTTTGGTTATTGGCCACCGTTAGAATTGGAGAAATGAAGGAGTTAGTCCAAGACTGAATGGTCAGGTAAGGCTTTTTGGATGGGTGCAAAAAAAGATCCTGTCTGGGATCCAGGATCGGGATGGGGGCTCTGATATGTAGCCAGAGAGGGAAATGAGATTTGCCTGGCTCAACTGAGGGCAATGAGGATCACTCTCATTTTGCTTCTAATAGCAGTATGTAAAAATCTTGGAATTATGGTTAAAGGAGGATAAGCAAGCAGTAGCCCAGGAGGCCATTTTTCAATAGCAGCACCTCAAAGGAATTGTCACTCTGGAGGATTACGGCAAAATATTTGCTGCATTTGGTCTTGGATGGGAGGGCAAATAAACTGCTGCAAAGCTGATTCCAGAGGCTGAAAATCTGTTGTGCTACCAGAAACCACTCAGGAGTCATGAGGCTTGATGTGCTTAATTTGCCCACAAAACAAGTGAAAGATCCAGGAGTGTGCGCTGGAACTAGAAAATATTGCAAAGCAATCACCCATTACCAAACTTTCATTGCTTCCCAGCATAAGGGAAACAATCTGATTCCCTCCTCTCTTTATAATTCTTAAAAAAAAATTATTTCAGTGCCAACATTAACATCAAATAAACTGTCAGTTTCATCAAATGATGATATCCAAATCAATAAACGTTGAGCTATTAAAAGAAGAATCTTCCTTTTATACAATAATAAATATAGACGTACTGACACAGAAGTCTTAGTTAATGATCTATTTCACATTCATCTGCTATATGAGGTCTTGTCTGCGAAATCGTTATCATTTTCCTAGTCATTTTTTCTATTCCTGGAGATGCTTCCTTTTTTTGCTTTTCACTTAACCTTTTTATTTCCCTTTCCTGTATCTCATTAAGAAGGTTTTCCACTAATTTGATATCTGGTGAGCCTACTTTTTTCCCCACTTTTTGTGATAGCCTTTACTTTGGGGGGATATCAACCTCTCTGTCAGTTCCAAGCAAAACAATGAGGCTTTATCTACCTCTACCTCTCTATCACTCGTCCAAACAATCCCTATACTTAGAGTTTAAATTCCTGTATCCTAGAGTAGTCCCAAAATACATGACTTCAGGTTCCAGTAGCACCTTCTCCACAATCCCAGCATTCCTTGTTGCAGTGCAGAGACATCTGTCATAGCTTCATGAAGTATAAAAATATTTATGTAAACACTTCCAAGCAAATATCTTAAACCTTCCATTTTCAGTAGCATACATGATGAGATGGCACACCCTTTCTCAGAATGGTATATCTAGGTTCAGGTTAAAGTCTTTCTCCCAGGAAGCCTTAAACCTCAGTATACCTGTCATATCAATTGTTTTAATGCTGGAGTGCTCAATACGTATTGGCCTTTTCTTTACTGCTGCTAGTGCTTGTCCCTATGTTAACAATTCAAGAAGCTCGGATGAAATGCGCCATCATCTGGGTACATTTTTCCCTTTTTTGCCCATCACAATAATCCCTCATATCCAATCTGTACTACATCTCTTAACTTATATTGCTCCTAAATTATACTGATCTTTAATCAGTTTGCATTCCAGCCATCCCACTCCTTTTCTCATCTGGTGACAGTGCAGTATTTTAGTCCTCCCCCCACAACTTTTCAACTTCGTGACCTCTTTCTTTTATCATATTCAACCCTACAAGCAATATAAAGGCATTCTAGGGATGCATCGAAGGACCTTTTAATAAATCCTTAACATTCAAAAGAACTGGTTTCAGAATATCAGGGATGTCATATGCATGTATCATCCTAAACTAAAGACCTGTACCATAATTTCTTTGCTGTATCCCCAGTCAATCTACTGCTATATTTTACCATTCCCCTGAATCATCTACTATGTTTTAATGCAAAAATATATTTTGAACTGTATTGCCTGGAACTATTTGTTGAAATCTGTGAGTTCTGAGCCCCCTCAATCCATAACCATTTTCCCCAAACAATTCTAAGTATCTTCTCTTTCTGTATGAAGTCTGTTATTAAATTCCTAATGATTTTAAGATATCTGTAAGAAATATTCCAGGGAAATGCTTGAAATATGTAAAGCCACAGAGCAAGAAAAGAGAAAGACACTGCTTGTATTTTTTACCCACCTCAAAGGGGAATAATTTCTACAATCTGAGCTCCAGCTTCATTTTTCCAAGAAAATGCTCTTCAATGTCTGAGTCCTGAAGAGTGGAGGACAACCAGATCCCCGGGTAATTAAACCTTTTATCTGACGAGAGGCCTGGAAATTGGAGCCTTAATTCCCAATGTGGGTATCTATTAATGGATGTTGTCTTAGTCTTTCCTATGTTGATCTTATACCTCAAGTAAGTACTAAACATCTTCAGTAACTCAAATAATACTGGCATGCTCTCTTTTGGATTTATCAAGTATACCAAAATATTGTGCACATGTGCAGCTATTTCTTCTTTCTTCTTTAAATCACATAAACCATTATGGAGGAATAGACCACTTGTATCAGAGGCTCCAGATATAGACATAGCAAAGAGTACAGGGGAGAGAGGGCAGCCTTGTCTAGTACCCCTGGTGATCTAAAATTCTTTTGAGAGGCCTGCCTATGTTTTAATTCTCATTTTCAGCACATTGTAAATTAACAAAATGAGATGTATAAACCTTAGAGTGAACCCGAACACTTCTAGGGTGCATTTCAAATATACTCCTTCTACCCTGATGAATGCATTATTGTGTCTGTTGGCATGCTACATGATTAAGTCAGCCCCAGTTATGTTGTCAAATGTGTGTCTGTCTGTGACAAAGCCAGCTTGATCCTTGTAGATTAAAGTAAATGTAAGAGTTTTTAATCTCCCCACCATTAATAACAAATAGCTTAGAATTATGGTTTAAAATTGATATTGATGTATATGATGCTGAGTACGCTTTCTTTTTCCCTTCTTTATGTATCATCACCAATACTGCTTGCTTTCAGGATGGGGGGGTATGTCCAGTCTCCAATATTTCATTAATAACTTCCTCAATATCACCAGACGTGGCTCCCCAGCTTCCATCCAGAGTTCAACTGAAAAACCATCTAGCCCTGGCGATTTACTTTGCTGTTGTTGATTTACTATTTGTTTAATTTCTGCTATGGTAATTAGGTTCATTAAAGTTTTGCATGTTCTCAGGCTAATTTCATGCGGTTCAGACTACTAGAGAAAGCTATCCCAGGAAAGCCTGGTAGTCTGTCGAGACATACATAAACTAACAATATAATTCCTCGGCTCCTCTAATATATCTTTATACGATATCTGATTCTGCGGACCTGTATAAAGGAATTCTGTGGTTTTCTTAGCTTTCTTCTGTCTAAGCTTGATTACTAGAATATGTCAATATCTTGGTGAATTTCTAAAGTAGAGTTCCCTTATCCCTTCTAAATAAAATTCCCATTTTTTATCCATTAACTCAGTGACAGAATGTTTTAATTCTTTTAATGTAAGTGCATCTACTGTTAGCCCCAAGACTTTCATGCTTTCTAGTCTCTCAAGCTCTCCCAGCCTGTCTGACAACTTATTATGTATCATATTTTTAGGTTAATTTTGTTTTTCATTTGATCCCATTGTATCATGAATTCTTAACATCTACCTGAGAGCTTAGAAAATTCTACGATAAATAATTATTTTGCACATCTTTTAAAGTTTTCTTGTTTCAGGTGATATCCAGAGAACTTCCAGTGGCTCTCATATACCCTTGTGCCTTTTCCCTTTATCTCCAAATTTAACAGGTCACGGTCTAATAGAAAAAGTGGGCAGCACTTCATTACAAACTATCAAATGGGCAAATTCTCTGGAGATACAGCCCCTGTCTAAACTTGTCACTGTGCCATATTTCCCCAGACATATATGTATGTGGAGTGTTTAGCTCCTGAATACATGAGACCTATACTTGCAAAATATCGAGCCATGTATTTGCCCAACCTTGTAACCTTCCTTCCTTCTTCTAGGACCACCATTAACATCTTTCAAGATGTTATCACATTCCAATCTTCTAAACAAATCAGGACTCCCTTGTGAAAATGTATCATTTGGGTGATAAACCTCCCAAAACTTGACAGACTTAAATCCCAGGGGCAAGTATATAGAGAACAAATAGTGAACTTTCCACTTCTATATGACCCTTTAGTTGCCACAAATCTCCTTTCTGAGTCCAACAAAGAATCATCTACCGGAAAGGGAAATGTATCTGCCAGCAATATAACTACTCCTTGGCCCGTAGTACCTCTGACTCCTGAAAATACCCCCTTTATCCATTTACACTTCAGCAGGGACTTGTCCTTCCATATTTAAATGTGTTTCTTGTAACAAGCAAAGACCCACCTTCATTGCATAAAAATAATGGAACACCCACCTTACCTTAACAGGATTTACTAATTCATTGACATACCACAAAATTATTATCCATACAATTTAACACCTACTAGAATGAGCTGTAGGACCTCTAAATCTACAGAGTAGCCTCTAAGGGTTAAAATAACTAACGCTGACATCATGCTCATCTCACAAGTACTCAGCATCTCTATGATTTTTCCATATTTAAACAACGTCAGTTTCATCCTAACTATCTCATTGAAAAACAGAAGTAAAACTTTAGGAATTATAATAAAAAAACTAATATGCAATATCTATGTCACTATATGCAGAACAGAATCTCAGTCTTTGATACAGCAACCCGTGCTTTAGCAAATATGGAGAACATGACTTTTGAAAGATTCTATCCATTTTTCTGCACAGGGCTGCCTTGAGTTTCTGTTGAATTTGCATCCTGGTAGTTCATGGCAGCTGGTACATATTCAGTCCTCTTTTGCAAGGACTGCATTGCTTCTTGCACAGGCACTGTTGTCTGCATAGTCCCATTGCCAGGAAGAAACGTGACCATTCTGTATTGTAGCTGCTGAGAAGCTGCTCTCAGTTATAATATTATCATCTACAAACTTGCACTGTACCTCCGGTTTCCACAGTTCATATAATATCTCTTCTTTAAGGGCATAAGATTCAAAGTGGACTAATCTTTGTCTTTGTCAACAGACCCTTTGTGGCACCACCTTGTCCTGTGCCCTGTGCAAGCTCTCAATCTAAATGGAGATTTCTGGAATTCCTGACCATCTTGTTAGATGGTGTTCAATAAAAAATTCACACTTCCTCCCTTCTATTCCCACTTTCCAGGACATTTATTTGCTGGATATTCTTCCTTTGACTCCGATCCTCCATATCAGTTTGCTTCTCTATTACATCTTCTACTTTTTTTTCTGTGTCAACCAGTCTGCCCCTTAGGGAAGCATTTTCTTTATGAAGTAGAGCCAATATGTCAGAGAGATTTGCTAGTACTTTGTCTACCTCCTCATTACTTAATGACACTGTCTCATAAATGTGTCCATCTTTTGGCTGATTTTTTGAAATTCCAGTAATAACTCTAGTATGAAGTCCTCTGACCCATTGTTGCCTCCTTCAGCTTCCCCCAGTCTTCTCTCATATAGCCTGGGTCGCTATGCCATCTTTTCTATTGCATCCCTACAGTTTGGTTTGTGTTGCTGTAGTCCAGATCTATTCCGAGGCTAAAACTTCTTTCTATATATTGCAGGACATTCAGCTTATATAACTGTAGAACAGTTTACATTTACATGTGCATAATGCACATGTGTGAAAGTAAAAAGACTGAAAGGATGTTTTCCAGTTTTTGCATAATCGAAAAAAAAATGCATTGAATGTGCAAATATGCGCATGCACAGTGACATTCGCTCATTGCAGATTCAGCATTTTGGGTGCTGATTGCACTATAGTGGGAATCGGGAAATGGACCCTTTCCCCACTGTAGTGCAATCTTGGAGTTAGAATATTAAAGTAGGGGGTGTGTGGGGGGTGCAGGGGGGCTTGCCCCCCTGCATTACATTGTGTGTTCGACATAGGAGTTCGAAACTCAGCAAATCTGCTGTTCGATTTGCTGAGTTTTGAACTTTGGTGACGTTCAACATCCAGAATTCAGCATTAGGTAAACCCTGTAAAACTGTAATCACTGCAAACAACTCTTTCCCCTAAAGGTAATATTTTTTCCTTTTGGAGCAATTGGGAGCACATGCATTACACTAGCCTGCCATACCAAAAGTGCCTCCCCCCCTTGTTTGTTGATATAATGATCAACAGTAATATCGTCCATTTAGATAGAAATCACCCTGGAGGAAGGTCCAGTACTTCCTGCAATGTGAGAAGGAGTGCCTGCATCTCCAGGACAGTGATGTGAAAGTTAGCCTCTTCTGGATTCCATAACCCTTGTACCTTTCTTAGGGTCTGTATTCTATCTGAGGGAAGAGGCACTATTGATGTGATTGTGTTCAGATTACATCTGATGAACTGAATGGCTTCTGTTGGCTGAAGAATTGATTTCTGGTGGTTTATGGATATGCCCAAGGACAGACTAAACTGGAACAAGTAGTCCCTGGCTTTGACTAATGATGCTATTTTTTCAGCAGGTTGGTGCCAGTCATCTAGATAGGCAAAAACTCATCCCATGAAGTTACATGTGAGCTGCTATGGCTGTGGTGACACCAAAGGGCAGGGGTCTGAACTAAATGTGATTGGTTCCTGGAGGAAGCAAAGAATTTTCTGGAACATTTTGGCTATCCTGATGTGGAGATAGACATCCTAGAGATCTCCAGAGCACATACATTTGTTTGCCTGAAGGCAAGGCAAAATTGACTGACTGTGACCATCCTGAGCTGGGACTTCTTCACATAGTTGCTTAGATGATTGAGGTCCAAGATGAGCCTGAGGTCCATGCTTTTCTTCAGAATCAGAAAGAATCAGGAATAAAACCCTGACATGTCTGATGGGACCTCCTTAATGTTTTTTTTTTTTTAATCAAAGAGAAAATTTCTCTTTTGGTCACCTCTAGTTGATGGGGCAGTACACCTGGAAGTGGCTGACTTAATTTTGGATTGGGAAAAAGGAACTCTATAACCTCTATATATTATCCTTCTTACCTGTTTGCCCTGTATGATGGTCATGCACACAGGAGAATAGAGGAATAAATGACCCCAGAATGCCTACACAGGGGAGCAGTTGGGCAGTCCTTCAGGTAAAATGGGGTTGCCCATCAGAAGACGGCCCATGATATTCTTGGTTATGCAGACCCCTCAGCCTTTGGGCCTGCATCCATTGAAGGGGTTGCCTCTGCCTCAGCCACCCCTATTAGAAGTGGACTCAAATGGCTGACACCTGGATTTCCTAAACCCGACTGATTTGTGACCCTTTTGATTCCTGCTAGACGATCATTGTTTGTATCTCAAATTTTACTACAACTGCAAAAATCATTTTGCCATCTTGTTCAGACTTCTGCATTCTTTCTTTCTTTTATGGATGGACCAAACAAAGATGATCCATCATAAGGGCTACTTGCAAAGGACATTTTAAAAATATCCACAAAGTCACATAGGTGCAGCGAAGCCTGATGTCTCATCACAATGCCTGCTCCTTCAGCCTACACTGATCTATTGGCTAACATTATGCATGAACCGCATAAAGAAGTTGGTGATATTTATCACTGTGCTCAGCAAAGCCTCCAACTGCTTCCTGGAGTCTGATGTGAAAGATCGTGACTACTGCTTGTTGTATCAAATCCCTTTGAAAATGACTCATGTGAGTGGCACTCTTCAAGGCCTTAAGTGCAACATTTTCAGAAATGTACTTTTGCTTCCCTAGTTTGTCTATTGCCCTGGATTCAATGATCAGATGGACAGTAGGTGTATCCTAAAATCAGCTTCTTCTTAGTACCTAGTGCCACAATAATAGAACCAACTAATGGACTCTTGACCCAATACTGCTTGTCCGGGGGGGGGGGGGTCTGAGAATTTTGTCATGCTTCTGAAGCACTAAATCACATGTCAAGCTTCTACCATGATCTCCTAATGGCCAGTTCAATTAATTTATCTGCTGGAGAGACTACCAAAGATGTTGACAGTGCCAAGCTGTAGGCCTCAAAATGAACCTCCTCACCCAGGGATGGGGAATCTGTGGGCCAATATCCCCTCTGTCACATAAGTTAAAGGATCTCACTGAAAATGATATCTTCCAGAAGATATGAGGGAGCCCCCTTGATCCTCCAAGTCTGTCTGATGTGACAGATTCCAGTGGCGAGGCTCCAAATCCTTGGATCCTCTCTTTCAAGAATCAGTTTCTTTAGTCCTGTGAGTATGCTTTTCCTTAGCAGACATCTTTTGATCTTCTCTGCCTCAGGATCTGGGAAAAAAAAGCCTTTTAATTATCAAGTTGCTTCTTCTATCATAAAGGGTTCTGAGCCCAAATGCTTTACAAATGAGGCAATCCACAGAAAGATGTTCTACTCAAATGTACGCCACACATAACTTCTTAAACTTTTTTCTCTTTCTTTATCCATAATTAGGAATTTCACACAAACACACACACTCACACAAGAAAGAACCAGAGTCTTAAACGTATTAGTTAAGTACCTAATTCTAACTAATAAAGCGAAAAACTAAATTTGGCAGCCACGGTGATGCAGTGGTTAGCATTGTCGCCTCACAGCAAGAGGTTCTCCAGTTCGATCCTCGTCTGGGGTGCCATCTGTGTGGAATCTGCATGTCCTCCCTGTGGTCGCGTGGGTTTCCTCCGGGTGCTCTGGTTTCCTCCCATATCCCAAAGACATGCTGTAGGTGGATTGGATACTCTAAATTGGCCCTAAGTGTGAGTGTGTGCATGTGTGTGCCTTCTGTGGAAGGTTGGGTGCTGGGCTGGCAACTTGACACCATAAAACTCCACTGCCAATCAAGAGTGGACAGGTGATCCACTGTGTTGACCCCTGAAGAACGTGATAAACTAAATATTAAATTATTAAATATGTCCTCCCTCTCTCTCTCTATATATATATATATATATATATATATATATATATATATATATATATATATATATATATATATATATATATATATATATATATATATATATATATATATTTTGGTTTAAGAAAAGAAGTAAACAGCAGTGACAATGTGAACCACTCAACACTGAGAAGGAAAAAGAAAGAGCTATGAACGGCTTCTCCAGTAAAAAAATATGGGCTAAAGAAGATTAAGAAAAAATATAATCAAGTCTAAATAAGTTTAGATAAATTTAAATAGATTTACATAAGAAAAAGTTTGAGAAGAATCACTTAGCTTTTGCTGAGAGCAAAATATGCGTCATGTTGTACTGTCAGCAAAAAAGACGTGGGTTATTTACACACACTATGGCATGACAAGAAAATAATTTTTAAAGGGGATAGAGGTCGAAGTATTAGTTTTTCTGGATCTGAGCCATCAAGCAGTTTGAAGGCCCATCAGTTGGATTAAACAGACAGATTAAGAAGGATCATTTTTTTTTTATATTCTTTACCATCACAACCTCCTGACTATCAGATCTCTAGCTAGTTGGCCTATTCGATTTCCTATCATCAGGGAGAAGGTTGACTAGGAGGAACAATCATTCAGATAACTCTTGGATAGTCTGAGTGTTTTCTGCTTGAGCCGTCCATTCCCTGCAGATGCTCAGCTTGTGCAGCCAAAGTGGTACATGAAATGAGTTATGCATTCTGGTTGTCCTACACTTCAGTGAGAGACATTGCAAAGAAGCAACTCTACCTCCTTACCCAAAAACACTGAGAAACTGCACTTTCTTTCTGAGCACCTGTTACTCCCAGAGTGTCAAGCAGACCACACTCCTTCACTCCTCTCCTTCCCTGGCTGGCTCTTCCAGTGCTGAGACCCCTAACTGAACCTCAGTTACCTGGGTCACAGTAAGGGTTCCACAGGGAAGAAAAAAACAGTGTTAGCTGCTGCCTGATTTTTTCCCTTGCTTCACACACATGCGATCTCAGAGTTAAAAAAATATAATATATATTTACATATACCAAAGTAGGTATATGTACATGCATGCAAACACACACACACACACACACACACACACACACACACACACACGCACACACACACACACACACACACACACACACACACACACACACACACACACACACACACACACACACACACACACACACACACACACACACATATAAGTAGCAGAGAGTATGAATATGCAGGGAACTGTCCACCTGCAAAAACTCTTGTGTGTTTTTATATGTTTTAAATTTAGTCAGTCTCTGGTCACTTGATTAGTAATAGTTTTCAGGTGTTTGATTATTTCATAGTGATACAATCACCAGGGATTTTAATGTGTACAGTCTATTCCATTTTGTGTACCACTGGCAACATATTAGCCATCAGTGTAATCGTTTTTGTACAGTTGCCAGTAAGAATTTGTGATACTAACCAAGCTGGAGATTTATAGCTGGAGAAAGAAGATACAGCCATTAGCTATTAATGTGGCCTAGAGTATATCATTTGCAAGAAAAAGTATGCCTCCTTCTGTCCTATCTAATTTATGATCATTTTTATAACATATACATTTTTAAGAATATATTTAAAAAGTGGGAAATGGGGGTTGAGCAATTTTGCAGAAACTACTAGAATGGCTGGTCCTTCAAGATACAATCATGAAACAAGCTGTACAAATGAAGTATTAATTCCAATTAAACTATTTTTAGTATTACTTTGATTACTACCAATTAAACCCCTTACCACTGTATCTCAGTACTATTTAGCAAATTATCGTTGATTTTGAAATAACTTTGAAAGTAGTGCTTTAGCAACCTTACTTCAGTAAGTAACCAATATTTAGAGGATTTGTTTGCACCTCCCAGGTACTTGTTCAGTGGCAGTATTACTGACATCAAATTGGTACATTCATTCTAGGGCTACAGCAGCCAGGTACTCCTGTGCTGGGCAACAGCCTACAGCCCATTTGTTCCTACCCAGAAGCCCAACTCAGTCCCCCATTCCCTGAAGAATGTTTGCTGGAAGGAAGTGGTACAGCTTGCTGGTCCAGGAAGGGCAACCTACTCTCCCCCCATTGAGAGTAATTCCCTCACCCTCAGTGACCCTGTAGTGCAAGCTACTGCACTTCAGAAGTGTTCCTCCACACACAGAATTCCCCTCAACTTATTGGTGTCACACAACATGACAGGGCTGTCTCAGTCTCTATTGGGTAACACCTCTTGCTCCAATGCCAGGTGTCACCCTGTGTGGTGAGTCAAATTGCCCTCATTCACCAGAATGGCAGAGTTACCACATACTGCCTACTTCCATCCTCCCCTACTAGCTTCTACAGGTGCCCAAACCACTAATCAAACTTAAGTTAACATGTACTGTAGTCAGGGCTTTACCCCCCCCCCATGCCACATATCTGGCTCCCTATATTCAGATTTTATGCAGTTAGCAAAATATTTAATACAGCTCTACTTTCTCCCTCATTTATAGGCCTTCTTACAGTCTTGTAGTAGCCATGTTTTATGTCAATTTTTGTACCACTGATACATGCCTTGGTTTCTCTTAATACTTTGCTTACCTTGCTTTTTGTCTGCTTTGTTACTTCAATAAACTAATTTTTGTAAAATTATTTTTTATTGCAATCTTCTTTGTAAATGTGCTTTACCTTTCACAGTATCCTTTAAGTTTTATATCTGCACTAAAATTGCTGTACAGTGTACTTACCTACTTAAAGTAGCTAAGCAAATAAATAAATAAAATAAATAAATAAAATGTGTACTGTTTTTAGACCATGGAGGTCTGTGGAAGAAAAAGGAAGAATTAAATGATTGGAAGGGCAGGACGTGTTTTAACTGTGAGAGGAGGATGATAGAAAAAAAAAAACTGACAAAAATATGGGGCCGGAATAAATAATGATGTGCCCTGATCTAATTACAAAAACAATTTAAAAAAATCCACAACACAAACAATTTTCAGTAGGGGTTATGGGGAATGTGTATACATGGAAGTGGTTTCTGTTGTATTTTCAATATCTAATACTGTGAGTCATGAAACTGCAAGGAATTAAGTTTGATCAGGGATATATGTATATGTATATATATATATATATATATATATATATATATATATATATATATATATATATATATATGTATATATATATATATATATATATATATATATATATATATATATTTCTATACATTATATTAAATTATGTGCACATGCCGTAGCGTTGTCGCCTCACAGTAAGACGCTGTCCGGTTCGATTATCATCTAGAGCATCTTCTGCATGGAGATATGCGTGAATGGGCATACCTTCGTTGAAGGTTGTGCATCAGGGCTGGTAACTTGGTACATAAAAATCAACTACCAATCATTAGCGGACCAGAGTTCTGCTGTGGCGACCCCTAACCGGGAAAAGCCGAAAGACACAAACAAACACGTTAGATGTATATTTAGAGATTTATAAGTGCACGTATACCTGTTTGCTAGTTAGATGCACGCACACTTCTGTTGCTAGAATATATGTAAAATAATTTAATCAGTTAGATACATACATTTCTATTTGTTAAAAAAAAGGTTAAACTGTTCTTAGCTGAGAAGCACGGAAAAAAATCAAATAAATAAATGACAGCATTCATGTTTAGGTAACATGCTGGTACAAACTGAGAAAAATGCTGATAAAAATAAGCTGAATGTTCAGTGTTTAATGCAAGCTTCAAGGACTACAGATAAGAATGCAGGTGCGAGGAAGAAACAAGTTGGAGGCAAAAACAACTTACTGAACTGTCATGTAATTCACCTTGAAAACAAGAACACAAAGGAGCTTATTAACAGAATGCGTGATATCATCAAAAGACTGCTTTCATGCAGAAACATTCTCAAACAGGAAAGACTCCCTAAATGACATCAGAAAATACCAAAGTAATGTCTTTGAGAGTTCCCAAAAGACTGCTTTCATCAGAATGTATATGTGTGAGATGTAATCTGATTTCCAGGGAGATCTGTTAGAGCTGTTCACTGAAGAACACCTTTCATGTTGTATTAAAAAGAAACTTGAAGACATTAAGGCTGTAAACTGTACAATATTGTACATTTCATCTGTTATATAGACAGTTGCTTCAATAGTTCTGTGCAAAGTTTAAAAGGTTACTACACTTTGTTTTTTACAAGGCACTTATTCTACAAGGCACGCAACATTCAGCACAGACATCTGCAATTAATTAACTAAGACTGTCTTCATTCATTTTAAATAACTTTTCAATAGCAAGCCTTGCTTGCATTCAAACACAGAGGGAGTGGTGCCTGTGCCTTGTATAATGTCACTTCAGTAAAAGCGCAGTAACTAACATGTATGTACATAGTTGAGTCAGCCATAGGAGCAGTTCAGTTTCCAACAGTTTGCAGCAGTACATCTACCTAGACGTCTGGATCCAGAGAAGGAAGCCATCTACATTAAGCAGCATGGCCAACTGTCTCTGTGGACTTTGGTAAGCAAGTTTTCATGGTTGCATAACAACATGAATGCCGTAAATCAGGCTGGTAAGAAATGTGAACAGAACTTGGACAGGTAAATGTACATGCATTGAGTAAATTTAGTAAACACAATATTACTGTTATTGTGTAAAATTTTTGATAAACTACAGAAGTTGTGTAAACAGAATATTAACAAATGTAAAACCTTATTAGGGCAAGTTGACAGTCAGAAAATATGTAAATGGATTACATTTGACTGGTATCCAAAACAGAAACATGATTGATATGACAGTAAATCATTATTGTGCAAGTCATATAAAACTGCTTTCTGTGTGACAGTTCAGACCATTGTTAATGGTAAACAACCAGATAAGGGTCATACACTTGCATTATGTCCTGTCACCACATGTGAAATGTTAATTTCAGAGTTACAGCAGCAGTTAAGTCAGTTATTGACACAATCTTCTGTACATATTGTTAGACAAAAGTGGCATAAAACCACTGCACAGTACAACACAGATAAGAACAGAGACAAGGTTCATGGTGAACTGACAGGTAGATTTAATAAACATCTAAGAGATAGATAAAGTGAGTTCAAAAAGTTTAAACAACATATGCAAACACTTTTTCAGAAGTCCATAAGAGCTTTAGAGTCAGCAGAACAGAATACCGAGATATATCAGACAGTCTGTGCAAAATCACAAGACAAGAAAATCTGGTTAGTAAAGAGTTAAAGCAACAGCAGTTAGCTACACTAATAAAAAAATATTTATGACATACTATTCTACATTTAGAAAATGTTTAGCATACACAGCAGAATCTAATGTATCTTTCATTCAGTTAAAGCAAGACATTTTTCAGTTAAACAGTAATGTAAAAATCATCATTTCAAATAACACAACAGTTATAGGGCATAGAAATTAAATGAGATTAGTTAAAAGCAGTAAAGAATTGAGGTCAAAAGACCAACATGCATGTATTTTCTTTTCACCTAAAGTGCATCTGTTTAAAATGTGCAAGAGCAAAAAGCGGACAACAGCAAATGTAAATAATGTAAATATATCTGTTTTAAGCATGCATTAGTTAAGCCAATATCTCTTTTGTTTCTTACAATATTTTGTAATTGTATAATAGCATCAGAAATGCCAAAGACTCCAGCAAAAACAATATTCAAAAGCAATGTTAGTAATATAAGGTTGTGCGACCCCTAAACGGGAAAAGCCAAATGACACAAACAAACTGAGTACATAATACTACAAATAAAACCCAAGTTTAAAATGTATGCATAGCTAGGCAAATTACAAATGCTTATTATAGTTCTATGTGTTTTACAACTGCATTCTAATATCAAGTTGCAAGTGTGTTAACTCATTCACTCCAATGGAGCTCAGGAAGTTTGCACTGTAACTTCCAATGGGCGGAGGCTAAGCCTTTTGACAGAATCAAATTATGTCTACAAATTTCAAACAAATGCTCATATTTCTGAAACCACAGGGGTTATGAAAGAAGTATAACTGGCAAACTTTTCAGCACAAACTATTTTATAGTGGTAGTATTCCACTGGTTCTACATCTTAAACCAAATTTTATAAGTCACAGCAAACATAGTAACTATTACATTTGTAATATTTTGTAAACAACTTACAATATCTCAGCAACCACTCAACTTACACACATACTGTTAGCAGCATTTTATTCATCTAGCTAAGAGCTTTCATACAAAGCTAAGGAGTTCTGTCCATGTTACTTGGTTGTTGAGATATGTAGGAAAATGTGAAAATATCTATATAAATTAATATCATAAAAACAACAATTAATATCTATTTACCTACACTAGACAGAGGTCAAATATTAATGCAGTTGGGAGTTATTGATGCAAATATGAACAAGCAATATTTGACGCCTAGAGGTTTCAGTAGGAGTTAACTGCAGATGCACCTAGAGGCGTCACTTGGATGTAATCATCGAAAGACTGCTTTCACACAGAAACATTCTCAAACAGGAAAGACTCCCTAAATGACGTCATAAAATACCAAGGTAATGACTTTGAGAGTTCCCAAAAGACTTTCATAAGAAAATATATATATATATGTGAGATGTAATCTGATTTCTAGGGAGATCTGTTAGAGCTGTTTACTGGAGAGCACCTTTCACATTGTATTGAAAAGAAACTTGAAGACATTAAACCCTGCAAGCTGTACATTATTGTATGTGTCATCTGTTATATAGACAAGTTACTTTAATAGTTCTAAGCAAGAAAGATAATAATAATGTACTGTTGAGAAGGTTAATGGGAGGCCATGGTGGTGCAGTGGTTAGCATTGTTGCCTTACAGCAAGAGGTTCTCCGGTTCAATCCTCGGTTGGGGTGCCTTCTGTGCGGAGTCTGCATGTCCTCCCTGTGATCATGTGGGTTTCCTCTGGGTGCTCTGGTTTCCACCCACATCCCAAAGACATGCTGTAGGTGGACTGGACACTCCAAATTGGCCCTGTGTGTGTGTGTGTGTGTGTGTGTGTGTGTGTGTGTGTGTGTGTGTGTGTGTGTGTGTGTGGGCCTTCCGTGGAAGGTTGGGTACCGGGCTAGCAACTTGACACCATAAAACTCCACTGCCAATCATAAGTGGGCAGGTGATCTGCTGTGGCGACCCATAACTGGAAAAAAACGAAAGAAGAAGAAGAAGACTTGAGAAGGTTAATAATCTGCAAAGTTTATGTGTACTAACCAGACTTTGTTTTTTACAAGGCACTAAAGCAGTATGCTAATAAGACTAGGCACCAACACAGAAGCTGCAGTCGGCAGTTTCAGTAAGATGGGTTTGTGAAGGGTCGATCTTGTCTCCTGAACCTGAATGGCTTCTTCGAATCAGTCTGCAGAGCCGTGGATGAGGGTAAGACAGTCCAAACAGCCTATATGGACCTCACCAAGGCCTTTGACACCATCCCCCACTCTGGAATCATAGATAGACTTACTAAGCTGGGCATTAATCCCTACGTCACTCGATGTGTTGCCAACTGACTTACCGACAGAACCCAAACTGTAAAAGTAGCCGACTCCAAATCCAGCTCCAGACAAGTGATAAGTGGAGTACCTCAGGGTTCAGTCCTGGGACCGCTCTTGTTTTGCATCTACTTCTCTGAAGTACAGGCCAACACTAAGGGACTCTGGCTAACAAAGTTTGCAGATGACTGCAAACTGGGAGCCATTATTAAATCCCCAAATGATGTGGATACTCTACAAAAGGGCCTTACAGAAACCGATGCTTGGTGCCAGAGCCATGGGCTCAAGTTCAGTGCCAAGAAATGTATAGTTATCCCCTTTGGGAAAAAATGTGTACCCGTGAATTACCACATAGGTGGCAGTACACTAAACACTGGAAGTGTGATAAGAGACTTAGGGACACAGGTAGACTGTAGTCTCACCTTCGATAACCACATCACCACAACAGTCAGGAAATCCTTCTATGTGACACAACTCATCACTAAGGGCTTTTCATCCAGAAAAAAGGAGATCATTGTCCCACTGTACTCATCCCTCATAAGACCCATTATAGAATACAATGCCCCATTTGGTATGTACCTCTCAAGACATCTGCAACAACTGGAAAGGCCGCAGAAATACCTCACTAAAAGAATCAGAGGCCTAAGGCAGATGCCCTACGCTGACCACCTTAAAAAACTCCAGCTATACTCTGTCGCATATCATATACTCAGAAGCAATCTCTGCTTAACGTACAAGGCCATTTCAAACCCAGACTTGTTGGACAAGCTACACTTAAAGAAATCCCAATCCCTCAGAGCCAAATGCTCCAGGGATCTAAACCTTGTCATCACAATAAACAAAACATGCTGGATGGATAGGTTCCTGACCCAGTGACTCCCCAGACTCTGCAATAGACTGCCCATACATGTCAAGCAGAGTGCCTTTTTAGCCCTCTTCAAAAGGAACCCTGACGATTGGATAGGAGAAAGGAAATTCACCCTGGGGATTATGTCAGTCACCCTGCTAGACAGGGGTCCAGGGAAGTAAATAGTGTGGGAAGAAATAGCCAGGGAATTATTATTTCTAGGCTTGTATAGGCCCTAGGGCCAATAGCCTAGTACCAACCTATGAACCTATGAACCTATAAGACAAGACTGTCAGTGACATTCAATCTTTCATTTTAAATAACTTTTCAATATATATGTGTGTGTGCGTATATTATATATTTATATGAATATATATATATGTGAGTGCATGTGTATGTGTGTGTGTGTGTGTGTGTGTGTGTGTGTGTGTGTGTGTGTGTGTGTGTGTACACACACACACACACACACACACACACACACACACACACACACACACACACACACACACACACACACACACACACACACACACACACACACACACACACACACACACACACACACACACACACATGCACACATGTATACATACAGAGGATAAGTCCTAAACTGTGATTTCTCCTAGAATTCCCCACTTCTCCAAGGTACAGCAAGCTCCAGGTTAGTATTATGTAGACTAGTGGTGAGGGTACAGCCTTCCACACTGAGGGTGCAAGGTGCCTGCTCAATAAGAAACAACATTGTTAATGTGTAACAGTGAATTTTGTCTACCTACAGGAGCATGCTTAATTCTTAAAGAGTTTCAGGAATCTAACTGTTGAGTCTTGAATGTCCAATAAGGCACCACGTGCAAATGGTTTTAACTGAGACTTAGTGAAGAGGAGGAGTAGAGTATTAGTAATGTGCCATCAGACCACAGCGATGCATTGTGATATGTAGTAGTATAGTGTCCTGCGTACTTAAACACTTGGGTCATTTGCTTCAGAAATGTTCATGGCCATAACAAAAGTTGATAAAGAAAAGAAAAAGATGTGGTGCTAGACAGGTAGAAGGAGAATGACCATATATATACAGACAGAAATTAAATGTTACAGCAAAGGAAAAGTAGAAGTCTTTATAAGAGTATGTGATAAATTATTACCATATTTGTAAAGTGAGGGAGTTTGATGATGTTCCTTTTTAAGGCTGCAATAACAGTCATTTTTATAGGCAAGTGTGATGATGCAGGGTAATGCCAGCTATGCCAGGAGAAGTAGGGCAGTGAATGTGTAATATATGCCATCATAACTAGCTGGTGTTTTGTCAAGAATTATATGTCATTTGTACATCAAACTGATTTGTACAGGTGCTTGTGTTGAAAATGTATTTGTAAAGCTGCTTGTCTTAAAAATGTACCAACAGTGGGTCCTGCTGGACAGAAAAGAAATACACCTGTATGTCACACAGTATTGTAACTGTTGAAATTAATATATTGTAACAGAGGATACGGGAAGAGAAGAGGTTAATCTCATTCTAGCCAACTTTAAAAAATAGTCTGAAATTAAATTACCTGGTTTAGGCCATAAAGATTGTATCTTACAGTTCTGATTGCAGCCAGAGACAAAATATCTGTGAACACTATGACTAGGAATCTTACTGTACTGTCCTTAGGGGTGAACTAATTGCTACCCTGGAAGAGTGGAAGTTTTTGAAATGGTTTTATAGCTTCCAAATGCTATAATACATCTTAGCAAAGCTCTATGCATGTATATTATGATACATAGGTACTAGATTCTGGTTCAATTTCTAGTAAAGGGGGTAATGTGGGAACCAGAGTCACAGGACTAGATGTATGTGATGTCATTCTGTAATTCAGCATTGAAATGACATTTTAATACTATATGAAACTGAAGTCTCAGGGCAATTTATTTTTGAAACCTGACAAAAAAGGCAGTCCACTCACCCACTTCATCTTGCCTTACTTTAGTAAGTAACCAGGGAATAGTAATTCTTTAGATCAGTCAGGAAAATATAGTGATATTAGTTAAGTACTGTTTTTTTACACATACTAGCAATACCCAGCATGGTTTTAGGCCATTCCATAGTACCACTACTGCCCTTCTTTCCTTCACTGATTCTATTAACAGAAACCGTAATAATAATATTCTCTTGTCAGCTCTCTTTATTGATCTTTCAAATGCTTTTGACATGGTTAACCACCCTTTGCTTATTAACATTCTTAAATCACTTTCTTTTGATATACTAGCAATATAATGGTTCACCTCCTACCTCAACAATAGGCAGCTAGCAGTGCTCTGGGAGAATAATCTATCATCTCTCCTGCCAGTCACCTTGGGTGTCCCCCAGGGCTCAATTCTAGGTCCTCTACTTTTCTCAATATTTATCAATGATCTGCATTTAGCTATTCCTCAAGCTACATTGTATACAATATGCAGACGATTCTACATGTATGTGCACAGCCAACTCTTCTTCTGAACTACAATCCATAACTCAGAAGGTGTTTAACACAATAGAGTCATGGTTTTTAAAGCGCAGTCTCCTCTTGAATCCCAAAAAAACAAAACTCCTACTCTTTACTCCTACCCGTAAGTCCACACCATTAGACTTCTCAGTCATCTCTAATAATGGTACCCTCATTTCACCTGATTCCAACACCAAACTCCTTGGAATTGCAATAGATAACAACCTTAATTTCGACTCTCACATTAACAACACTATAAAAAAAGTTAACAGAAGAATGGGCTCCCTATATAGGATTAGACCCTTCCTTACTTCTACAGCTAGAACCACTATCGCCCACTCTCTTCTAATCTCTATACTGCTCTATGCCTCACCAATTTACACAAACCTAACTAAAGACAACCTGCTCAAACTAGCTAGCTCCTATAATAACATTGCCCAATTTGCCACTGAAAACCCCTTCAGAACCCATCACTGTCATAACCTAAAACAAATTGGTTGGCTTGAACTACAGAATCAGCTTCAATTTAACCAACTTACCATTGTCCATAAGGTCCTTAATGAACCAAACTTAACTCCAATACTCTCTAACCTCATAATCCCCTATGAAAATCTTAATACCTTACGCTCATCAAATAAACTATTAGTTAGCATAAACAAGTCCAACAACATGGCAGGTGACTCTCTCTTTTCAAACACAGCTGGCAAAAACTGGAACCTTCTATCGAGTGAACTTACATTACTTCCTTCCCTACCCCTCTTCAAACAAAAACTCAAATTATTTCTTAGAACACACTGGGTATGCCCTTGCAGTAACGCTGACTAAAATTTCACCCCTGTTCTACTACTTCCTAGTTTCTACTTTCAAACTAAACAATGTTGTTTAGCATAAATGAAAGAGTGAACTGTAAAACCACTATAACATTTAAATATTTACTTCCTCTGAAGATCATGTCCTAAATTCTGTCCTTTGTCATTTTATGTACAACACAATGTATTTGAAATAACTGCTATTTACTATTTTATTGTAAACTACTACCTGGTTACTTACTGTTTTTGTTTTGTTTATTTTTTATTGTAATCTTTAATGTTTGTTATTACTGTTGTTTGTTGGAGCTTTTCCCCCCGGCCTCTACTGAAAATGGACATATATTCAGTTAGACTAGCCCGGACAAATGTAAAATAAATAAATAAATATTTTTTTCTCACTCTGTGTGAAACTATCCATCTGTGTTATTTTTAATATTTCCTGTGATTCAAACTCTGGTGTTTATTGTAATAGATATTTAGTATTCTCATGTTCATGTATTAGTCATTATTAAATATATTTAAACTTTTTATTGTGGCTTGTCTTTTAGAGAATAGTTTAACTTTTGTGAGTACTTATATTTATTTGGTGACACTGTGGCCACTCCAGAAATCCTTACTGGATTGGTCAACCACTACCATTTGTATTAGTATAATTTTACTCAGTATAATTGGGTAGCTTTGTAAGAGTCTTAGAGTAGCTGATTTGGAGTGCTTTGGTGGTGGTGGAACTACCTTATAGTCTGAGCATAACTGATAAATCTGTGCCAGCTTTTCCCGTGTGTGTGTGTGTGTGTGTGTGTGTGTGTGTGTGTGTGTGTGTGTGTGTGTGTGTGTGTGTGTGTGTGTGTGTGTATCTGTGAGAATCAAATCTCAAAGAGTGTGGGTGTCAGCTACTTGGACCAGGGACACAGAGCACTGATTTCATACACAGGGTGATGGAGGACTTGGCTTGGAACACTTGGCTGAGGACTCAACTCTACAGCTGTGTCAGTGGGGAGTCTTACTGGTGGCCTGGAGAGAGAGAGAGAGAGAGAGAGAGAGAGAGATAGACAGAGCAATACAGCCCACAGACAGAGTGTGTTCCCTGTGTTCTCTTAAGAGAAATTATACTTGGTTCAGAGAGCTACATCTGAAAATACTGTGTGTATCTATTTCTGTTCCAAGTGAATGTCCCTCACCAGAGTCAGTAGAAGAATTGAGGCTGCTGGATTACTGGCCCAGAAGAGGGACATCACAGCAAGTTTCTCTCTTTGTTTCTTTTTTATTGAAAGCAGTTCTTTATTTGTTTGATGTGGAACAGGATATACTTTTTAAATGCATCTTAAGAGGAAATAGTAATTTCAAAAACAGAAATATTGCATTCTTTTCTATACTATTATGTTAATAAAATATTTAACCAGTGCATTCAGAAATGAGCACTGAGGAAAAAAAAGACTAAACAAATATTGAACAATGGTGTTTAATTTCCTAGTTCAAGATCCACCTATAAGCAATTTTAACATTTGTGATGACCGTGCCCTGGCCCAGCAATCAAGGAGCCTCAATCCTCACCACTAACACCAGGGAGGTTGTCTCCTAGAAGAGGAAAGGTAACTAATACACACAGTAAAGTACAATTTCCCTTAAGTGCACACAGAGATCACAGTCAGTCTGGGGCTTGTTGTTCCTTTGCTCACCAGGTCCCCAATAAGACTCCCCACTGGAATAGGGTCCAGGTCTCAGCCTAACTGGGCAAGCTAAAACCTCCAGTACCCTCTCTGTCCAACCAGTGCTTCTTGTCCCTGCCAAGTAGCTGACACAACACACACATACTTTGAGATAAGTATTTATACAACTTCACAGACACTCCTGGGAAAGGCTGACACAGATTTTCCAATTGTGCCCCCTTGCCCAGACTATACAGTAGTAATTACTGCCACCATCAAGTTTATAATATTAGCTACTAAAAGGCCCTTAAAAGGGTGTCTAATTATTACTGTGCAATATTAATATCCAATGGTAGTATGACTAACAGTCAAGGCTTACTTTATTTATTTATTTATTTATATTTGTTGACCTGGAGTGTCCGACTGGATGTAGGTCCATTTTCAGTGGTGGCCCGGGGAGAAAAGCTCCACAGTTAAAATAAACAGACAGTAGTTACATTGGATTACATAGCGATTAACAATTTACATAGCAATTACTTACAACATATTTACATATGAAGAACATAGTACATCAGTAGACAACTAGAATCTTTATCTGTGAAGTACATAACAGACAGTAACAAATGTTAAAATAAGAAGTTCCTGCTGTATAAGTACTAGGCTTATGAGCATCTGAGCTTGCTATAATCAAGGTAGTTAGTGGAGTGGAAAGAAAGGTAGTGGTTGGATGGGGTGGGTGATATTAGAGTGGGAGTTGCAAGGGCATAGCCAGCATATTTTTAGGTGCCCTTTTAGTAAAGTTTTGAAGAGGGTGCATGATGGTATGGAGGTAATTGTGGGTGGGAGGGAGTTCCATAATTTGGCTATGGTGCAAGATAATAGTGCTTCACCAGCAGAGTTATTGGCTTTAGTGATCTGCAAGTGATTTTTGTTGCTGGATCTTAGTGGTCTGGTGGTGCAATAGGGTTGGAGTAGATTCTGGAGGGATGGGACATTTAGTGGATGGTTTACTAGTTTGTGGACGAATGAGAGTTGATACCATTGAAGGAGGTGAGGGAGTTCAAGCCAGCCCAGTTCAGCAAGTGAGAGACAGTGGTGACTACGGTAGGATGCCCCTGTGGGAAATTTGGCAATTTTGTTGTAGCAGGTCTCTAGCTTGTTTAGATTGCATTGCCTTAGGTTGGTATATACTGGAGAGGCATAAAGTAGGGTGGAGATAAGGTGGGAATTTGTTATTGAAATCTTTGCTGCTTTGGTGAGAAGATGCTTATTTCTGTATAACGCTCCTAGTTTTTTGTGGACTTTTTTATGGTCATGGATATGTGAATGTCAAATTTTAGTTTTTAGAGTGGCCTATTACAATAACCTCTATAAATATGCAATGTATTCTAGAGCTTATCTCTACACAAAGCAGCCACAGGTAGAAGGTTTTAAAAATATGTAATAATAAATAATTAAAACACAAGACAAAACTACTATACCACAGAGATATCTAAGAGTTCACAGACCACACAGAAACTTAAAATAATACAGTAGGACAGGTCTGATTTCAAAGAAAAATACCTAATTAATCTTTACTAGCTTTAACTATTCCTACAAGAAATCACAGTGCTAAAAACTTACATGTGAGCTTAGGCAGAGTGCTGGTAAGTTGGATATCCAAGATCAAAATGCTGTTTGGTCTCTTGTGAGAAATAGTATTTAAACATTACCAACAACTATGTCTCTGGGTCCTCCCCAGATTACATCATTTTGACACTTAGGTTTTCCCAGTATTCATATTGCATCATCTTGACACATGTACTGAGTTCCCAGGCTAATAGAAACTCCATTTACATTATTTAGCAAGCTAACACCTGCACAGGAGAATACAACACTAAAAGGCATTTCACATATACACTCTAGCAATTAGTCCTTAGTTAACACTATAAACAGAATGTCTTCAGCCAGCCTGACCGGAACCAACTTTAAAGATCAAAGAATGTCATAAAACCATTTAAATTTCAAAAGACAAATTTGAAAGGTTTGACTTAGTTTTTCTTTACAGCAAGGGGGTAAAGTTGTAACAGTCTTGACGTTCACATTTTACAATGTTTTTTTTATACTCAAGAAACATGCCTGCATTTTACATTTATTATCAAGAAAACATGCCTGTATTTTACATTTATTTACAAATGCCAGAATTAGATATCAAATTCTATTTGACTAGGCTGGCAGCCTTCATCCATCTCTCCCCAATCTTTTTACATTTTTATAAAAATCTGATTAATGTATACTAATCCAAGGAGTCACTTATTGTCCAGCAGTGTCTGCAATTAAGAAGAAAATAAAAAACACATTTCTTAGTCAAAATCTCTAGCAATCCTGCTAATAATCCCTTTGGTAACACATCAGTCCCTAATTGTTTCTATATAGGTTTTCCAAGGTAAGACATTCAAAGCTATACTTTTGCCAGGAGTTTTTTTTTTTTTTTTTGCTGTTCCACTTTCCATACATTCTAGTCCACTTACTCTCACTATCACATATTTACTTTCTTTGCAACTAACATAACCACAAAAAGCAGTGCAGTTTCTTTCAAATTGTAATGAATGGTTATTCCTGGTGACGTAAACTGTTTTGCTAGTGCATGTGCTTTAGTGTTACACGAATGAAAAAATGTTGTTCCAGTGCACCCAGTGCACTCTGTTCACATCTCCAACACTGACCATACACATCTGGGAACATCTTCTTCAGTCGGTAATGTATACAGAAAAACTTGTGAAGACATGCCTATGCATATATTCTGAAACAATGTGACTTACTAATGTATCTGGTTATCAAACTAATTATCTCCCACATAGTCATCTATCTCTCCTTCCAATAGTTAACTCCAGTCCTCTCTGATTTTTCTCCACTTTCCTTATACTGGCATCCCCTAATGCCTTATATGCCCTACTAAACTATCCTCCATTTAAGTGGAGTCTTCTCTCTAGCCTCTAGCAATAATGTAACAATGAGTAACAGTGCCCTTTTAACAACCATTGCAATTGCATATCTCATGCTTCATATTCCATTTGCAAAAAAAAATGTTCTGTAAACTATATGTCTGCTGTGCCTGTGCCCAACCATGCTAGTCTCTGTTGTATTTCAACTACTAACAAAAGGTTAAATTCATCTTCCTGTCTTCAGACAATTCCTTTCTTGTATCTATCTAATTGTGCCTATAGTCAATAACTAAATATGTCCAAGAAACCACCTCTTCTTTGTGTAAGTTTTGCACAGAACTAAAATGCCTCACAACATACAACTGCTCTGCTTTGCTTTGGGTGTACCACCCACAAAGTATACTTGTCAAATCTGTTTTCAACTCTGTTCACATTTTCCTTGTTGCATCATAATTTTATATTGATAGGAAATATACCACCTTAGTCTTAAACCTCTATGCCAAACTATAGGCTACGTGGTACTAGCCCCCCAACGTGCAATATTCCTGGGTTTGTTTCTCACAGCCTTCATTTGCCTATTGGGTGACACTGAGTAAGTCAGTTAATCATACACTGCTCTTGGGTCACACCTTTCAATAGGCTAATGGTCATTTTTTTAAAATAATCCAGGCTCAGATACATGTAATCCATCCCATTTGTGTGGTATTCTTAATTTATCCCATGCTACCCAGAAGCTGAGATTCACAGATATCTAGCACAATGTGCACAAAGCACAGTGTGAGGCATGAATGATTCTGAGACATAGCTTGGTTGGGTAAGGGTAATAATAACAATAATAATAATAATTAAGTATGTAGTGCATACACTTAACCACATAATAAGGAAAAGATGAATCCCATGTAAATGAGGCACATGTATTATGCAAATGAAGACTTCAAACACTGAGTAGCGATTCAGAAAAGTGTGAAACAGGTGCACTGTACTGTAATGCAGATTTCTGGTGTGCAGGAAATTGGCTATGATAGGAATAAAAGCAGCTACTGCAGAACAGCATACATTAGTGGCATCTGCCTAACCCAGTCAGTTAACAGTGTCACTGCAGAGGGCATCTTTGGCAGCAATCACAAGTCTGTTATGACCTTGCCATACAGAATGATAGACAACAGTATATGATCTTGAAGTGCAGGTGGCAGTTGCTGTACACAGGTACCTAAAAGGACAGATATGTAGATGGTATTTAGTGAATCAGTCCCATCATACATCTAGTGTATTTATAATTTGGGATGGTACTGGTTAGCACTAATCTGCTGCTTCCCCTTCAGACATTTGACTGGTCATGGCTAGCCCAGCTCCTATATCTAAGCCACCCCTAGATATGATGGTACACCCTTCATCCCCAGATTGGGACACTAGGAACTCTTCTGAGTAATTTTTCTGTTGGTTTGTCCATGGCAATGTCATGTACCTTGTCCTTTGCACAGAGTATTATATCGGATACCTTTCACCACACCTGAAACATTGCTTTATTATGATCGTTCACAGAATTCAAGTTCATTACCACGTCCTGCCATACCTGTTCCCTCACATGTGGCACTTTTGGATAGGATCTACATGCCATGTGTTCAGAGGGCCTTCAGTTACATCTTTGTCCTGCAACTTGAATTTTTCCAGCTGTTGTCTGTCTCAGGGTCCCCTGTCAAGCCCTGTACACCTGTAGGTTGTTTACAGCCACTGACTCTCTCCACCCATTCTGCAGTTGACTGGCAGGCCTGTGTATTGCTTCGCACAACCTCAATGTTCACTTTACTGCAATGAGCATGTCTTCTCATGTCCCCTCCTGAATCTGTCTATTGATCTCATGTAATCCTGCGGTCACTCAGTTATAACCCATTACACTGTGCTGCAGTGCCTATCTCCATTTACAAGGTCATCATGTCCCTTGTGTCCTGTCCAAATGCTCACTTATGGTTTGCCCCACCACCATAAATGGACATGACAGTGCCATGAAATTGTATTGTGTTCCATACCCCTATTCCCCAACAGCCATCACTGATAGATCAGTCATACTGCATAGATTTCATTTCACTGGTACTACCCTCTTTTACAGTGCTGGAGAATATTACCAGGTATGTTTTCATCCTTCTGTGCATTTATATTCAATTCCACAAATTTACTACGTAAAGTTTTGGTATTCCAGATTTTCCTTTGTAAGTGCTCTCACACAAAATGGCATCCATGTTTGTTTCATGTTGATAAGAGCCTTGCAGTGTGGTGGTTATGCTAATGAAGCATTTTAGCACAACTGTCTTTGAATCACAGCTGGAACGTAATGTGATCCCCACCCTAGCTGGTACTAACCATGCTCTGCATAGCTCGGGGGATGCATGTGACCAGTACAGTCATGATCACAGGCTATGTATGTAGACCTGCAGTACTGTGCTGCAAATGCTAGCAGTTTGACACTGTTACTTTTCCCTTCACATGATATCTGAAAATGGATACATGTGCACAAGAGCTACCATTTTGCTCCTTGAGCAGACCTGAGTGAGGGGCCATGTACATATCAGGTGCTGATGAATACAGAGCTCTAGCATGGTATGCCATAAAGAGCAATAATTTCTTGTTCTTCTTGCAACAGTAACTTCTAGAAGCACCCATTAGGGCATTATGATGGAACCTTTCAGAAAGTGAACACTTGGCACAAGCTTCTGAGGATAGAGAGTGGTGCCACTGGCATCTCCTGTTCTTGTGAGCAATACCAGCATTGCTACAGCCACCTGCAGTGGTGCTGCTCTGACCTGCTTCAGCAGTTGGAGACTGAGGTTGGGAAAAGAGTGAGAGAGATGAACATGTATTGTAAATGCTTTTTAAAATGTTCCTATTCCTTTTCTCTTATCTAGTATACATGGATATTGTGCTGTGCATAATCTGTTTTACAACAGCTGAACATGGCAGGATGTCATAGGAGTCAAGAACAACTTTCCTTGAGGCAGGATCCATATGCCATATTTGCCACTTCAGTGTGCAGCTGCAAATGTATGTGTTCTATGTGAGTATGCTAATCTGTTTATTTTGTCATTCCATGGATCCAGTTGTGATAGAGGTGGACAGGTAGCACATGCCTCAGCCTGTGATGACCAGCTCTTTGGTAGTGAATCACCAAAGGTCACCAGGTCTAGATCTCAGCAGAGGGATGGAGGCCAGCCTGTTGAAGTTAACCTGGAAGGATCACAGATGACCTCCACTGAGATGTATTAAGAGGAAGCAGAGGGTCCTGTTCTGAAAGCAACCTGGATAAGTTTCTCATTGTCCCCAATGTCATTTTAGAGGTTTGGATTTATAATGTCATGTGCTTGCAACTAAATGCTTGCCTCAGAGCCATGGAGTGCTTCCAACCTCAGCTTACTGAGTCTTATGACTGGTAGACATCAACCACTGAGCCATCAACAATGCAGCCTGCCCATGACATCAGCCAAGGTGGTGACTAATGTCCTCTGCTCCTTATGGTAATCTGATTTTCAAAGTCCCCCACCCCACTTCCTCTTTCATGGCTATTGTTTGTTGTGAAAGCTATTTAAGTACTCTTCCCACCCATTGTTCTCCACAGATCCATAACACTGAGTGCCAACCCAGCAAACCAGTATTGCTTGTGAATAAACCTGCTTTACTACATATTGTCTCCTGCTCATTTTCCCAGAGCTCCCATTTGCTTGGCACCCTTATCACACTCTAAGAGTGTCCCAAATTAATCATGCACCATCCTTGGTATATAAGAGATTTATTTTATTATATTGCACTTCAGTTAACTGAGTGCTATATTTTTGTTTTATTTGTTGATTTCGCACTTTAAATTATTTAAACTCACTCAAGCTTAAAATGTCTCTTTTGTATACTTTCAATTCACCACTCATACCTCCTTATAGCATCCAAAACCTTTTTAAATCTGGCTTCTTTAACTAAGGGAATTACCAGCTATTAATAGGCACTATTAGAAAGGGCAAGTAGTTATTAACAAAATGACACTAAGATTGTTAATCTAGGATGTCCTGCACTGGAGACATTAATCTTTGTTTGCCACTTATTATTGTTCATATTTTCGTAACTGAGACCTACATTTTGCTGAGGTGTATGGTGTGAAACACCAATATGGGAGACAGGCCAATTCACTGGAAATGCTGGTTTACTTTACATTATACTGGAAAGACTGTTATTTGTTTGTTCATAATTATAAAAATAAGCAATATTTCTATATGTGCTTAATATTTCAATAACCAAGTGACTTACAAACTGTTGCATAACATTGGGAAAACATTAGCTGTTGTTGAAGAAAACTGTCTTTAGTATTTGAACTGTAAGTTGCATGTCTTGAAAGATATCCAGTATTATTTGTATTGCTAATTATACTTTTAAATATGTGTTTTCATATTACTGCAAATATGTCAATGTGCACTTACAGAGGAATTTCTTATTGTTATATGAACACTTACCTCTGGTTAACAAAAATGTTCTAACAATATATGTTTACATTGCATATCTTTCAAGATATGAAAAATTGTTTGTGAAAGGTTTTGTATAATATATTACAGTATTTACAGAAAAGATTATGAATGCACTATTATCACTGGAAAGACTACTTACTGATAAGACTGCTATTTGTACAATTTTAGTAGCTTTTATTGTTAACAAAATATTTCCATTTGTTTTTCTTATGCTTTTTAAGTTTATTTTTCAGAAAATCCTCTGGAATGCAAGATATGTGTGGCTGCTAGAGGTGTGACATTCTACACCATATAGGTGTTAATGAGAGGTCCCTAATACTTGAAATTGTATTATCCAGGTAGTTTGTTTAATCTGATTTGTGGTAGTATTAAACTCTCAAGCATTTTTTTAAAGTTTTTACATTAGGAGGACTGGGATAGCCCATCTGGTGATGGTAGATGATGGCCTGGTCTATCTGGGTTGGGAAATACATAAGAAAACTGTAAACCAAGAACTTAGTTGTTCGTAGTTGAATTGAACTTGACAGTCCTTTTTGCTGTGCTTTTACATTAAGAAGTCCAGGATCATCCATCCTGTGGCAGAAGGTGTTTGCATTGTCTCTCTGACTTGGGAACAAGGCAAGCTCAGAGTGTAGGCATTTATTGACCAGAGAACACAGGAGCCTTTTCAGTTTTTTTCTGTTTGCTATAAATTTGCTACATTTGTACAAAGCTGCTCACTGCAAAGCAGTAGATGGCAGTGCCCTTTACAGAAGCAAACACTTAGTAAAATTTATATATAAAACTATATTAGGAATGTAACTTGTACCACAGTGAAAAATTATGTGGAGTTAAGCTTAGAAGAGCTAATTTGCATGGCAAACAACACTAATACCATAGCTTAGCTCTATCTAACATATGCCCTTAACACTAGAAACCACCCCAGGAGATCTCTGTAAAACCAAATCTGTCAACCATAACAGACCACCCTAATACAATTCCAGACAACGTATATATGCAATTTCCAAATATCTCTGTGGCCAGCTTGGTAAATATGGGCATCCTGAGACAATGCAGCAATTGTTTCATTTTCTCAGACAACCATTTAATCCTTAAAGAAACTAACACAGTATGCAAGAGATGTACATACACAACTTCCTTGGAGGCAAAAATCTCACTTACAAACACTACATCCTCCACACATACTACTCACCACATGCACTCACATATACCATCTTATGCTGAGGCACTTAAAAGAAACCTTCCCAAACCTCAAAGACCTCTAAGCCTACAGAGAGCAATGCCTATCCTCAGCAATCTCTAAAGCATACATCAAAAGCAACAAGTACCGCACATAAGCCTACACCCAATGGTCTTCCAAGACTGAAGCCCATAAGACAAGCAAACACTCTACCTAGGACTCTTGTCATAGAGGATTCCACTGTATGAAATAAAGATGCCCTAAATCACTAGGCTAGACAAGGAAAAGATAAAAGTCAGCTGCTTATCTAGACCCAGGATCTGCAATATCATATATGCACTCAAGTCACTGCATCACAGGCACAAATACAATGCCATAATGGTCTATGTGGGTGTAAATGACCTGAGACGCACCCCAGTGGACTATGTGAAAAGAGAAATTATGTATCTCTCTGAATATGTATCACAGACAGGTATGTGCCTTGCAGTAAGCAGTATTCTACCTTCACCAAGGATGGTATGAGCAAGAAATGATTGATTTTAACAATTGCCTAAGCTTCTGGTGTCATTCCAGGGGATTTAATATCTGTCAGCATGGGAGGACATGGTTAACAGACCACACTGCTTTGCTAATGATGGTCTGCACCTGTGCCCCCTGAGCTTTTGGATACTGGCTAAAACTTTATCCACCCCTTTAGAGCCTTTTTTAGGCAACGCCAAAATGACAAACCTACCAATATAGCAAAAAATAAATGCAAATCAACCATAAGTTGCTACTGCTCAGTGCTAGGAACATCTAGAAAAAAACTCCATACCCTACATTGTTCTCCTCATTCTGGAAAATATAGACATCTGTGCCATTACTGAGACTTGGTTTAAAGCCACACAGACTAATCCAGCAGTGCAAGACTTCAGTGCCTTCCACACATTTAATCTACAGTGTAATGAACAGCAACACAGATAGGCTCTACAGGTGGGGGTGCCTCATTCTACATTTGCAACAGAATATAACTCCAGGTTAATTAAACAGGAGAATACCCTGCAGTTCATCAATGTGAAAGTCACCACAGATAAAGTCCCATACCATATCCTAGCTAACTATAGGTCACTATTTATGCCCCAAGACTCTCATGACTCATACCTAGACACACTGGAGATAATCACAATCCAAACAAATGCCCTACTTATGGGGACTTAAATAGCTCTATATAGACAGGGAAACATACACTGCCTCAAACTCACAGGTACGTTTCCTGGACATCATTATCACAAATACCTTGGACCAGATAGTGCATGCTCCAACCAGACGTCCAAACATACTGAACCTAGTAGTCACCAGTATGGGGGAATGCTGTACCCCCACCAACCATATCACATCCTCAGATGTGAGGTCGGCTCACAAAGCTGTCTCCTTCAAAATAAAAATCAACTCGGAAAGCCTAATTAACCAGTAACAGTTACGGACTATTCTAAAGCAAATAACATCCTATTGAGTGACAGCTTGTCAAAATTCAGTGCCCCACCTAATAAGAACCTGTGCTGAATTGTTCACAGAAACTGTGTACAAAAATGTGAATGGCTACATCAAGGCTGCTGTACCTACTAGTAATAAGCCCATAACAAACACCAAAAGCAAACTACAGTGGTAAAATCCCAATCTTAACAGTGTATATAACAAAAGAAAAAGTCACGGCCAAAATCTGAAAGACTTACCCTCATAAAGAAAGAGCTCATTGATTAAACTAAACAAGAAACTAAGAGGATTAATTAAGTCCAATAACATCAACTGTAGGTCCAGGATAGTCAAGCAGGCTAAGGACAACCACAAGGCCTTTCTCAGCTATGTTTGAAAACGTAAGGGTAGCACTCAACAGTGTGCTGAACTGGTAGTAAATGGCACCACCTTCAATGAGCAGAGAAAAATAGTGAATCTTCTGGCTGATGAATTCAGCTCAAATGTCACCCACCATTCCCCCAAGCTACCTCCTGTGAAATCCCTTCTAACATATCCCCCCAAGCCAACTATCACCAGGGAGCATGTCTTGGTGGCACTTTCCAAGGCTAAAACCACTGCCTCAATGGGCCCCAACAATATTCTGGGTTGCTTCCTAAATAATCAAGTCAAAAAGCGAAAAAACTTGGTAAAATTTCACCAGTAAACAGAAGCACCAAGCCAAATCGATCCAAAGCAAGAGGCTTTATTGTACATACGAAAAGCACACAGGGAGGAAAAACACATAAATGCTCCAAAATCTTTGCGTTTTCATAATAAACTTCATCAGGTGCAAACCCATTCATGTGATAAATGACTACATTTATAGTCACATCAGTTTACGATATACAATAGCCAAACAGCAATAATCAAATATTAAAATTCAACTATACAGTTATTTCACACTCTAATCATCCCACTAAGTAAACCATCTTATTTAATAGCTCAGTAGCCATAAAACCATAAAATGAATATTGTTTCAGTATTGTTAAAAACAAGTTAAACAATCTAAAATCAGATTTATTAAAAATAACTAAAAAAAAAATAAAAGTAATACAATTCATTCCATCTACCTTATAATTCAATAACAATAGCAATATCTTGTGGGTAAAGTTAGTAATTGCATACATCAAGTTAAAAAAACAGAAAATCCATGAGAAGGAAATAATGATAAATATAAATATAAAAATTATATGTAAAGTAGTAATCATAAAATAGTAATAATAAAAATCATAAAATATCATGAAATAATGTTGAGTTAGATGTAGAGGTTTGCAACTCCAGGCTTATTATTGTTGTATGATATTATTTCAAAATATCACAATATTTTACAATGTAATCTGCGGTGATGCAGCAGTAGCATTGTTGCCTCGCAGCAAGAGGTTTTTCAGTTTAATTCTCGGCTGGAGTGCGGGGAGTGCCTTCTGTGTGGAGTCTGCATGTCCTCCCTGTGGTTGGGTGGGCGTTCGAAAGACATGCGTAAATGGGCGTGCCTTAGTTGAAGGTTGAACATCAAGCTGGCGCCTCGGCGTTCGTGAAAATCTACTGCTAATCATTAGCGGACCAGAGTTCCGCTGTGGCAACCCCTAACCGGGAAAAGCTGAAAGACAAACAACAACATTTAATGATTACTAATTATGCGTCCACATCAACTTTGGTTCAAGCATGAACAACAACACCAAAAAAAAAATCTGGGAGTAACAAAAACTTTTTGGCAACGCCTAGAATATTTTTTCACCAGTTGGTAAACATCAGCAAAAGTACAGTTGAGGTCCTTTTTGGGGGGAGGGGCAGACAGTCTTACCACTGAAGCCATGCCTCACTCTCCCATCCGAGCGACAGTTGTGGGTCATCTGCTCTCAACCTGCTTGAGAGACTGGACATCACACAAGACAAGTGGATAAGGACAGTATTTTCTAGGGCATATACAATCTTGTTCCACACTTCTTTTCAAACCCAGTCTCTGCACGGATATCTCACCCCATCAAAAATTTGCAGCAAGGGGTGGGGGAAGTCTCAACCTTCTAGGAAAAAATAAGCATCCAGGAAATTCCATCAAACCAGAAAGCATACCTCTCTCCACTGTGCAGTGTTTGCTAGAAAATACAGATTTTTACACTGAAATAATAGGCTGCCACTAAAGTCCAAGTGATCCCTATAAATTGCATTATTTTTAAAGTCTGATTTTTTTCCAGCAGCCAATGTCCAGTCCATCCCCAAAACTTAACTCCACTAGAGCTGCAACAACTTCCTTATGTGTGAGGGGAGTGGGAGCTAGACTCATCGCTTCTTTGAGACTTAAGCCAGTCAGTTAGTGTGCAACTGTTAAATAGATACACAACACACAAAATGAGATTTAAAGTACTGGTGTGTGTGTGTGTGTGTGTGTGTGTGTGTGTGTGTGTGTGTGTGTGTGTGTGTGTGTGTGTGTGTGTGTGTGCGTGTGTGTCTGTGTGTGTTGACTTGGTAATTTGTGACTTTAATGTACTACACATCAAGAGGTTCTCCTGTTCGATTCGCTGGAGTGCCTTCTGTGTGGAGTCTGCATGTCCTCCCCACAGTCGAGTGGCCTCCAAAAGACATGCGTGAATGGGCGTGCCTTCGCTGAAGGTTGGGCATTGGGCTGGCAACTTGGCACCATAAAAATTGACTGCCAATCATTAGCGGACCGGAGTTCCACTGTGGCGACCCCTAACTGGGAAAAGCCGAAAAGACAAACAACAACAACAAAAATGTACTACTAGCAGCAAGCAGCTGCTACTGCCAGCAAGAATGTAATGTTAATCATGGTGACTTACCACTTTAATATGTCAATGCCAGATATCTCATTCAAAGGACTTGGGTTTCGGCCATGGCACCTGACTTTCTGCACAAAGGGTCTATATTATATCATCGAACGCTTAAAAAAGCGAACGCTGATTGATCAACCTAATTTAAGCAAAAGCTTACAATCTCGAACTGCCAGATCAGCGATTTTTTTCCCAGGGAAAAAAATCGCTGATCCAAAACACATACACACAACACAAGCACACCAAACAAACAGAAATCCACACACATACACCTAAAATCTGATACCTAACCCTACACTAAACTATGCACACACCACTAACTACCCACTTACCTTAACCCAAACCCTAACCCTAAGGTCCGTCACTATCGCACACTCACCTCACTCGCTCTCTAACCCTAACTCACTTAAATCCGCCCTAACCCTCATGTCCACTCAATCGCACACACACCGAACCAGAGCCCTAACCCTAACTCACCTAAATCACCCTAACACTCACATCCACACAATCGCACACTTACCTGAATCCAACCGGTAACTTTCCACCATAACACTGAAAATACTGAAGCAACAGAAACGGACAACCGAATTCTTTCCCTAGGAAAAAATTCGAGTTTCTGCTGCTTCGATATTTTGCAGTTTCGCGAAAATAAGTTTGATCAATCAGCGTTCGCTTTTTTAAGCATTCAAGGATATAATATAGACCCTGCACAAATGACATAAACTCCTACAGCGACAATTACTTTTAACTTGTTACACTGTTACCTTACACCAGCTGTACAAGATCAGTGCCTAAGTATAGGCAATCCTGTGCATATCTAAACAAACCTTCCTTGGTTTGTGATTTACTGTGGAGTTGACTGGTAAGAGAAGTTTTATTTGAAATTATATTGTATCTGTACAGATTTTCGCAGAGGGTCCAGATTTTTGCCTCATATCTTTGGTGTGTTACTCATAAAATTTGTGGTTTTCTGGTAAATTATTGAATATTGAAGTCACTACATAATACTAAATAAAGACAAACATTTGAGTTTCAGATTTTACATATTTCAGAAAATATGTAATAATGCAAAACCTTTTATTCTAGCAACGTTTTAAGTTTCTAGGAACAATATTTAAATTCTGTCCCTATGTTTGGGCCTTTGTCCTCCCATTCTTTCTGGCTTTGTCCAGATTTCTTACACTAAGAGGTTGAGAGGTACGGTTATCACTGTTTTAACTGTTTGTAGGTAGAAAGGGATAGCTTGTTAACAGGACTTGTCTTTGATGCATATTTTGTTGTTTTACCTTTAATTTCACTGTTGGTTGTTAGAAAGGGAGATGTTTTAAACAGGGAAGCTCTAGCCACCTCAAGGGGCTTAGACAGCTATAAATTCACACAGACTGCAGGGAGGAAAATCCTGAGCATATCTAAAGAATCCTGTCTTGGTTTGTGATTTATTGATGTTTACTGTAAAAAAAAAGTATGACTGCGAGTAATAGTGAGGAATTACAACTTTTGTCGAGTTTTCAGAACTTGCATGGTTGGAACAACTTTACTGTACTTAATTTATTATTTGTATATTGCTGATGTGATTTTTTTTGTCATAGAAGTTGATTTAAGTTTCCTTGAATTCTGTGATTACTGTTTTTGATTATTCTTTTCTTTTACAATATTTTATTAATTTGGAGCTGAATATGGATAATTAATGATTTGCTAATGCACAAATATTTTGTACAGTGTAATAACTGCTATGCATATTTAAAGGTAACATCTGATAACAGTGGCGATCTGTGTTCCTCGTGTCAAAAGTTCGATGATTTGCTTACCATTGTTAGAAGTAAATCTAGACTTAATGATGATGATTGCACATGTGCAATTGTCATGGCTTGGAGAAATGTTGTATCATATATTAATGACTGGACTGATGAACTAAATAATGTTAGGCATAGAACAAATAGAACACATTTAGGAATTCATGCTTCTGTTGTCTGCAAAAATCATTCAACCCCCATGAAACAATATGATGCCCCTGACAACTTTGGAATTCTGGATGCAAGTATTCAGCAATCTGAGGAGCCAGTTTGTTTAGAAGGAAACAAAAAAACGAAAGAAAGGAAGAAGTTCACAACAAATAACAAGGAAGAAAAATAAACTGATTAATGACTGTAAAGGAAAGAGAATATGTAATAAAAAGGACACTGCTTTGTTGTGTAAAACACAGGTTACAGGGGGTGATATTTTTCTATCAGAAAACCTTCAGTCTACAGAAAAAGGCACCTGTTTCCCAACAGAGAAGGTAGAAAAAAGAGGCAAGGGGCAGGTGAAAAGGAAGAAATCAAAACTGAACGTGGAGGGATTGAAGAACATTACTGTTAGAAAAAAGAAAAAGACAGATGTTGACTACATGGCTCAAGCTGTGGATTTACAGTATCAGCTGGATGAAAATTTAATACACAATGAAAGTGGAATTAATAAGACTAATAGTGATGAAGATCAATCCTTCATAACAATTGGCAGAGCAGATATTACTGTATTAGAAGCTGAAGATTCTTCAGAGCTGGCAAGCAATGCCATTCTTGTAATCGGAGATTCAATTATTAGAGGAACTGATACTTATATTTGCAGTGAAGATAATGAATATCAACTAGTGATATGCATGCCAGGAGCAAAAATAGAAGATGTGAGACAAGCCTTAGAATGCCTTAATGTAAGGAAATACGGATCTGTCTTCATTCATGTTGGTAAAAATGATGTAATCCACAAGGATTCTCTGACTGTTAGTAGGGAACTGACAGCCCTCTTAGATAGTATAGCTTGTACTGGTGTTAGGACGTATTTTTCATAAACCATCTGTAGAAAGGATAGTCAGGTCACTGTGAATGAAAAAATTTTTGGGTAAATGCCTATATGGAAAAAATGTCCTGTTTTCAAAAATGGAAATGTGTAGAGCATCCAAGCCTAGTATTGGGCACACGTGTTCAGACAGGATGGCGTACATTTGTCAAGATCAGGGAAGAGAATTTTTGCAGCAGATATTTTGCAATATTTGACAAACACTAGGCATGATTTTTGCCAGCTCGAAAATGTAACAGTTCACAGATAGCAACATTTGATGCATCTCTGGTGGTTGTTAATGCTAGGAGCATTAATAATAAAGTTTTTTTTATTGGAACATTTACTATGTTCCTACAAGATTGATGTTGTTATTGTATGTGAAACATGGTTAAAGAACAATGACTGGAAAACAGTTATGTCAGGGTATAAATGTTTTTACTGTAGCAGACATTCTAACAAAAAATCAAAAAATCGGGTTGAGGTGTTATGTTAGGGATTAAAGATAACTACGACACCTGTGATTATTACATGTTCAATGATAACACTAACACTATAGAGTGTGCAACTGTAACAATAAGGACAACCCTAGAACACATAACTATTGTTGGAGTGCATAGACCACCAAAGTCAAGTGCAGATGACCTAGAGGAATTCATACATTTCTTGCATGAAACACAGGAGGGAAGAATAATATTAGCTGGGGACTTAAATTTACCAGAAACAGACTGAAATAATATTGATTCAACAACATTAGTAAAGAAATTCTTTACAACATATATTCAGGAGAAACAATTGCTTCAGATTGTAAAAAACCTACAAGGGGACGGAACATACATCATGTCAGTCGCCCTGCTAGACAGGGGTCCAGGGAAGTAAATAGTGTGGGAAGAAATAGCCAGGGAATTGTTATGGCTAGGTTTGTATAGGCCCTAGGGCCAATAGCCTAGTACCAACCTATGAACCTATGAACATTGTTTGTGTTCCTAAAGAAATTATTGTTGCTTCAAGTCAAGTTTTACCACCACTGTTGTGCGGTAATCATGGGATTATAAAGATTAATTTGTTGCTAGATAATTCTACCAAACTGAAATCTAAACCAATGCACAGAAGGTTAATTACAGATTATATGGAAGCAAAACAGTCACTATGTAAAACTAACTGGAGTCAGGTGTTTAGTGGGAAAATTGCAGATGGAATGTGGAAAGTTTTGAAAGAGAAATTGTTTGAGTGCAAAAAAAAAAAATCAGAAAAATGCTTAACATTAGGATCTAGGCATATAACATCAGGGGGATATATTTCCAAAAGAGCAAGATATCTGATTAAGATGACAGACCATAAAAATAAGAAATGGAAGAGAGGTCAAAGTACAACTTTGAAAACTGAAATTTTATTTTATTTAACCGGGAAAGTCCGACTTGGAAGAAAGCCAATTTTCAGCGGAGGCCCAGGGAGAAACGCTCCAGATGCATGTCTTTGTAATGTGGGAAGAAACTTGAACACCTGGAGGAAACCCACATAGAAGGCACCCCAGCCGAGAATCAAACCAGAGAACCTCTTGCTGTGAGGCGACAACACTACCGCTGCACCATAAGCTTGACAAACAGAATAAGTGTAGTGTGAGACAAGATCAAGAAAAAATTGAAGAAAATTTATATAAAAATATTGAGCAAAATAGGAAACCTTTTTATAGATACATAAGATGTGGAAGGAGTAAAGACATACAAATTGATAAACTATGTGCAGATTCTAAAATTTATTCTCAGATACAACAGATTATAGATATATTTACAAAATCTTATGCAAAACAGTTTGACTCCACAAAAAGGGTAATAAGCTGTCTTATTGACATCCAGGTAACCCCAGATACTGGTAACAAATTAGATTATATTGAAAAAGAACTGCACAAACTGAATCCAAACAAAGTACAGGGAGGAGACTGAATTAATAACAATGACCTGAGAACACTTACGGTACCATTATATTATTATTCACTAGGTGATATAAATATGGGGAGATTCCTCAAGATTGGAGACATGCTTATTAAACCTGTCTTCAAGGGGAGTAGGACAAACCCAGAGTCATACAGACCCTTAAGTCTAATTCTATGTTGTGGAAAAATAGTGGAGAAGGTAATATTGGATAAGTTATTGTCAGAACTGGCTAGGCTGGAACTTGAAATCATATATCAGCATGTATATGTTGAAAACAGATCTATTACCACCTGTAACATGATGCGCTATAACAACATAATAACAGCTATGAATGAAAAATTGTGCTGTGATGTAATTTATGCAGATTAAACTTCAGCATTTTACAGGATCATACACAAAACACTGATTAATAAATTATTACAGCTAGGTATTGATGTATTCTTGATAAGATGGATAGCTGCATGGCTTACAAATAGGACATGGCAAGTATCATACAGCAACTGGACAGGTGAAATCCTTGGTTACTGTCAGGGTGTCCCACAGGGCGCTGTCCTAGGCCCTTACTTGTTTAGATTGTATCTTTCAGACCTAACTTTTTCATCTGAGGTGTTCTAATGTCTATATGCAGATGGACTGAAACTGGGTAAACTGATTACTTGTGTTACAGATAAGGCATGTCTGCAAAATAACTTGACTAAATTGACCATTTTGGGCACAGGAGAATAATATGCTGATAAATACATCAACAACTAAGCGTATGAGATTTGAGAGACATAAATTGAAAGGTGAATATTTAATACAGCACACAGTGACTGAAACTGTAGACTCATTTAAGGACCTGGGTATATGGGTAAATTCAGCTATGACTTTTTCTAATCATATCAACCAATTGGTTAATGATAGTTCTAAAACTATAGGTTGTATAAAAAGATTTATAATATAAATTCTAGGAAATCAAAAATGATGAAGTCATTGTTTGTTAGTTACATTAGACCCAAATTTGTGTATGGAATAACAATATGGAAACCCTATAAGAAAACAAGCATGATTAAACTGGAAAGAGTCCAGTGGAAATATACCAAGGGCATCCATGAATGTGAAAATTTAAGTTATTATAAAAGACTAAAATATCTGGACTTGTACAGTGTCTCTTATAGACGATGTTCTATAGACGAAAACATGTGACATTGGTAGCGTTAATAAAGTGAACTTTTGATAGTATTCTACTATCTCTGGTTGTGATCTCCGTTTTTTTCACCTTGGATTTTGGATCAAATGAATTTCAGTCAAATGAAATTTTGATCATATGAAGTAGACCCATATCTATCTAGGTGGAGGTGGGGTTACATCAAGGATCAGCTCTGAGCCCTTTCTTATTTGCAATGGTGAGGGACAGGTTGACAGACGAGATCAGACAGGAGTCCCTGTGGACTATGATGTTTACAGATGACATTGTGATGTGTAGTGAGAGTAGGGAACAGGTGGAGGAGACCCTGGAGAGATGGAGATATGCTCTAGAGAGAAGAGGAATGAAGGTCAGCAGGACTAAGACAGAATATATGTGTGTGAATGAGAGGGAGGACAGAGGAATGGTGAGGATGCAAGGAGTAGAGGTGGTGAAGGTGGATGAGTTTAAATACTTGGGGTCAATAGTTCAGAGTAATGGTGAGTGTGGAAGAGAGGTGAAGAAGAGAATACAGGCAGGATGGAGTGGGTGGAAAAGAGTGTTAGGAGTGATTTGTGACAAATGAATACCTGTAAGAGTGAAAGGGAAGGTCTACAAGAGGGTAGTGAGACCAGCTATGTTATATGGGTTGGAGACAGTGGCATTGACAAAAAGGCAGGAGTTTGAGCTGGATGTGGCAGAGTTAAAGCTGTTAAGATTTGCACTGGGTGTGATGAGGTTGGACAGGATTAGGAATAAGTATATTAGAGGGTCAGCCCAGGTTGGAAGGTTTGGAGACAAAGCCAAAGAGGCAAGATTACATTGGTTTGGACATGTGCTGAGGAGGGATGCTGAGTATATTGGGAAAAAGATGCTAGGGATGAAGCTACCAGGTAAGAGGAAAAGAGGAAGGCCTAAGATAAGGTTTATGGATGTGGTAAGAGAGGACATGCAGGTGGTTGGTGTAACAGAGCAAGATGCAGAGGACAGGAAGAAATGGAAACAGGTGATCCGCTGTGGCGCCCCCTAACGGGAAAAGCTGAAAGAAGATGATGATGATGATATATATATATATATATATATATATATATATATATATATATATATATAGGTTCACTTTATAATGTCAAAATACTGAAATATTGAATTTCAGTATTTCGAAACTATAAAGCCGAACTTCCGAAATAGCAAAACCTTATAACCGCGAATCCGGAAATGTAGAATCCATACTTGTGGTGGTGCGCTATGGGACGTGGGATGTACTGTGTGCCTGATGTACAGTGTGGTGTGTGGATATGGCTGGAGATTAAGGTAAGTGAATATTTTTTTAAGGTTTTGGGTAGGGATTTGAGTGTATGTGAGTGTGTTCAGTAGTTTTAAGTTTGGGTTAGTGTAGGTAGGCAAGAGTATGAGTATGAGTATGAGTGTGTAAGTGTTGAAAGTGGTGGTGTTTGTACATATGTGATGTGTATGTGCGAGGGGACTATAGAGTGTGTAGCGGTGAGTTTACTGTCTTTATCTGTTTGGTGCAACCTCGGAATTAGTATATATAAGCAGCAGGGGGGTGCAGCTGCCCACATGGGGAGTGCAGGGGGGCTTGCCCTCCTCCTTATATGTAAGATAGGTTTGTGTATTTGTATTGTTGTGTTTGTGTGTGTTTTGTTTGTTGTAGTTTGGGGAGAATGGTGTGTGTGTTGTGTGGTGTATGGTGTGTTGACGTTCGCAATTTTGAATTTTGTGCTTTTGGGGTTTCGGTGTTTTGTTTTGTTTTTGGCTTTATAGTCTCGAGATACTGAAATTCGATATTTCAGTATTTCAAGATTATAAAGTGAATGCATATCTATCTATATATATATATATATATATATATATATATATATATATATATATATATATAAGTATGGGGACAGTGGGCACCCTTGTCTTGCTCTGTTAATAATTTTTATTGGAGATGAAGTAGTCTTTTTTTATATGCAAAGTTGTATATGCATTTGTGTATAGAGTTTTACTGAGTTTATAAAAGCTTGCTATAGACCGAAATACAGCATTGCTGAAAAAAGAAAATCTAAATTGAGTCTACCAAAGGCTTTGGAAGAATCTAGAGCAATTGCAAATATCAAATTCTTATTTTGTCTAGATAATAAAATCAGAGTATCCAAATCAGTGTATCCAAAGTTATTGTGTGGTCACAGGTTTGTCTGCCCTGAAGAAAACCCAATTGGTTAAGTGAGCTTATACTTGGTAATAATAGATTCAATCTGTTTGCCAATAGTGAGGCAAATATTTTAGTATCTATTTTTGGTCTATAACTTAGTAGGTTTTTAGTGTCAGTATTTTCCTTGGGGATAAATATTGTTTTAAAATTGTTTAGATGTAGGTTTGTTATCCCATTTTCTTTAATGTAATTGAATAGACTTTATATGATTTTTGAGATTTTTTATCTAAAAGTTTTATAAAAGACTGCTGTATAGCCATCAGGTCCAGGGGCTTTGCCATCTTAAGATTGTTTATTATGTATAGGATTTCATATAAGGTGAAAGGTGCTGAGGAGGTTCTGCTGACTTTGGTTATGTTTAGGAAAAATTATTTGACTTAAAAATTAATATTTTTCTTGTAGTGTAAATGGTAAGTCTTGCTTACCATATGTTTGAGAATAAATTTGTTCAAAGATCTGAGTAATTTTGATATTTGAATTGTAAATTTTGTTTTGGAATATGATACCAGTTATTAAGGGAAAAGCTTTATTAATATTTATAATTCTTGTTAGAATTTTTGATGTAACATGTGTCCATGTAGAATATCTAGCTAGAAGTCTTATTTCATTGAATGATACTTGTTTTGTACATAATAAGTAAAGTTCTTTCTGGAGATTATTTTTTTCTGTGTTTGAACTGTAGTTTAGACAAAATTCCTCTTCAAGTTCACAGATGTTTCCCTTCAACGTTTTTTCTTTTGACCTTTCAATTTTTTTAATAGTGAGATGCTTTGTTAATAAGTATACCCCTGATCTGGGCCTTAGCAGCAGCCCATTGTATATCAAAAGAAATATGGGAACTAGAAGGGTTGTTCATAAACTCATCAAGTATCTCATTAATTGCCTTAATGATATCTTCTTTCTGAAGTAATGTGTGGTTAAGAGTCCAGTTATAGCCCCTCCTATTGATATTGGATGTATTGGTCCAGTTAACAGTAACTGTAATTCTGGAATGGTCTGTAAAGAATTGTGGTTCTATGTGAAAGTCAGTACTGGATCTCAAAAGTATTTCTGAAATCAAGAAGAAATCCATCCTCGCCCAAGTTTTATAACAATGTGAGTAGAACATAAATTTCTCCAATGCTTCATTTCTCTTCGGAAAGTTGAAGGGTTCAAATAAACTGAAATCTATTTTTAAGTCTAAAATTGCTATTGAAGCATGAACATTGCACATTTTACTTCTACTTGTCCTGTCAGACAAAGGATCATTAACTGCTTTCCAATCTCCCCCATAATATAATAATAATAATTAGGGAACTGGCTTAGTATTTTATAAATTGACATTATAAACTCATGTTGTTTGGTACTTAAGCACTTGGACTTCAGACCAGTTGTTTTACATTAGGAAGGTTTGTGGCCTGCACTGTGGTGGCAGGACAGGTAGCTTACATTCTTCTAAGTTGGGAACTGCTGATTGAGGGCTCAGTGTCTGTTATTCTAAAAGTGCATTAGTTCTGGTTTAAGCACTTGGGTTTCAGGCCAGCTATTTTACATTAAGGTTCGTGGTCTGCACTCTTGTGGGAGGAGAGGCTGGACTCTGCCCTTCTGAGCTGGGAATTTCTGGTTAAAGGCTTATAGTGCCTGCATATTTGAACTGTTTCTTACTGAAATTGTTATACCTTGTTTGCTGTAGCATAGACTAGATCCGGGCCTGCTGAATCTAGCTTTGTTTGTATGCTTGTTGTTTGTTTGCTTGTTATTTCCCTGAAACGCTAATTCCACCTAAAACGTGGCTTTTCAGCGCTTCTGTGGATCCCTAGTGATATCTGCATTGCTTACTGTACTTATTTCCTTGTTTCACTTGAAAGAAAGTTACTGTTTGTCATTTTTGCATTTAAGTTACCTGTAACACATTGCATTTAAGTTACCTGGCACTTGCTCACTAAAGGAATTATATAAGTCAGCACTAAAAAATTAAAAGCACTACACCCTCACAAACTCCCCTTGAGTACCTTGTTCCCCATTAACCCTTTTTTTCAATTATAAAGGAATTCCCAATACTATTCTAGCATGTCCAAAGGTCAGTTGTCAATCTCCTCTCCGGTCCAGCTGGTGAATCTGGGAATCTTGAGGCAATGTTACAACTGCTTCATGTACACAGACAACCCTCTCCTCCTCCCAACAAATTCCAACACATGTGAGAGATGCAACCATATAGCCATACTGGAGGCTAAGCTCTCTCAACTCAGTACTGGCGAAACCAGTCAGGAGGAGAAGGAAACCACACTCACTACAATTCCAGTCTCACATACACCTACCACGACAGCAAATCAAACACATAAACACACAAAAACATACTGAGGCTCTAAATAAAAATCTGCCTAAGCAGCAGAGACCTCCAAAGCAGACACCCAAGCAACCGCTACCCCAAAACAAAACACATGCAACACATAGCTCACAAAGCCAGTGTGCCGAACAGTCACAGCCCTTAAGGCTAAACAACACACCTGATACACTTGTAATAGGTGACTCTATCATCAGGCACACTGACGTCCCGCTCACCAGGCTGAACAAGGAGAAGGTCATGGTGAGCTGCCTGTCGGGCGCTAGGATCCGCCACATAACACAAGCACTCAGGGCACTCCAAGGCAAGTACAAATAAGACTCAGTCATTGTCCATGCTGGTGTGAATGACCTGAGACGTACCTCCCTGGACTACATGAAAAGAGACATAGAGGAGCTCTCTGAGCATGTAGCCCAGGCCGGTATGACCCTGACCTTGAGTAGCATCTTACCCTCACCAAGAATGATGCCACAATATGAAGACAAGATGATCAATTTCAACAATTGGCTTAAGTATTGGTGTCATTCAAAGGGGATCCAATGCCTGTCAGCCTGGGATGACATGCTCGACAAGCCACAATGCTTCGCTAGGGACGGCTTGCACCTGTCACCCCTGGGCTTTTGGATATTGGCAAAGGCTCTTGCTATCCCCATAGTGCCATTTTTAGGCAAGGCTCAAAAGACAAACCCACCTCTATAGGTATCACAAGGGATAAGAAACTAAGAGTAATGCTACTCAACGCCAGAAGACTAAACCTCAAGATGCATGCACTCGAAACGCTCTTTAGCATGGAGAACATCGATATCTGTGCAGTAACAGAAACCTGGTTCAAGGCTCCCAAGAGCACCCCAGCACTACCAGGTTATACCTCATACTATGCTTTTCGGCCCCAAAACTTGGACCAAACCACAAAAGGAGGGGGAGTATCAATATTCGTCAAAGATACCCACACCTCCAGGTTGGTGGCACAGCACGAAGCATCAGAGACTATCCATGTGCAACTAACAGTGGGTAAAACTGCCTTCCAGTTTATAGCCTGCTACAGACCACCCTCCCAAACCCAGGACCCCACTCAGCCTTCCTGAGAACACTGGAAAATATGAAGGTCTCTCCAAACACCATTATATTGGGCGACTTCAACTACCCAAACATAGACTGGGAGCATTACTCTAGCTCCAACACCCTAGCCCAAAGGTTCCTAGAATTTATAAACTCAAATGCTATGGAACAACTTGTTACCACTCCCACAAGAGGGGAAAACATACTGGACCTGATCATCACTAACATGGGGACTCTATGCTCCAGACCAGAAGTGTATCCCTCATTGGTAAGATCAGACCATAAACTAATCTCACTGGATATTGACATCCCAACTCCACCCCCTGCCCTGAAAACCACTGTGAAAAACTTCTCTAATGCAAATTTCACACTCCTCAAAACCAAGGTGGAATCCTTCAAAGCCCCCGAGCCAGTGGAAAATACGGCCCAGACCGCAGAATCCTTTATAAACGCATTCTATGAACACCTTCAGGAATGCATGGATCATGCAATCCCAAATAAAACCAAGTCCCAATCCTCCAAAGGCAGACTTCCTGTCTGGTGGACCCCAGCCATAAACAAACTATACAATAGAAGGAGGAAGCTACTACATGATAGAGCAAAATCCCAAAAAGGAAAGGCATCTCTGATCAGTATTAGCAAAAAACTACGGGCACTCATAAAATCGTCTAAGGCCAGCTTCGAGAGAAAAATTGCACAGGACACTAAGGATAATCACAAGGCTTTCTTTAGTTATGTTAGGAACCTGGGTGGGAATTCCCAGATATGCTCAGAATTAGTCCAAAATGACAAAAAATACACAGAACCCACAGACATTGCCAACATCCTAGCTGACAGGTTCAGCACAAACTTCTTCCCCCCCCGCCCACCAAAGGGCAAATATCTATCCCAGCAGAGTGCTGCCCCCCTGACATCTCAGATGCTCAGGTAAGAGCTGCCCTCTCCAAAGCAAAAAACACAGCATCAATGGGGACCAGACGGTGTCCCGGGCTGCGTCCTACATGAACTCCAAGAAGAGCTAAACCCAAACATAAAACTACTGTTCAATCTCAGCCTTACTACAGAATATGTACACAAAGAGTGGCGTACAGCAACAGTGGTCCCTCTCCACAAAGGTGGTGCCTCAACGGATCCTGGAAACTATCGCCCCATAAGCCTGACTAGCTTGGTCTGCAAAGCTATGGAAAGGATCATCATGGACTTCATAAATAAAGATATTGGGGACCTACAGACACTGGATCCTACCCAGTTCAGCTTTGCTAAGGGCAGATCCTGCCTCTTAAACCCGGTTGATTTCTTTGTAACAGTCACCAAGGCCATTGACGAGGGGAAGGTGGTCCACACAGCCTACCTGGACCTCGCAAAAGCCTTCGATACAATACCCCATTCGGGCATTATAGATAAGCTCACCAGCTTAAATATAAACCCCTATGTCACTAGATGGGTTGCAAACTGGCTCAAGGACAGAACCCACATGGTTAGAATTGCTGGTGCCATGTCAGACTCCAAACCAGTTACAAGTGGCATCCCACAAGGCTCAGTCCTGGGACCTCTCTTGTTCGGTATATATTTCTCGGAGGTACAGGCCAACACGGAAGGACTGTGGCTGACCAAGTTTGCAGATGACTGCAAACTGGGCACCAAAATCGACTCTCCAGCCGACACAAGCATCCTCCAAAAGGGCCTCATAGAAACAGACAACTGGTACCAGAGCCATGGCCTCAAGCTAAATGCCAAAAAGTGTATAGTCATCCCCTTTGGCAAAAACAAAGTGCCCAGAAATTGCCACATAGGTGGAAATCCATTAAGTACAGAAGAAGTAATTAGGGACCTGGGGACCCAAGTTGACAGCAATCTCTCATTTGACAACCACATGGCCAAAGTAGTTAGAAAAACATCTTATATAGCCCACCTAATCATGAAGGGATTCACATCTAGATCAGGGGAGGTCATCGTGCCTCTTTACTCATCCCTCATCAGGCCCATTATTGAGTACAATGCCCCTTTTGGGATGTACCTTACCAGACACCTGCAGCAACTGGAAAGACCCCAAAAGTACCTCACCAAGAGGATCAAAGGGCTCAAACAGATGCCATATGCTGCCCGGTTAAAGAAACTCCAGCTCTACTCAGTGGCATACCACCTGCTCAGAGGAGATCTGTGCCTGATGTATATGTCCAACCCAGAATTAATGGACATGCTGCACCTCAGAAAATCCAAATCCCATCAAGCTACGTGCTCAAGAGACTTGAACCTCAGCACTGAAATAAATAGGACATGCTGGAGGGACAGATTCATAACCCAGAGGCTCCCTTCACTCTGGAATAAAATCCCAGTCCAGGTTAGACAGAGTCCCTCATTGACTCTCTTCAAGAGGAATCTTGATGAGTGGATGGGAGATCATAGGTTTACCCCGGGTATCACTTCTGTGTCACTGTTAGACAGAGGCACAGTATACTAACCTCGAAAAAGGGCATAGCAAAATTAATTTAAAATGGGTGGCGAAAGCCAAACACACTCTGGCTAGGCTTATAAATGCCCTAGGGCAGATAGCCTAGTATGAACCTATGAACCTATGAACAAGGACAGCCCAGGCTGGTATGACCCTGACCCTGAGCAGCATCTTGCCCTCACCAAGAATGATGCCACAATACAAAGACAAGATGACCAGCTTTAATAATTGGCTCAAGTACTGGTGTCATTCTAAGGGGATCCAATGTCTGTCTGCCTGGGATGACATGTTGGACAAGCCACGTTGCTTCGCAAGGGACAGCTTGCACCTGTCACCACTGGGCTTCCAGATATTGGCTAAGGCTCTTGCCACCCCCATAGTGCCTTTTTTAGGCAAGGCTCAAAAGACAAACCCACCTCCTTAGAAAACAAAAATGGAAAAAAACTAAGGGTAATGCTGCTCAATGCCAGAAGTCTAAATCTCAAGATGCAGGCACTTGATGCACTCCTCATTATGGAGAACATCTACATCTGTGCAGTAACTGAAACCTGGTTCAAGGCTCCTGAGAGCACCCCAGTGCTACCAGGCTATACCTCATATCATGCTTTTCGGCCCCAAAACCTGGGCCGAACCACAAAGGGAGGGGGAGTGTCCATATTCATCAAGGACACCCACACCTCCAGGTTAGTAGTAACACATGAAGCATCAGAGACCATGCAGGTGCAACTAACCATAGGCAAAACTGCTATACAACTGGTAGCATGTTACAGACCACCCTCCCAATCTCAGGAACCCCACTCAGCCTTCCTGAAGACATTGGAGAATATGAGTGTATCACAAAATACCATCATACTGGGAGACTTCAACTACCCAAACATAGATTGGGTACATTATTCTAGCCCTAACACCCTAGCCCAAAGGTTCCTGGAATTCATAAATTCAAATGCACTGGAGCAACTAGTCACCTCTCCCACTAGGGGAGATAATATACTAGACCTGATCATCACAAACATGGGGACAAAATGCTCCACACCGGAGGTATACCCCTCACTAGTGAGATCTGACCACAAACTAATCACCCTGGATATACGTATCCCACCTCCACCCCCAGCACAAAAGACCACAGTGAAAAACTTCTCAAAAGCAGACTTCACTCTTCTGAAGACTGAGATGGTATCCTTTAAGCTCACTGGGCCAGTGGATACCACATGCCACAATGCCGAATCCTTCACAAATGCTTTCTATGGACATCTCCAAGTATGCATGGATCATGCAATCCCAAATAAATCCAAGTCCCTCTCCACCAAAGGCAAGTGTCCTGTCTGGTGGACCTCAGCCATAAACAAATTGTATAACAAAAGAAGGAAGCTACTGCATGACAGAGCAAAATCCCATAAAGGGAATACATCACTGATCAACATTAGCAGAAAACTACATTCTCTCATAAAAACATCCAAGGCCAACTTTGAGAGAAAAATCGCTAAGGACACTAAAGATAACCACAAAGCCTTCTTCAGCTATGTTAGAAACCTGGGCGGAAACCCTCAGATATGCTCAGAGTTAGTTCACAACAACAAAAAATACACTGAACCCACAGATATTGCCAACATTCTGGCTGACAGGTTCAGTGCAAATTTCTCCCCTCCCTCACCCCCAAAAGAAGAAATACTTATCCCAGCTGAATGTAATCTCCCTGTCATCTCAGATGTCCAAGTGAGAACCGCCCTCAACAAAGCTAAAACACAGCATCAATGGGACCTGATGGTATCCCGGGTTGCATGCTACGTGAACTCCAAGAGGAGCTAAACCCACACACAAAAATGCTATTTAACCTTAGCCTTACTACAGGATATGTACCTGAACACTGGCGTACAGCAACAGTGGTCCCACTCCACAAAGGGGGTACCTCTACAGACCCTGGGAACTACCGTCCCATAAGCTTAACCAGCCTGGTCTGCAAAGCTATGGAAAGAATCATTATGGAACTCATAAACAGAGACATAGGGGACCTACAGATACTTGACCCCACCCAGTTCGGCTTTGTAAAGGGCAGATCCTGCCTTTTGAACCTGGTTGACTTCTTTGAAACAGTCACTAGAGCCATTGATGAGGGCAAAGCAGTCCATACAGCCTACCTGGACTTGGCCAAGGCCTTCGACACAATACCCCACTCAGGCATCATAGATAAGCTCAACAGCTTAAACGTAAACCCTTATGTCACTAGATGGGTTGCAAACTGGCTAAAGGACAGAACCCATAAAGTTAAAATCACTGGAGCAATGTCAGACTCAAAGCCAGTCACAAGTGGGGTCCCACAGGGATCTGTCCTGGGACCCCTCTTGTTCGGCATTTATTTCTCAGATGTTAAAGCAAACATGGGAGGGTTGTGGCTGACAAAGTTCACAGATGACTGCAAACTAGGCACCATAGTCAATACACCAGCGGACACATACATCCTACAAAAAGGCCTCACAGAAACGGAAAACTGGTGCCGGAGTCACGGCCTTAAACTAAATGCCAAAAAATGTATAGTCATCCCCTTTGGGAAAAACAAAGTACCCACAAATTATCACATAGACAGCAACCCACTGAGTATGGAAAAAGTAATCAGAGACCTAGGGACCCAGGTCGACAGCGACCTCTCATTTGACACACACGTTGCCAAAGTGGTTAGAAAAACATTCTACCTTGCACACCTCATCATGAAGGGATTCACATCCAGATCCAAGGATGTCATTGTACCCCTATACTCCTCCCTCATCAGACCCATGATTGAGTACAATGCCCCATTTGGTATGTACTTCATCCGGCATTTGCAACAGCTGGAGAGACCACAAGAGTACCTCACCAAAAGGATCAAGGGTCTCCAACATATGTCTTATTCTGCCAGACTAAAGAAACTCCAGCTCTATTCAGTAGCATACCGCCTGCTCAGAGGTGATCTCTGCCTGACGTACAAGGCCATGTCCAATCAGGATCTGATGGACATGCTCCACCTCAAAAAATCCAAATCCATCAGGATCACGAGAGCTAAAGACTTAAACCTCAGCACAAGTATGAATAGGACATGCTGGAGGGATAGATTCATAACCCAGAGGCTTCCCATGCTTTGGAACAAAATCCCAGTTCATGTTAGGCAGAGCCCCTCACTGACTCTCTTCAAGAGAAATCTTGATGAGTGGATGGGAGATTGTACGTTTACCCCAGGGGGTCGCATCTGTGTCACTGCTAGACAGGGGCACAGTAAACTAATTCTATTATATAAGGGGACCTTCATTGTGTCACTACTAGACAGCGGCATAGTATTCTAAATCTATTCTATGCATTTTTGTACCATTTCATGGGGTGGCGAAAGCCACATCACTATGGCTAGGCTTACAAATGCCCCAGAGCAGATAGCCTAGTACTAAACTATGAAACTATGAAACTATGAAACTTGGTTTCCACCTTTTCCAGTATGTCCACTGGTATTTGTTAGATGGTCTTCCTGTAATACATTAACAGTCAACCTTCATTCAGGCATTTGGTTAAAAGCATTTATAAAGGCTTGTTTTGCTTCTTTAGGTGATTTAACAGAGTATTTAATTCCTTTCTCATGGAATACTAAGGTATAGGGGTGCCTCATTCGAAACTTGATCCTTTTTACGATCAGAAATGCACAAAATGGTGACAGTTTCTGTCTATCTTGTTTAATTTGATATGGTAAATCCTGGGCAAAAGTAATTTTATTCCTGTTCCATGTTAATGAGCCTTTCTTTTTAGCAGCTGTTAGAATTTTAAAAGCATCTTTGTAATTTAGGGGTCTATATTAGATCAGCGAACGCTTAAAAAAGTGAACGCTGATAGATCAAAGTTATGTAAGCGAAAGCTTACAATCTCGAACTGTCAGATCAGTGATTTTTTTCCGAGGGAAAAAAATTGCTGATCCAAAACACATACACACAACACAAGCACACCAAACAAAAAGCAATCCACACACATACACCTAAAATCTGACACCTAACCCTACACTAAACTATACACACACCACTAACTATCCACTTACCTTAACCCAAACCCTAACCCTAAGGTCCTTCACTATCGCACACTCACCTCACCCGCTCCCTAACCCTAACTCACCTAACCCACCCTAACCCTCACATCCACACAATCACACACATACCTAACCCGCGCCCTAACCCTGACTCACCTAACCCACCCTAACACTCACATCCACACAATCGCACACTTACCTGAATCCGACCCGTAACATTCCACCACAGCACTGAAAATACAGAAGCAACAGAAACGGACAACCGAATTCTTTCCCTAGGAAAAAATTCGGGTTTCTGTTGCTTCGATATTTTAAACATTCGCTTAAATAAGTTTGATCAATCAGCGTTCGCTGATCTAATATAGACCCTAATTTAGGGCTCTCATGTGTACTTGTCTCAGTTTATCCTGTGTTTGTGCTGCTCTGAGTGCATGGTGTGCTCTCTCAATGGTAATCTGGTTAGATTTTGCCTGGTTATCTAGGAGACAGACGAATATTTGGTGTAAAACTTTAATTAGTTTTGCTTGTTCGTACTGTTCGGGTACCACTCGTATCAAAATGTTATTTCTTCTACTTCTAGCTTCCTGGTCTAAGATTTTTTTTGTTGTAGTTCTTTAATAGTTTTAGTATTGTATTGTGATGTTTCTTGTACATGATTAAGTTTTATTACATTTTCTAGTGTTTTAGCTTCTGTTTTTTTCTAGTCTGTCCCCTATTCAGTTCATTGTGTTTCCAAAAGTCTGCAGTTCATCTGATAATTGTTTAATCACTGTTTGTAATGGTTGTAGCACAATTTTGAAGTCTTCCAAGCCTGGAAAATGGTCTGTTTTTGGTTTGTTTGCACCCTTCCATTCTTCCAATTGTCTGGTAGTTCTCGGTCGTTTCAAAATAATTTATTTTTCTGGAGTGGTCATCACTGATAATTTAGATTTATATGTTTATATGTCCATGGTTTCTGTTTTGTTTGCCATCCTGTTTCCTTTTGGTAAGGTATGGTTTCTCTTCTTTGCAGCCTGTTGTATCACAGTTTCATCAGGAAAGTTGTCTGCATTTCATAGGTAAGTTTCTACATTTATTTATTTATTTTCTCCCCTTTTTTGAAGTTTACTGGTTAGCAGATAGTTAAGCTAACCTTTAAATGCTGGCTGTGTTTGCACTGGTTTAAGTGTTGTGTTCCTGCCATTTTCATCGGAGCCCCACTGACACGGTGTTCACAGGTCAGCTGCCATATTTCTCTGTGAGGGATGATAACTTTTTTTGACATAGATGAATATTTTTTTGCATATCAGTTGGGCTACACAGGATTTTTGGACTAGTGTTAAAACATGGTGGTCAAATGAGAGGGAGTTTTCGACCATAGCGGTGCCAAGATCCCAGACTACTGTGTCAGTCTGGAGTAGGGTATTGGTTTTAGTGCAAGATGCAGATGAGTGTTTACCAAATGTGACAGTGCTGCAAACAATACTACACTTTTCTTTTGCATTCCATTTTTTCTCTTCTTGTTCTGTACACCATTAATTTATAAGGAATACTTCCTTCTACAGTAGTTCATTTGTAGGGTGATCACCTATCACCCAGCTCACAGTCATTGACAAATTTAGTTATCCCAAAGATTTAGCTTTGCAGTTTGGAGGTCAGAGAAGTATATTCCAGAAAGTAGACTGCAGATTAAGATCTCTACCTCACAAGAATTGAGATTGATCTCTAGTCACTGCTGTGGGGAGATTATATGCTCTCCCTCTGTCTTTATGGATTTTTCTCTAGACAATTCTTCTTTAACAGAAGGTGACTGACTGGCTAGTGTAAACTGTCCATGTTCAATACATTTATCTTTTGCTGTTGTAACTCTGCTGATTATTGGATGGGGTTAGAGATTCACCATTTCACTTACTCGGTTAACAAATGCATAAAATTAAAAACCTTCATAGTGTTTAAAAATATAAAGTCATGTATGCTAAACAAAGGTGTAGCTAGCTAGGATGGGGAGAAGGTGGCCGATGCCCCAGGTGCAAAGTGTTTGGGGGCATGACTGGCAGATCCTGGTAAGTCTTCAGGGCATTACTGGCATTCAGAAATGAATGTTGGTATCGCATTTGTGGTCAGAGCTGAAGTGTTGTAGGCCTCCTCAATTTAAAGTTGAGGGTGAGTGCCAGATCAAGGGACAGCACTAGAACCAAGAATAGCTAGCTTACAACTATGATGGCAAAACTGTGTTCACACTGTTTCTGGTTTTTGGTCATATTTTGTTTTAATTACTGTCATAAAACATCTGTAACAGTTCTGGGTTTAACATTCATTCAAATTAATAACTATATTAATTGACTAAATAAATCTGTACAGACTTAGGAACGTTTACTTACTATATTTAGCCCCATAAGTGCATATGGTAAACAGTATGCAGATTTTTCCACTACGAATTCATATCTGAGCAGACCTACATTTTGCAAAACGTATTATAAATCTGGTACGCTGTTACTAATCAGCTGTATACGCTTACACACAGCAACAGGAATGCTCTGGACAGTATTAAGATTACAGCTAGTTTCAAATTTGCTTTTGACTTTATTAGTCTTATCATATTTATAATCTGCTTTCTTCAGAAAAGCTCCACTACTTGAAATAAAAAATGTCCTCATTTGTTAGACATTTAAATTTATCCTTAATTCTTCCTCAAAACAATTGTGTTGGAAGCAAGTTTTATCTGTTGGTAGGTTCCCTGAAACATGGAGATAAAAAAATAATCTACTTAAATGCTTACTACATTTTCTGATATAATGAATGGAGCTTTTCTCATTAATACAAGACATTTTGTAGTCTAGCTTGATGCATCCACTTAAATCATACCTCTCAATTGTCCATATTTTAGGCTCCCCAGGCAGGAACAAATGCTGCTTAGGACTCCCTTCTAGCCAGGAATTGTCTGTCTCTTGCCTCAGTAGAACAAATGGGCCATCTGGATTAATGAACTGGCACTGTACAATCTTGGTCGTTTCATATCACACTTTCAGTCACAGAATTATCTTTTCCTGCAATATTTTGGTGTGGTATATAAGTATACCTTTCAACTGTCTGGTATTTGACAGAACATGTGAATTTTTACACTGAAATAATTGAATGGTACAAAATTCCAAGTGGCTATTTTAAATTATTACTATTTTTAACAACAACAACTATTTTTTTTCTGAAGTTTGACCCATTCCAGCCACTGGTGTCCTGTCTGCCCCCAGAGTGGGAGTGAGCTTGCAACAAGCAGTGCGGGACTTCCCATCTCCAAATCTTTTCAGTCAGTATGGAACTACTAGGCAAGTAAACAAACAAAATTAGAAGTACATTCTATGTATGCACTCACAAGTGATGTGTGGACATTTATATATTATTTTTATTTTTTATTTATCCTTTGTTGACTAGGTTAGTCCCACCAGGTTACTAGCTTCATTTCAGGGGAGACCTAAGGTCTTATTTATTTATTTATTTATTTAGTTATTTATTTATGTATTGACATTTGACAACCAGGAAAGTCCAACTAGGTAGGAACCCATTTTCAGGGGAGGCCTGGTGAGAAAAGCTCCAAAGTATTACAAAACATTTTAAGAACAATAATTTTACAGTCTTCAAAAAATGGTACAAAAAACAAATGCAGTTTGAATAATTATACCAAATTAGCATAATATGAAAACATTGGTTAAGAATAGATGCACAATATATGATGTGATTTAATTGTCAGAGAAATTTTAGCCAGTTTATAGAGAAATTAAAGGTAATAAAAAGTTATGTCTTACCATAACTTGGCATCTGTGTTGTCTATCTTCATTCCTCCTCATGATAGGGTCTTGGATCTGACCTTCAGATCCGGCTCGGCCACATCTCCAGACTTGGATCTGCCTCTCGAGCTACTCCCTCTTACCCACAATGCACTACACCCACCCAAGCACCCCAGATCAAGTTTGCTGATTCCATACATCCAAAACCAAGACAGCAAAATGAATGGCAGATGAGGCTCAGACATGGGACCTATGTGTCCCATTCTGCTCCATGATCCTCTAGAAGACTGAGGCAGGGGTTGGATGGGTGGGAAAGTGAGGAGGAATGAAGACAGACAACACAGATGGCAAATTATGGTAAGACATAACTTTTTAATCTGATGTTGTCTTCTTCATTCCTCTTCACTATAGGGTCAGAGTCCCCCGATACATAATTCATGGGTGGCCCGCATGGAAGGATATGCCAGAGCATCATCAAGCCAAAGGAAGCCCTGTGCCTAGAAATGATATCTAGCTTGTAGTGTGCCACAAAGGTGTGACTGTTAGACCATGTCGCTGCTGCACAAATATCATCAATGGAGGTTCTAGATGAGAAGGAGGAAGAAGTAGCTATAGCCGTGGTGGAATCTGCCCTAGAAGGCTGAGGTAATTCTAGGCCCTTTTGTGAGTAAATGAAAGAAATACAACCAGTTATCCATTTTGCTAGAGAAATCTTGGAAACCACTTGGCCTACTTTGTTAGCCCAGAAGGCTACAAACCCTGCAGCATAACAGTGAGGTTCCAAGGAGGAGAGGGGTCCTTGATGGGAGGCTTCAACAAGAAAATACCTTTCATAAGAGATCTTATTCAGGTATATAGGGCATTTAGAAACAGCTACCTCTGGGAATGTTTGGGGTTATCAAAAGGTACTACAGAATCATCAGACAACCTATGTAGAAGATTCTATAGAAATGAGAAGTGTACTAATTGGTTCTCTGACAGAGTAGCCAAGGCATGAAACATACTACCTAATTACATTAACGTAAGTACTAGTTCAAATATTTTTAACAACAGACTGGACACATTATGGGAACAAGTTTTCTGGTATATTGACAAGCTTTAATGCCAGTGCTTGAAATATTTGTATGTATGTATGTATTCATAAAAGATATGCATAATCTAAAGGTAGACACGGAATGACACTGATTAGCAGCGTGAAAATTAAAAATTGCAGCTAATTGAAGCTTAATGGTAAAGAAGCTATATCCTTCCTTAAATAGGGTACTAAGAAAGAGCAGAATATCTGACACGGGTGCTGAGAAAAAGGTCAATATTCATATTTGTAGCCTAAATGGTGAAACCTTTTTCACTTACTAGTGTAGACTTGTTAGTAGAAGCCTTTTGTGAGGCTAGAAATATTTTATGGACCAGGGAAGCAAGCCTGGACTGTCTTGCTAGGGTTGGAAGTAGAGAAACCAAGCGATCAGCCTGAGGGTGCAAAGGTTCAGGTGCTGCATCCCTGATGGGTGAGAGACCAGGTCATGTCTTGGCTCCAGTATCCACAGAGGATATTTCATATGAGACCAGAGGAAGGAGTACCAAACCTGATGAAGCCAGAAGGGGGTAATGAGGATGAAAGAGCTCTTCAGCCTGCTTGCCTTCTGAAGAAACTTTGGGATCAGTTGGAGAGGTTGATAAGCATACAGGAGATCTGGGGGCCAATCGTGGACCAGAGCATCCCTTGCTGACTCCCTGAGAGGGATCAGAGTGAAGAACTTGCTGCATTTGTTTTTGAAGTGAGAGGCAAAAATGTCACAGCAAGGATGACCCCAGTGGTTGAGGATCATGCTCCCCACTGACTGATTGAGGGACCACTCGTGTGGAACCAGGATTGATCTGCTGAATCTATCCGCCAAGTCGTTGGCTTTCCCTAGAATGTGCATTGCAACCAGAAGGTGGTTTGAAGAGATCATCCATTCCCACACCCTCATGGCCTCCCTGTACATGGGGTATGAACAGGTTCCTCCTTACTTGTTGATGTACCAGACTGCAGACATGTTGTCAGTGTGAACTGCAATAGTCCCCATGGAGAGAGCATCCTGAAAAACTTGCAACATTAGGAGAAATTCTTTCATCTCTAGGACATTGATATGTAACCTGGTCTCGATGGGGGACCAGGAGCCTTGGACCATCTTCTCATTGTAATGCCCTCCCACCCAAACTGGGAGGCATCTGTGGTCACTGTGGCTATGGGGGGTTAAAAATGATCTGTCTAGAAGGAGATTGTTTGACTGAATTCACCACCTGATGAGCCATTTGCAAACTGGAATCAAGCTGATGGGACTGGAGACTGGATAGAGGCTGATAGAGATTGGACCATTGTACTGCCAATGTCCATTAAAGAATCTGTATGAAGAACCTTGGCAGAGGGACTAAGAATTGCTGCTGACATGGATCCTAGGGATTGTAAGACTAGCCTTGCAGGGAGGACTGGTGGGATAACAATTCCTGGACTTGATTCCTCAATGTTATTATGGCACGCAAGGAGAGGGAAGCTATTAGATCTCTCATGTTCAGCTGCATTCCTATGAATTCCAGGTTCTGCACAGGAGTCAGACTGGATTTGTTTAGATTTACAGTGATGCCCAGGGAGTGTGAAAGTTGGATTAAGTAATCTCTGGCTTGGATAAGCTGATGCCTTGTGGGGGCAGTAAAGAGCCAATCATCTAATGATGGAAACACCCGGAATCCTTTGAGTCTCATGTGAGCTGTTATGACTGCCATGCATTTGGTGGACACCCAGGGGGCTGTGGTGAGCCCAAAGGGCAGTGGTCTGAACTGAAAATGATTGTCTCCCAGCCGAAAGTGCAGGTATCTCCTGGAGCATCTGTCTATTTTGATGTGATAGTACGCATCATTGAGATCTACCGAGCACATCCAATTGTCCTTGCACAGCAACGGCAGAATGGACTGAACTGCAACCATTTGAAATCTCAACTTCTTTATATAACAATTCACCATGCTTAGATCCAGAATGGGTCTTAGGTCCCCTGTCTTTTTTGGCATCAAAAAGAAGTGGGACTAGGTTCTGAATCTTCTTTATTTGTTTGGGACCTCCTGGATGACTCTTTTTTGCAGCAGTTGTAGAATTTCCTATGCTGCCTGTTCCCTCTGACTGGGTGGCACATCAGGGAGGTTCTTGATGGAGTTTGGAGGGGGAGGGGAAAAGAAAATGTAGTAGCCTCTGAATATTATGCTTAGCACCCAGAGATTTTGACTCAAATGGGTCCAGGCTGAGTGCAAAGAGAGTCAACCCTCAACTGCCTCCAGAGATGGACAATTGGGCAATGCTTCAGGATCGCTGATAGGGCATGTCAAAAAAGTTGCTCTGAAGCAGTGGTTTTGTGGTCCCCCTCTGCCTCTAGAGTGGCACCTACCATTAAACCCTCCTACTCTGTCACTACAGAAGGGTTCCCTGTGTGGGTCCTGGAAAGGTCCTTGGCACTTACAAGACCACATTTTATTGCCTCCATGTCAGTTCCTAGAGAAGGAGTAGAAAATTTGATTCCCACAGCAGAAAGGGTCTTCTTGTCCTTTTTGCTGTGGGTGAGAGTATCTCTAACCAACAGCTCAAACAGTGAAGAGCCATCATAGGGGGCCTTCACAAAGAATGCCTTAAGGCCTCTGTGAAATCGCATAGCTTCATCCAGGCATGCCTCCTTAGGGAAAGTCCTGAACCAGCATCTCATGAGGTATCTTCCATTGTGTGGCAGATTAACCTCATCGAGGAATTGGCAACAGACAATAGAGTGGTCAGCTTGGGAAAAACTTTCTTAAATTCCTCCACAGGTGTGGACTCAGAGAGAAAAGTTGAAAGTTCCTTGATCAGATCTCTCTGGAGCTGGGTAAAGTGAACTAGGTAATTTAATGACCTCAGCGCAAAGGTGGCTAAGGAGTAAACATGCTTTCTAATCATGTCCAATGCTCTAGACTCCTTGTTAGGCAGATGGACATTGGCAGTCTCTTCTGCCCATTCTTTTTTAGTGGCTGCTGCCACCACGATGGCAACAACTATTAGACCTTCACTCCAATGCTTCCTAACTGCCGGTGTGACCAGGAACCTATCAGGGCACTTGGGAATGGGCTTGATGGTGTCTGGTTCATTCCATGTCCAGGGAGAAACCAAATCAATGAGGTTGGCCACCAGGGGGGTCACCCAGGTTATAGATGGGCCTGCCCCAAATGCCTCCAGGAGCACTGACTCATCAGAAGAAGGAGGTTGGGCAGACCACCCACCTTTTTGCTTCAGGATTTCCAAAATGTCTCCCAAGAAGTCCTCAGGTGGGGATTGAGGGGAATCTTTCCTCCTCATTAAAACAGTATCTTCAGTTAATGAGTCCATTGGGTAGTCAATGTGCCTCCTTTTGCATGTCTTCTTCTGGAGGACCTTCTCAGCAGGATACTCTGGGGAAATATTGGAAGAAGGGGATACCTCCTGGACAGGGAGATCCTGGAGGCCTCTCGGGATGGGGGACTCAGGACAGGATGAACTGGCTTAAGGCCCTGACCTGATGGGGGTACAGGGATGAGTTGTGGGATAGGTGGTGATGGATCTCCAACTCTGGAGAAAACCCTCTCTACTACCTGAAAAGATGACGGACCAGAAGAGGTCCCCTCTTTCTCCTCTGACACCAAAGCTATAGGGAGAAAGCAGCTAGGACTCATACCAGATCCATGGCCTCCAGAAGGGATGAGACCCAAACTGTCAAGGGCTGAGGTGCATAAGGGAAGAGATGGCTCCAACAAAGATGGAGCCAGTCCCAGTCCCCGTGGACCCAGCACTGACACCTCAGCTCCGAGATCCACTGTGCTCTGAAGGAATAGGAACAGGACTGATCAAGGCTAACATTAGCACTGAGGAAGGGAGCTTCTACTGTACTGAACTCGACATCCAGGGGATTCCCAAAACCTGCAACTCCGAAGTCAAAGGCCTGATTGGAGAAGGAGTCCTGATGGTATGGCCTGGGTAGTTCACAGATCCAATAGCAGACACAGCCGAGACTGCCCCCATCTAGAGCTGGACCTTGAGGAATCTCCTCCTCATCCCATCGATATCTGCCTCAGACAGCTTCTATAGGATCTGGAAGAAGCTGACGAGGGGGGTCGGGGTGCTTGGACTTGTGTGAGTGGGCAGGAGACTTGCTCGAGTCTCTTGGATCCTGAGCCAATGGATCTGACACTGGAGTTGACAATGGAGAGGGCAACAAAGATATATTTTCCCTGGATCGGAGGATGCTGGTGGATTCAATGGGGTAGACAGTTTCTTTGGATCTGAGGTGGTCAGATCTGAAGTTTTCCTGGATGTGGATTTTGGTTCCAGAGGATCTCTCAGGGAGGCAGGGAGAGATCTCTTTTTTGCTTCTTTAACAGTAAAGAAGACATTGAAACCAAGGAAGGGGTTTGAGCCTCAGGAACTGAAGATGGAAGGAAACCCTTCAGTATCAACTTATTACATTTGTCTGATAGGGCCCGTGGATTAAAGAAAGCACAAACTACACAGTCTGCTTTTAGATCGTCTGCACCTAAGCAATACAAGCACTCCTTGTGGGCATCCTGATTGAGGATTTTATGCCCACAAGAAGTGCAACACTTAAAGTCGTGGGAGAGTTTGTCAGAAATAATGCCAACCAAAGCCTGCCAAAACCAACAGACACTCAAAATGAAAGGCCAAGAGTTGGAAAAGGTAATTAACCTTAGACTTTAAAGTTAAAGCGAAACTATGACTTTAATTCTAATTTAACTTTAATTCTAACCTTTAACTACAAAAACTATCTAATCTAACTTTTTTTTTTGACAGGAAAGAAGATAAGGAGAGAAACACACTCACACTCCCACACACACACTAAAGGTTTTTATGGAAATAACTACGAAAAGGGAGCATCACTTACAGAACCAACAATCCAGAAATTATCACTATCCTGTCTTTACTGAGAAAAGCACAGACCGAGACCGCAGAGATCCATGTCTGGATGCTCAAGTGGCAAACAAGATCTGAGGTGCTTGAGTGGGTGTAGTGCATTGTGGGTAAGAGGGAGGAGCTCAAGAGTCAGATCTAAGTCTGGAGCATGTGGTGGAGCCAGATCCAAAGGTCACATTCGAGACCCTATTATGAGGAGGAATGAAGAAGACAACATCAGATGTTACTATAATGCAAACAGGAATTGCAAAACAAAGTGAGAGAAATGTAGGCTTATGGTATATTTAGAGAGGAAAGCCAGGGAGAGAAATTGATAAAAATAAGGAAGTGAATGAAGAAGGGAGAATAATTTGTTTTTTATTTACAATTAAGGATATAGTTTATCCTGGTGCTGAGCAGGAACAGAGACAGCTTTTGGTTAGGAAGTCTTTCAGATTGGTTTTGAAGGATAGGAGACAGGTACTAACCTGATGGACAGAGGTAAGGAGTTCCAGGCCTTAGCAACATTATAAGAGTACAGACAATGCCCAGCAGATTTGATAGGCTTATGGACATACAGGCATTTTTGGTCATTGGATTGTAATAACAGACTAGGAACATAGTTATATAGAATGGTATTTAGTACTGGACAAGCAGATTGGTTGCAGATAATTTTTTAGGTGATAAGAAGCTGTGTAAATGTTAGTTAATTGGGTTGTTCTAAGCAATTTAGGCTTTATAGTGCTATACAGTGATGGGTTCTGAAAGGGGTATAGGCTGCAAATTTAGCAACTTTGTTACAGCATTACCCAAGTTTTGATTTGTGTGATACCTGAAGGTTAGTAAGGATGAGAGCAACATAAAACACAAAACACGGGCAACACATATCTCACAAAGCCAGTGTGCCGAACAGTCACAGCCCTTAAGACTAAACAACACACCTGATACACTTGTAATAGGTGACTCTATCGTCAGGCACACTGACATCCCGCTCACCAGGCTGAACAAGGAGAGGGTCACGGTGAGCAGCCTGTCGGGCGCTAGGATCCGCCACATAACACAAGCACTCAGGTCACTCCAAGGCAAGTACAAATATGACTCAGTCATTGTCCATGCTGGTGTGAATGACCTGAGACGTACCTCCCTGGACTACATGAAAAGAGACATGGAGGAGCTCTCTGAGCATGTAGCCCAGGCCGGTATGACCCTGACCTTGAGTAGCATCTTACCCTCACCAAGAATGATGCCACAATATGAAGACAAGATGATCAATTTCAACAATTGAGCAAAAAAAGTGCAAATAACAAAAGCAATCCAGGCAACCAAGGTGAAACAGCAATAATGACCTCCAAGGAAATAGCGTATCAAAAATTTATTTATCCGCTTTCGTCCACAAGACTTCATCAGAATACAGAAAGTTAAAAGTACCAATCTTAAATAGTTAAAACTTAATTAAAAAACATCACATGCTAAATTGAATAATAACTTTGACAATTAGTGCTTAAAGCATCCAATACCATTTTCACAATAAATGAAAAGAAACACTGCCCTTGTCCTTATTGATTCTCAATTTACGATACTTCAAAAAGCATTTAATGTTAATAAAATCGTTAATACCAGGAGGGCAGTCAGATCTCAACCTGATCTGCCAACTAGTTTCTCGCTGCATTAGGTGATTCTTAAAATCACCATCCCTTAAGTCCTTATGGCAGACCTCAAGAATAGAGAACAAAAACTTTTTGAAAGTTGGACATTTAATTGAATGTTTATATAAAGCATTGGTAACATCACATTTCTTTATGCTGTACAAGTGTTCTCTTATCCGAACTTTCAATTGCCTGGTTGTCATACCAACATAGTATGCAGTACATGAAGAACATAGGGCAATGTATACAACTCCTTGAGTGCAACAATTAACATAACCAGGAACTGTAAAAGTTCTGTCAAAGGAAGCCACAGTAATAAAAGGCCCAATGGAAATGTATCTACACACGTTGCATTTATTACAACAATGCATTCCCCTCTTTCTCGTAAGGGCTGCACTATCATGCATAACCTTGGTGTCATTATTTTCTAAAATCTTTTTAATATTAAAGTTATTCCTTTGTACAAAAAATGGCTTGTCCCCTAGGACACTAAAAATATCTGAATTTCCTCTAATGACTCTCCAGTTCTTTGTCAACAAATTTTTAATACGATGACAATCAGAGCTCATACGTAAAGAACATACCAAGTTGGCATTAATGTGATTGTTGTTAACCTTCTCAGAGATCAAAAGGGCTTCACCAGAAGTAATATTCAACAAAGATGGAAAATGCGTATCGCGTTTACATAAAATTTCATCAGCTGTTTGCTCCAACATTACTTTATCATACCCTCTCTCAACAAACAGTGATATAATAAATTGGAACTCCAGCTTTAAATCGCTCAACTTAGAAGTCATACGACAGGCCCTGATGAATTGCCCCCTTGGAATGTTAGTAATTACATGCTTTGGATGCCCACTACGAAAATGGAGGTACCCATTACTAAATGTCTTTTTCCTAAAAATCCGACTGTGAAATCTTTTATCTATATTGTCCCACTGTAGACATACATCTAAGAAATTAACATTAAGCCCACTAGAACCCCTTACAAACTGCAAATAGTGAGACAAAGAATTCACCTCAACAATAAAAGTATCAACTTTAACTGAATCACCTTCCATAATAAAAATTAAATCATCAACAAAACGTGCATAAAACAATATGTTGTACTTGGTAGTCAATAAAGGAATAAATTGATGTTCCCACCAAGTTAAAACCAAATTGGCATAAGCAGGTGCTGCAGGTGACCCCATGGCTACTCCTCTTCTTTGTCTGTAATAGACCCCATCAAATAAAAAGAAATTGTTAAATACAATAATTTCTAAAAATCTACAAACCAATGAAACACGGTCATTGTTGAACTCAGATCCCATAGAGCTTAACAAACTTCGCACTGCTTCAATCCCATCTAAGTGTGGAATACTAGTAAACAAGGAAACAACGTCAATGGTGAATATGACGTGTTTGTCCGGATCGAACAACCTGTTTGAAATAAAGGAACAAAGTTTGCTTAAAAAATGCCAGGAATCACGAAGGTACAATGGTTCGTTTGCAATGATAGATCCCAGCAAGGCGTCAACAACAAGGGCCAAACCCTCAGTCACAGAATAAAGGTGGATGTGTCAATGACTTATGAGAAGGTTAACAACAATCACATTAATGCCAACTTGGTATGTTCTTTACGTATGAGCTCTGATTGTCATCGTATTAAAAATTTGTTGACAAAGAACTGGAGAGTCATTAGAGGAAATTCAGATATTTTAGTGTCCTAGGGACAAGCCATTTTATACAGAGGAATAACTTTAATATTAAAAAGATTTTAGAAAATAATGACAATAATAATAATAATAATGACACCAAGGTTATACATGACAGTGCAGCCCTTACGAGAAAGAGGGGAATGCATTGTTGTAATAAATGCAACTGTGTAGATACATTTCCATTGGGCCTTTTATTACTGTGGCTTCCTTTGACAGAACTTTTACAGTTCCTGGTTATGTTAATTGTTGCACTCAAGGAGTTGTATACATTGCCCTATGTTCTTCATGTACTGCATACTATGTTGGTATGACAACCAGGCAATTGAAAGGTCGGATAAGAGAACACTTGTACAGCATAAAGAAATGTGATGTTACCAATGCTTTATATAAACATTCAATTAAATGTCCAACTTTCAAAAAGTTTTTGTTTTCTATTCTTGAGGTCTGCCATAAGGACTTAAGGGATGGTGATTTTAAGAATCACCTAATGCAGCGAGAAACTAGTTGGCAGATCAGGTTGAGATCTGACTGCCCTCCTGGTATTTTATTAACATTAAATGCTTTTTGAAGTATCGTAAATTGAGAATCAATAAGGACAAGGGCAGTGTTTCTTTTCATTTATTGTGAAAATGGTATTGGATGCTTTAAGCACTAATTGTCAAAGTTATTATTCAATTTAGCATGTGATGTTTTTTAATTAAGTTTTAACTATTTAAGATTGGTACTTTTAACTTTCTGTATTCTAATGAAGTCTTGTGGACGAAAGCGGATAAATAAATTTTTGATACGCTATTTCCTTGGAGGTCATTATTGCAATTTCAACAATTGGCTTAAGTACTGGTGTCATTTAAAGGGGATCCAATGCCTGTCGGCTTGGGATGATATGCTCGACAAGCCACGATGCTTCGCTAGGGACGGCTTGCACCTGTCACCCCTGGGCTTTCGGATATTGGCAAAGGCTCTTGCTACCCCCATAATGCCTTTTTTAGGCAAGGCTCAAAAGACAAACCCACCTCCATAGGTATCACAAGGGATAAGAAACTAAGAGTAATGCTACTCAAAGCCAGAAGTCTAAACCTCAAGATGCATGCACTCGAAACTCTCCTTAGCATGGAGAACATCGATATCTGTGCAGTAACAGAAACCTGGTTCAGGGCTCCCGAGAGCACCCCAGCACTACCAGGTTATACCTCATACCATGCTTTTCGGCCCCAAAACTTGGACCGAACCACAAAAGGAGGGGGAGTATCGATATTCATCAAAGATACCCACACCTCCAGGTTGGTGGCAAAGCACGAAGCATCAGAGACTATCCATGTGCAACTAACAGTGGGTAAAACTGCCTTCCAGTTTATAGCCTGCTACAGACCACCCTCTCAAACCCAGAACCCCACTCAGCCTTCCTGAGAACACTGGAAAATATGAAGGTCTCTCCAAACACCATTATATTGGGCAACTTCAACTACCCAAACATAGACTGGGAGCATTACTCTAGCTCCAACACCCTAACCCAAAGGTTTCTAGAATTTATAAACTCAAATGCTATGGAACAACTTGTTACCACTCCCACAAGAGGGGAAAACATACTGGACCTGATCATCACCAACATGGGGACTCTATGCTCCAGACCAGAAGTGCATCCCTCACTGGTAAGATCAGACCATAAACTAATCTCACTGGATATTCACATCCCGACCCCACCCCCTGCCCAGAAAACCACAGTGAAAAACTTCTCTAAAGCAAATTTCACACTCCTCAAAACTGAGGTGGAATCCTTCAAAGCCCGCGGGCCTGTGGAAAATATGGCCCAGACCGCAGAATCCTTTATAAACGCATTCTATGAACACCTTCAGGAATGCATGGATCATCGATCCCAAATAAAACCAAGACCCAATCTTCCAAAGGCAGGCGTCCTGTCTGGTGGACCCCAGCCATAAACAAACTATACAATAGAAGGAGGAAGCTACTAAATGGTAGAGCAAAATCCCAAGAGGGGCACGCATCACTGCTCAGTATTAGCAAAAAACTACGGGCATACATAAAATTGTCTAAGGCCAGCTTCGAGAGAAAAATTGCACACGACACTAAGGATAATCACAAGGCTTTCTTTAGTTATGTTAGGAACCTGGTGGGAATTCCCAGATATGCTCAGAATTAGTCCAAAATGACGAAAAATACACCGAACCCACAGACATTGCCAACATCCTAGCTGACAGGTTCAGCGCAAACTCCCCCTCCCACCAAAGGGCAAATGTCTATCCCAGCAGAGTGCTGCCCTGACATCTCAGATGCGCAGGTAAGAGCCGCCCTCTCCAAAGCAAAAACACAGCATCAATGGGACCAGACGGTGTCCCAGGCTGCGTCCTACATGAACTCCAAGAAGAGCTAAACCCAAACATAAAACTACTGTTCAATCTCAGCCTTACTACAGGATATGTGCCCAAAGAGTGGCGTACAGCAACAGTGGTCCCTCTCCATAAAGGTGGTGCCTCAAAGGATCCTGGAAACTATCACCCCATAAGCCTGACTAGCTTGGTCTGCAAAGCTATGGAAAGGATCATCATGGACCTCATAAATAAAGATATTGGGGACCTACAAACACTGGATCCTACCCAGTTCGGCTTTGTTAAGGGCAGATCCTGCCTCTTAAACCTGGTTGATTTCTTTGAAACAGTCACCAAGGCCATTGACGAGGGGAGGTGGTCCACACAGCCTACCTGGACCTAGCAAAAGCCTTCGATACAATACCCCACTCTGGCATTATAGATAATCTCACCAGCTTAAATATAAACCCCTATGTCACTAGATGGATTGCAAACTGGCTCAAGGACAGAACCCACATGGTTAGAATTGCTGGAGCCATGTCAGACTCCAAACCAGTTACAAGTGGTGTCCCACAAGGCTCAGTCCTGGGACCTCTCTTGTTCAGTATATATTTCTCGGAGGTACAGGCCAACACAGAAGGACTGTGGCTGACCATGTTCGCAGATGACTGCAAACTGGGCGCCATAATCGACTCTCCAGCTGACACAAGCATCCTCCAAAAGGGCCTCATAGAAACAGACAACTAGTGCCAGAGCCATGGCCTCAAGCTAAATGCCAAAAAGTGTATAGTCATCCCTTTTGGCAAAAAAAAGTGCCCACATACTACAACAAAGGTGGTAATCCATTAAGTACAGAAGAAGTAATTAGGGACCTGGGGACCCAAGTTGATAGCAATCTCTCATTTGACAACCACGTGGCCAAAGTGGTTAGAAAAACATTTTATATAGTCCACCTAATCATGAAGGGATTCACATCTAGATCAGGGGACGTCATTGTGCCTCTTTACTCATCCCTCATCAGGCCCATAATTGAGTACAATGCCCCTTTTGGGATGTACCTTACCAGACACCTGCAGCAACTGGAAATACCCCAAAAGTACCTCACCAAGAGGATCAAAGGGCTCAAACAGATGCCATATGCTGCCCGGTTAAAGAAACTCCAGCTCTACTCAGTGGCATACCGCCTGTTCAGAGGCGATCTGTGCCTGACGTATAAAGCCATGTCCAACCCGGAATTAATGGACATGCTGCACCTCAGAAAATCTAAATCCCATCGAGCTACGCGCTCGAGAGGCTTGAACCTCAGCACTGAAATAAATAGGACATGTTGGGGGGACAGATTCATAACCCAGAGGCTCCCTTCACTCTGGAATAAACTCCCAGTCCAGGTTAGGCAGAGTCCCTCATTGACTCTCTTCAAGAGGAATCTTGATGAGTGGATGGGAGATCGTAGGTTTACCCCGGGTATCACTTCTGTGTCACTGTTAGACAGAGGCACAGTATACTAACCTCGAAAAAGGGCATAGCAAAATAAATTTAAAATGGGTGGCGAAAGCCAAACACATTCTGGCTAGGCTTATAAATGCCCTAGGGCAGATAGCCTAGTATGAGCCTATGAAACTATGAACCTAAGAAGCATGAGGAGGAGATAAGTAGTGGCAAATGTAGTATCAGTTTCATTGATGAGAACGTTTTCGGCTCTATAAAGCATCCTTATTTTTTTATGAGTTTTTCTTATGCAATTTTGTATATGTTGGTCGAATTTAAGATTATCATCTACTATCATCCCTAATAATTTTCTGTGAGAAGTGTCTTCAATGGTTGCATTATCAACAGAGAGGACTTTAAATTTGTTTTTTTCATAGGAGACGGATTTGGGGAAAAAGTTGTAGCAGATATGATTTTGAAAACAAATAATCAAGGGATGGTTGCTACATGATGTGCCAAAAGCATTTGATAAGGTTAATCATGAAGCAATATGGAAAATTCTAGAGATATACAAGATAGAAAAAATGTTGAATGTTATGAAATATGCTATGAAATATGGGTGAAAGTTATGGTAGATAGATGGATGAGTGAAAAGATAAAAATTAAGAGAGTGATTAAACAAGGATATCCATTAAGTGTGTGTTTGTTTATACTAGCAACAAATGCATTTATTCAATCATGTATGTGTGAAATGAAGGAAGCAAAATGGGAGATGGGAAAATGATGCATAATACCACTATGCAGATAATTTCGTGACTGTGACAAAAAAATAAAAAATCTGGATAAGTGAAGTGGTGGTAGAAGTGGAGAAATTATTAAAGAAGAATATGTTGCAGTTAAGACAAAAAGCAAAGGGCTTGGTGAAATTAAGAAAAAAAGAATATATTACACTGCAAAGCAAATAAGTGTATTGGGAGTGAAATTTGGAGAGTATGAAAATGTAACAGAACAGTAAAAATAGTGCTGGAAGAAATAAACAAATGCCATGGTAGAGAAGTTTCAGTGTATCATTTAAGAAAAAGTGAATATGCTGAACAAGTACATATTAGGAAAACTACCATATTTAGAGATTATACATGTTTCTATCTAAAGTGGAGAAAAATATGACAGAAATATATATATATATATATATATATATATATATATATATATATATATATATATATATATATTTTTTTTTTAGGATCAGCACTGAATCCAGTGAAATAAGGGGTGATATACAATAAAGAGAAAGAGGTTTGAATCCAAAAAGATATATAACATACTTAGCGTGTATACATTTTTTCTGGGTAATAAAGGAGATGAAAGACAGAATTGCAAATGATAGGGAAAATGTTATATATCAAGCATGAAGAAGTATGGAAATATGAAGAGGGAAAAGTGGTAAACATTAAAAGTTGGAAGAAAAAGAATATGAGCATAAAATAAAATTACGGAAGGTGAAATTAATAAGATTGATGAAAATAGCAAACTGTGGTATAACAACATTATGGAGAAATGATATATGGTATATCATTGTAAGGAATTAAAAAAAAAAATGGCAAAATACCATAAAGACTAGAAGGAACATATCTGATTTTTTTATGAAATAGGATTTCCTGCAAAGAATTTTGTTGGATAAGTTACAGGATAAGAATAAAATGAAATATGATGCATTGGAAGAAAGAAAATATGATGAGCGTAATGAGGAATAAACAACAAAACATAACTTTTTTTTCATTTAAAAAAACAGTTTTGGAGAAGTTTGAAAAAGGAATATAAATGGGAAGGATTGAAAAATATACTAATGGATATAATATTATATGGAATAAACGAGAAAGAGGAAATGTGAAATTCAAACACAAGAGAGAATATTGTTTGTAGCACTCTGGAGATTATGAAAAATAATGTGTTTATTGTATACTAAAAATAGAGATGCTAAGGTTGTGCTAGATGAAATAAAAGTATGCCAGTGAAAGAAGGGCTGGGGATAGATAAGAAATTTTAAAGAATAGTTGATGCTGGCACAGGAAAAAAAATCTTGTGTATTGTTTCTTGAATTGATAAAAAATGGAAATTAAAAGTTATGTTCTTACCATAATTGGCATCTGTGTTGTCCATTTTCATTCTTAATCAATGTAAAGGTTTGGATCCTATTGGATCTGACTTGGCTGCTTATTCCAGACTTAAGATCCTGCTCTTGAGCTCCTCACTCTTCCTATAATGCTCTATAGCATCCCCAAAGCCTCAGATAGAGTTTGTTCCCCTATCCCCATAATAGAACAGAGACAGGAATAGTTTGAAGGAAAACAGGGCTCAAACCTGTAACTGTAGCTTCCAATACAGTCCAATAGGTTCCTCCAGGAACCTGGATGGTGGTTGGATAGGAGGGAAGTTGAGGAAGAATGAAAATGGACAACACAAATGCCTAGTTATGGTAAGAACACAACTTTTAAATATTATGTTGTCCTTTTCATTCTTCCTCAACATATGGGACAGAGGTCCCAGCTATGTTGATCTTGGGTGGCCCTCATGGAAGGATGTTCCAGAATACCACCGAGCCAAAGAGGGTTCTGTTTCTAGAAATAATATCTAGTTTGTAAAGAGTAACAAAAATATGAGCATTAGACCATGTATTGTAGCTGCAGCACAAATGTCATCAACAGATGTTCTTGATCAAAAAACAGATGACATGGCCATGGATCTGGTTGAATGAGCTTTGGGAGGTTTAGGTAATGTCATGCCTTTCTGAGAAAAAAATCCAAAAAATACAGTCTGTTATCCATTTTACTAGAGTGACTTTGGATACTGGATAACTTAGTCTTTTTTGGAGAAGAGGAAACAAATAGTTGGTCTGATTTTCCGAATTGCCTTGTCCCGTGAAGATAAAAATATGTCTGTGTACATCAAGAAGATGTAACATGTACTCTCCTTTATTGGATGGATTGGTTAATATTATTCTCAAAAGACACTTTAGGCAAAAAGGAAGGATTAGTCCATAAGGAAACTCTATCCTTATGAAAAATTATATAAGAAGGTTTTGAAGACAGAGCCTGAAGTTCAGATATTCTACTGGCAGATGTGATGACTACCAAGAAGACTGTTTTCCTTGACAGGAACTTCAGATCAGATTCAGTTAAAGGCTCAAAAGGTTTCTGCATTAGGCCTTGTAGTACTACTGTCAGATTCCAAGGTGGTGAGGGATCTTTTATTGAAGGCCTTAGAAGAAAAATTCCTTTCATGAATGTTTTACACAGTTTATATGAAGACAGAAAAAAAATGTCTTTTCCCTGTGTGAAAATTAGAAGTAGCTGCCAGCTGAAGTTTAACTGTAGAGAAAATAGCTTGTTCCTCAAAAAGTGTTGTCAAGAAGTGGAGAATCATAGACTTTGGCAGAAAAAGGATCAATAAGTCCAAAGGGAGAATATTTTCCACTTGCTTTTGTATACTTTTTTGGTAGATTCTTTTTGAGAAGCCAAAATAATATCACATACAAGGGAAGAAAGTCTGAGCTCTCTATTACTGGAAGTGGAGAAACCATGGAGTTAGCCTTACGGCTCGAATGTTGGGATGTTGGATCCCTGATAGGTGTGACAGGAGATCCAGAGTTGGCTCCAGTGTCCATGGAGGATAATGAAGATGAGACTGTAGGAAGGGGAAACATACTTGCCAGAGGCCAGAATGGGGCAATGAGGATTATTGAGCTCTTAAGCCTGCTTGCTTTCTGTACAAATTTAAGAATCAAGGGCAGAGGAGGGTAAACATAAAGAAGACCCGAGGGCCAGGTGTGAACTACAGCATCTCTCTGTGGCTCCCCCTGAGGGGGGATCAGAGCAAAGTACCTCCTGCACTTGTTGTTGAATGGTGTGGCAAATGGAGGCGACCTTGCTGTGACCTAACACTGAAAGATCATCTCCACCACAGACTGATATACAGACCACTCATGGGGCATCAAAATGGATCTGCATAGTTTGTCCGCTAGCATGTTGGGTTTCCCTGGAATGTGTGTAACAATTACAAAGCTGTCTGATGAGATTGCCCATTCCTATACTCTCCTGTCTCTCTGCAAAGGGGATAAGACTGAGTTCTTCCTTGTTTGTTGATTTACCAGACTACAGCTGTGTTGTTGGTCTGAACTGCAATAGTCCTCAAAAGAAGAGCATCTTGAAATGCCTGGAACACTAATAGGACTGCTCTCATCTCTAGGACATTGATATGCAACTTGGTCTTTTGGGAGAACCACGTGCCTTAGACTGTTGCTCCAAAGAAATCCCCCCATCCCAATTTAGAAGCATCCATGGTCACTGTGGCCATAGGGGCTGGTAGGACAAAGGGTCTGCCTAGATGTAGATCATTCAATTGTACCCACCATCGGATGCGTTATTTGCAAATTGGGGTGAACTTAACTGGAAAGGCTAGGGGTTGATACAGAATGGATCAGTGTACATCTGAAGTCCACTGCAGAACCCACAGTGGCCAGTGACATGGAACCTAATGTCTACAAAACTGACCTTACTGGAGGAGTTGAATGAGCAAGGAGTAAATGGACCTGACTTTTTAATAAAACAAGTTTCTGATGGAAGTCCTGTTTTTCCTATTGTACTGTTTTGGATGAGTTTTAAACAATGTATTTTTTATAACTTTTTTAACAACCTCTTTTTTGGAAAGGTTTCATGCAAGAAAGAGTTAAAATTTGTATTAATTTATGGCCAGCCTATAGGATTTCAAAACTAATTAACTAATTAAACAATTGGAACCATTATTTAAACTGAGGGTGAGTGGAAAAATCTAGATTCTGATGAAGTCTCTGTGGAGTAGATGAAAGCGCTCAATCTGGTTGCTTTTTACTGTTTTTTAATGTTTTTTCATTAAAATTTGTAATTTTTGCTGAACTGCAGTGGATTATTGAAGGAATTACATTTCTACTATACTGGACTGCGCATTGAAGTTTTTGTTTTGTGGTTTTGTGTGATTTTGGGTTACAAAAAACAGAAAATATCAATAAAAGTTTTACAATTCACAAGACCAATAATAGCTCAAGAGCTTGGAAACCTTCATATGTTCACAATGGCAGCAAATGAGATCTGAGGTTTGTGGGATGCAATAGAGTATTATGGGTAGAGGCACAGCTCCAGAGCTGGATCCTAAGTCTGGAATAAGCGGCCAAGTTGGATCCAAACCCATACATTGATTAAGAATGAAAAGCACAACATCAGATCAATTGTTTTTACTGAGTAGATTATATGTTAAAGAAAACAATGGAAAGGAATGAAAAAAAGAAGTTATGTCTTACCATAACGTTCCATCTGTATTGTTGATCCTCGTTCAGTCATTACGTATGGGTATCGGTTCCGACCTCGGAACCGAGCCGGCCATCTTCCAAGCTTACGTCAGCTACAAACTCTCAAGCTAAACTCTTACCCATAATTCCCCTCGCCTTATTACCTCAGATTGAGTTTGCAAGTCAAAAGAACGTAGGGGCTACCTCTGGTCAAATGACCTAAGAGAACCAGATGGTGAGATTCACTAGAAGCCACAGAAGGGAGAAGGAGGGAGGGTCGTAATGACTGAACGAGGATCAACAGTACAGATGGAATGTTATGGTAAGACATAACTTCTTTATCTGATATTGTTAATCCTCATTCATTCATTGCATATGGGACAGAGTCCCCAGCTACCTCTATTCCTGGGACGCTCTCATGGAAGGACATTCCTGAGCACCATAGAACCAAAAGATGCTCTTCCCCTGGAGGCCAAATCCAATGTGTAATGATTGATGAAGGTATGAGGCATAGCCCAAGTTGCAGCTGCACAGATGTCATGTAAAGAAGCTCTGGCATGGAAGGCAGCAGAAGTTGCCACCAACCTTGTCGAATGAGCCTTCATGGTAGTAGGCAATGGAATATTACGTTGTGTATAAATGAAGGTCACACAGTCTTTCAACCATCTGGCTAATGTGACCTTAGCAACAGCAGATCCTAATCTAGGTCCAGAATAGGCCAAAAAGAATTGGTCAGATTTACGAGAGGACCTAGTCCTGTTCAAGTAAAAGCGGATTTGCCTGTGAATATCTAGGGTATGTAGGCAATAATCTTCTCTGTTTGAATGATTGGGAAAGAAAACTGGCAATTCAATGGTTTGATTAATGGACATTTCAGAAATCACTTTTGGCAGAAATGAAGGATTAGTTCTCAAAGACACTCTATCTCTATGAAAAATCAAGTATGGACTCTAGATGCATAAAGCTAGAAGCTCAGAGATACATCTGGCAGAAGTAATGGTGACCAAAAACAAGGTTTTCCATGACAAATATCTGAGGTCACAAGAAGAAGCTGGTTCAAAGGGTGGCATTGTCAGAGCTTGTAGAACTAACGACAGGTCCCATGGCTGAATAGGTTCTCTAAAAGGGGGCTTCAAATGATTCACACCTTTTATGCAGGTCTTGCATAATTTGTGTGACATAAGAGAGGAGTCTTGGACACCCGCATGGAAATTAGATATTGCAGCCAAATGAACTCTAATGGTAGAGGCCGATAGACCTGATTGAAATAGGTCAGCCAGATATTGTAGTATTATCGACAGTGGTGCTAAGAAGGGATCTACTTTTTTTTTGTTTCAGCCAACAGGTAAATCTTTTCCACTTGCTTAGATAAGTAATTCTAGTGGAGGACTTATGAGAAGCAATGGGAATATCACTACTGGTAAAGAAAGATCATTCTGCCTGGCAATCAAGGGAATTGGAGGAGCCAAGCTGTGAGCTTCAGGCTGTCCAAGTTGGGATGAATCAGGTTCTGCAGATGTGAGATCAACTCCAAGGGTTGGATGGAGAATCCATGGTTGATCGAACAGGTGAGGCCAAAGGAAGGGGAACCAAATCTGACGAGGCCACTATGGTGCTATGAGGATCACCTTGCTCTTCAACCAACAGGCTTTCTTCAGAAACTGGGGAATGAGGAGAAAAGGTGGGAATGCATAAAGAAGACCTGAGGGCCAATCGTGACTGTCCCGGAGGGGGAATCAGGGCGAAGTAGTTGCTGCATTTGTAGTTGGTCGGGGATGCAAAGAGGTCGCAGCAAGGATGGCCCCAGCGGTGGAAGATCTCCGCCACTATCAAGGGATTCAGGGACCACTTGTGAGGATGTAGAATGCACCTGCTGAGTCTGTTTGCTATCACGTTGGAACTCCCAGGAATGTGCGTTGCTAGAAGAAAACGGTTGGTAGCCATCGCCCATTGCCATATCCTCTATGGCCTCTCGACATTGGGGATAAGATTTGGTTCTACCTTGTCTGTTGATGTACCAGACCACCACCATGTTGTCTGATTGAATCGCAATTGTCCCAGATGGCAGCAGGGGATGGAATGCTTGCAATGCCAGAAGCACCGCCCTCAGCTCTAGAACATTTATATGCAGTTGGGCCTCCAATTCGGACCTAGTGCCTTGGACTGTCTGTCCCTGACATAGTCCCCCCCACCCCATCAGGGAGGTATCCTTGGTCACTGTAGCCTTGGGTTGCTGGGGGGAGAAGGGGCAAGACCATTGTGATGGGTTGTGGGTCATCCACCAATTTAAATCCTGTTTCCACCTGTGGGTTACTCGAATTTTGGCTGAAAGAGGATGCTGAAAAGGATACCATTGGGTGAGCAGTAGCCATTGTAGAAGCCTCATATGAAACCTGGCCAGGGGAAAAATGGTGATGCAGGCTGCCATGGAATCCAACATCTGTAGAACAGAGTGAGCTGTGGATTTCTCCCTTGAAAGGATTGGCATCAGTTGTTGCTTTATCCTTAGAATTCTGTGCTCTGGAATGGATGCTCTGCAATTCTTTGTATCCAAGATGACCCCTATGAATTCTGTGGACTGAGATGGGGTGAGATTGTTTTTTTGCCAGTTTATGGTTATGCCTAGTCTTTGTGCAGCGAGGAGGGAGTATGCCAGGGCTTCTTCCAGTAGATGTCTGGTGGGGGCGGAAATGAGCCAGTCAACTAGGTATGGAAACACCTGGAATCCTTGTAGTCACAAGTGAGCTGTGATGACTGCCATGCACTTTGTGAACACTCTGGGGGCTGTAGAGAGTCCGAAGGGCAGTACTCTGAACTGGTAGTGACTGGCTCCCCCACAGAAGTGCAGAAATCTTCTTAATGGCCTGTCCACTTTTATGTGGTAGTACGCATCTTGAAGATCTGTCGAGCAAATCCAATCATCTTTTTCCAAGAGCAGGAGGATAGACTGTATTGTGACCATCTGGAATTTCTGTACTCTCACAAACTTGTTCAATACACTGAGATCCAAAATTGGTCTCCAGTCCCCAGTTTTCTTTGGCACCAAAAATAGTCTTGAGTCGAATCCGGATCATATCTGATCTAGAGGGACTATTTGGATTACTCTTTTTCTTAGCAGCTTTTCTATCTCTAGTGCTGCTTCTTCCCTTTCACTGGGTGGAACATCAGGAAGGTTTTTTGAAGGGACAGGACAAAGATCAAAGGGGGTATGATAACCTCTGGTTATAATCCTTTGTACCCAAGAATCAGTAGTGATGGTTAGCCAGGCAGAAGGGTACAAGGAGAAACTGCCCCCAACCACCTCCAGAGGGAAGAAGTTGGGCCGCTCTTCAGGAGTGCTGTTAGGATTGGCCAGGAAAAGAGTCCCTGGAACCCTGGTTATGAGGACCCCCTCTGCCCTGAAAGGGGCGTCTTCCCTGTGAGTTTCCCCCTCTGCCTCTAGGGGAGAAGTCAGCTTGTGTGTCACAGAAAGGACCCTGAGATTTCTTGAACCATATCTTCCCACTCTTTTGGTTTCAGGAGAAAGCACGTTGAGGGGAAGAATAATGGACACATATGGCAGAAAGGGTCTTACCGTCCTGTTCACACCTGTCCAGTGTGCTTTTAACTTTGGGTCCAAACAATGAAGAGGCCTCAATGGGAGCATTAAGAAAGGAAGCCTTAAAGGATTCCACGAAATTGCACAAGTGAATCCAGGCTTGTCGTCTCAAGACCACAGCTGAACCCGCCGCTCTAGCTGCTCCGTCTGACGTGCGAGATATCAGTCACATGGAGGAGTTAAATATTGACTCAATGGTGGCCAGCTGAGAGGCCACTTTGTCACGGACCTCATCAGACATGGCACCAGCCAAGGTTTCAGAGAGCTCAGAAATCAAATCCCTTTGAAGCCTGGTAAAGTGTGCCATATAATTCAGGGACCTGATAGCAAAGGTCGCTGATGCAAAGGTGCACTTCCCTATCCTGTCCAGTGCCCAGGACTCTTTGTTAGGTGGGTGGACAGTCTGGCTTTCTTCTTCCGCCAGATACTTTTTGGTTGCAGCTGCCACCACCAGAGCATCCACAGGAAGACCTTTAGACCAATGGGGATCTGTAGCAGGAGGGGACAAAATCTTTTCTGGCCTCCAGGGAATTGCCTCAATGGTGTCAGGAGCCTTCCACACATGCTGCACGATGAGCCGGACAACTTCATCGGCAGGTGGAGTAACCCAGGAAGTAGTGGGCCAGGCGCAAAAAGCCTGCAGGAACACAGACTCCTCAGAGGTCAGATTAGAGGGCTGCCAGTCACCTCTCTGTTTAAGGATTTTGAGGATATCACCAAAGAATACCTCAGAGGGTGGCCGAGGGGATCCTTCCCCCTCATCAAAGTCTGTGTCTTCAGTGAGGGGCTCCTCTGTGGAGTCCATGTGTTTCCTCTTACACAAACTTTTTTGGTGAACTTCCTCAGAGGGAGAAGCTGGGGAAGACAATGGAAAGGGGGTTTCCTGTGGGAATATGTCCTGAGGCCTTTACACCCGGTGTCAGCTAGGTGCGACTTGTGAACAGAGTGAACCAGAGGAGGGCGGGGGGACAGACAGTACAGTATCACCAGCAGAAGCCAGAGCCTTCTCCATCAGTTGGAAGGCTGGTCCACCTGAAGAGGGGTGAGTGTCCAGGACAGGGGTCACCCCTCCCCTAAATGGCTCATCCTGTCAACCCAGCGTCTCCGAATGGCTGTGAAACAATAAATTGCATGTGTCACAACTGTCATCCTGGGTCATAGCAAAACTCCCCTGCCATGAAGGCAACTGCCATTCCTTAGTGAGATCCATAAAGGGAACCATAGAGGGGCAAGACTGTGCTATATCAATGGACTTCAAAGGCAATGAAGGAGGAGAATAAGAAGGGGTCTTTGGCGATAGGTGATCACCTCCCAGGGAAGGATAGGTCCTGGGGATGGGATACCTCTGGCCAGAAGCACTTGATCCACAAGACACAACACGTCATGTTGGGAAGGGCTTCTAGTAGAAACAAGCTCGGTGCCCACCTCACCAGTCTGCACTGAGAACAATGGTGCCAAGAGAGACTGGACTACGGGTGTCTTCACTGAGGAAATCATCGGTGCCAAGGTCACGGTCTGCACTGACAAAAGGGTCGGTGCTGAAGTGGTTGCCAGTCATCCAAGCTGGAACCGACAAAATTGGTGCCAATAACTGAGGCATCAGTTCTGAGAGAGATGTCAGAGCTGACGTGGTCAAGGTCTGCGCCGACTGAACAGTCGGTGCCGGTGTAGTAGTCACAATAGTCTGAACTGAGGAGCCCCTCGGTACCGATATGGTAAAGGCTACAGGAGAAGACGGAGCCGAGATCACTGACGGCACCGAAGGCCTCGGTGCCGAAGGTCTAGGCACCGAAAGCACTGGGGCCAACTGAGTGAGCTTCAAAGCAGAAACTTTAGCCTTCTTAGGTCTTGGTTGGCAGGAGTCCCCAGCCAGGGATGAAGGCAAAGACTTGGCCTTAGTAGGATCATCCAAACTTTTCTTATGGACTCTAGGAGGGGTTGAAGCCTCTGACCGAGAAATAGCCTCTGAAAAGGGAGATTTGTGAAGTCCCTTCAGCAACAACTTATTTTTCCTTTCAATCAAAGTTCTATTGGAAAAGGTTTTACAAATACAACAGGGCGGGTCAACAGATAAGTGGGACACACCCAAGCAATAAACGCACAAAGAGTGTGCATCTGATGTAGGTAATTTGTGTCCACAATCAGAACACCTTTTAAATCCTGGACTACCTTTTTTATCTGCCATGATAGAAAAGGAGACAGAAGAAAAGGTACCAGCAATGGTACAAAAGAATACCCGAAGGTAATGAAGAAAAGGAAGGGATTACCAACGATGGTAAAGGAGAAAATACCTTGCGGTAAAAAGTGCAGAGTAAAGAGGGTAAGAGACAACAAATTAGAAACTTTTCTGACAGAAAGGTTATATAAAAGATTAGTCTGACAACAAATATCTATACTTAGCTCAAGAGAAGCAGCTTGACATGACCAAATGGCAAAGTGGCAAATGAAATCTGGGGTAACAGGGAGAGGGGAATTATGGGTAAGAGTTTAGCTCGAGAGTTTGTAGCTGACGCGAGCTTGGAAGATGGCCGGCTCAGTTCCGAGGTTGGAACCGATACCCATACGTAAGGAATGAACGAGGATTAACAATATCTGATAATATGTTATGACTATGAATGAATAAATAATGCAAATAAGTACAAATAAATAATGTAAATAAAGCAAGCCCTACTCTTTTAGATAAATGGAGTGGGATCTTTTACATCTTCCTGTGCTACCACCATCTCAAGCAAATAAGACCTCAGTTTACTGTCTTATCTGGACAGACATGTGCACATCCTTGTGTTTGTGTGTGCATGCATGTGTTTACACGTGTATGTGTTTGCATTTCCATCTACTAAGGAAAGGGTTAAGGAAATTTGGCTGGCTGCAAGTGACTGCTATTAGGATCATAGAGGAATGTGGCATTCAAAAAGTTGGTTTTCAGAATCCACGAAAAAAAAAGTTATGTACTTACAATAATGATAGATCCTTTCATCTCAGTCCATCTGATATGACATGACTCCTCAAGCCTCCAATCCCACAAATTCAGTGTTCCAGCCTTGAGCTCTTCAAAATCTTCCCTTCCGTGTTCTCTCTGACTAGCTCAGGTTGAGTTTGATGCCTGAACATACTATATACTTGCACTGCCTTTGATCCTATAGAACAGTATGGGAAGGAGGGCGGATTGTCTTATCAGACAGGCTGGGATGAAAGCATCTAGTATTACAGTAAGCACATAACTTTCATATCCCATTCATCCACTCCATCTGAATCGATGTATTGGTCAGAATCCCCAGCTATGGAAATCCCAGGGGGCCACATGAGAGCAGACCTTTCAAGATAGAGGCATCATAGGAAGCTCTGGCTCAAGAAATGCAGTTTAACTTATAATGTTTAATGAATGTGTGAGAGAAAGACCAGGTAGCTGCTTGACAAATGTCATGTAAAGAAAGCGAGCTGAAGAATGCTGTTGAAACCACAGCTGCTCTAGTGGAATAAGTCCTTGACTTGAAGGGTAAGGATTTGTTTTGGGAAGTATAGATGAAGGATACATAGACAATCACTGGGACGAGGAAATCTTGGACACTTTTCTACCCAGCTTGTTCTGGGCAAAAGACATCAAGTACTGTTCACCTTTTTCTAAAGGGTGCCACTCTGTGGAGGTAAGAATGGAGCTGCCTGTGTAAGTCCCATGTGTGAAGAGTGTATTCTCCTTTATTCTAGTAGTCAGAGAAGAACATAGGAAGATGACTGGATTGCGAAAGACTGGGCTCAAAATCCACTTTTGGAACAAAGGAGGGACCAGTCCTAAGGGTTACTCTGTCTTTGTGAAACACAATCTAGGGAGAAACTGAAGATAGAAAATGAATTTCTGAAGTCCTCCTAGTCAAATTAATAGCTACTAAGAAGATAAAGTTCCTCTCCTGGAAAACTAAGTGTGCAGATCCTGTTGATTTGAATGGCGCTTAGGACAAGGCTTCCAAAATTAAATTTAAATCCTAAGGTGGTACGGATCTTTGATAGGTAGCTACAACCAAAACTGCCCTTAAAAAAGGCTTTACATAATTTGTGAGAAGCCAGCAAAGAATCCTGGAAGCCACTATGGAAGGAAGAAATAGAGGCTAGTTGTACCTTAATAGGAAAGAAACTAGAATCAAAGCTAAATAAGAAAGACAAGAAATGTAGAACATCATTAATAGAAGCAGGAAAGAGCTCTATGTTTTTGGATTCAGCCCATAATTTTACATCTACTGCAATGGACTTTGTGGGTAGAGGGCTTTTGAGATGCCATCAGAATATGTACAAAATCTGAAGGAAGAGTTGCATCCTTTGCCACAACAGGAACTGGAGAAAACAAGTGGTCAACTTTAGGGTAGGAATGTCTAAGTGAATCTCCCTGAAGGGTGAATGATGGGATCAGACTGTGGATGGAGGAACCAAGAGGTTTCGTTTGAGGAGGGGAAACCATACCTGTCTAGGCCAAAATGAACCTTTGAGGATGACAGTGGCCTTGGACCATATGGTTTCCTGTATGAACCTGGTCGTGAGTGGAACAAGGGGACAGGCATAAAACAACCCTGGGAGCCACCGATGAGACAGAGCATCCCTGGAAGTCTGTCCTAGATGATGGTGTATGGCAAATAAGTGCTGCATTTAATGTTCTGTAGGGTCACAAATAGGCTGCAGCAGGGAGTACGCTGGTGAATAAATATCTCCTTGGTAATTAACGGATTCAGGGACCACTTCTGAGGCAACAGGAGATTCCTGCTGAGCCTGTTCACTAGATCATTGAATATCCCATTGAGGTGTGTTGCAGTTAGAAACCTTTGAGAGGTCATCACCCATTACCACACTTCCATGGATTACAACAAAGCAGGTAAGATCTTGATCCCCTTGCTTGTTTTTGTACCAAACTCCAGAACATTTATGTGAACCCAAAGATATTAGGCTAAAAGAGAACTGCAAAAACATGTATCAATGAAAAAGGTTTCTTTATTAATCTAAGTTATAAAAATCACTTTAAAACAATAAAATGCTCTAACTTTATCACTGCGTTTTTGTTCACTGTAGAACTTCATCAGATTAGTATAAAACAACAATCCCATCATTTCCTATATATATTCAATCAAAAATGTTTAACCAATAGAACTTGCCCATCAATTTAGTTGAATTTAAAACATAAATACTCCATAAAATTAATTCATAAAACCTATAATCCCATTGTAAAATTCTCATTATACAAATCCTTGATAAAGCACATATTAGTATTTTACAAAGAAAATGACTAAGTTACAATATAAATCAACCCTACATTTATTTATTTATTTTATATTTGTTGACCGGGAGAGTCCAACTGGATTACATGTCCATTTTCAGTGGAGACCCGGGGAGAAAAGCTCCAAGAGAACAATTTTTTACAAAATATAGTTTTAAGGACAGACTTTTGACATACAATTTCCATAGAAGAGACTTTGACATACATATTAACTAGCAGATAGGATACATTTGTTCTCTACAATATTATATCAAATTTTAGAAGCTATTCCTAAGTTTAGGATTCCTGTGATAGATTTACTATCAGAGTAAAAGCAGAGAGATGTAGAATAAGGCTCCGAGAGAGCAGATGATGCTCGCTATAGTTGAGAAGGATAACAAATTGATTCACTATATGTCTTCACCTGGTTTTAGTTGAGAAGGATAACAAATTGATTTACAATATGTCTTCTCCTGGTTTTAGTTGCTTATGAAGAGCTCAACATTGGTGGGGTAGTTTTCCCTAACTCCTGGAGAGATGGAATGAGTAGTAGATTAACAGTCCTAAGTGGGTACAGTACTATGATTGGTTGGCTTAGCAGAGTTACGTAAGTTAGGTGAAGTGTTCTAATGAGACATTAGCCAGGAGGGATACAGGAGCACAGTCGATTATTCAAAAAGTGAGTTTTAACAAGTTTCTTGAACTGTGATATTCACATAAACATTCACATAAAAAAGGGGATACATTGAGATGAAAAGGAAATCAAATATACTACTTTGCTGCCATCTACTGATGAAACTAAAAAGTAAAAAGTACATTCCAGCAGGTACATTGTAACAAATATATAGAGATATGAAAAAAACTGTCTGCCATATGTATCAAATAAAGCACTTGTATCAAAATGCCCTAACAAATCATAGTCTTATCAGCTCTTAGTTTTAGCACTGGAGCTAGGGAGGCATGTTCATTGAGGGCTGGAAGTTTACATGCTTCTAAAACCAACTGCCAAAAAATAATTCTCTGGCTTCAGTTCTCTTCTCCCATTCTCCCCCTCTAATAGTGGCACTTCTTCCAGCACAAAAAATGTAAATGTAGCCTCCTTACACTTTAGAGTGTTCTTAAATAGTGCATTATTATAATTTTGCTTATGAATATTATATACATGTTCATATATTCTTCTTTTAAGCACTCTCTCTGATTTCCCCACATAAAATCCTGGACACTTCTTATATTCTGCTAATATATAATTCTTTTACTATCACACTTAGAATATTGCTTACTGTTTATTATCTTGTCCCTGCTTTCCAAATAAGTTTTATCTGCATTTTTAATGTGGGGACATTGTGCACATTTGCCACATCTATAGGTCCCTTTTCTCTTATTGGACACATTGTAAATGGGGAGATTTATTTCTAAAATATTTTTAATGATCTTATCTCTTTTATAGGTAAAGATTAATGGCTTTTTAAAAATTGTATCCAGATCCGAGAATTCTGCAAACATACTCCATTTTTTTTATAATATTCTTAATTTGTGAGGCCTCACCATTGTAATTCAAAATAAATGCCCCAATAAAATTGGTTTCTTCATTTCCATTATGTTTATCCACTGAATTTACATTCTTATTTAACCCCTGGCCTAAAATAGTGGTAAATCTATCTAGTCTCCCTTCCTTAACTTCTTTGATAACCTCTTCTATCATACTGACAGGGTATTTTCTCTCCACAAACATATTTTTTACTTTAATACTTTCTTCCAGAAACTCATCATTATCTGAAATCATTCTGGATATTCTAATAAATTTTCCCTTTATTATATTTCTCTTTTGTTTCTAAGGATGAGCACTTGTGAAATATAAATAGGAGTTGGAAAACGTGCTTTTTCTGAACACTCTAGATTTAAATTTCTCATTGTTATAATATTTGTAAGTCATGACATCCAAATAATCTACTGAGTCACTTCCTAAATTATACATAAATCTTAAGAATTCAGTAGTACTGTTAATGTACTCTAAAAATTCTTCTAACTTTTCTTTCGTATCTGTCCAGAGTAAACATAAATAATCTAGGTATCTCTTATATAAACACCAGGAGTTCTTGTAAGGTGAGTTGAAAATAAATATTTTTTTCTCCCAGGTGTTTAACACTATATTGGCACAGTTGGGGGCACAACATGCCCCCATCACTACTCCTTTGATCTGTTTAAAAACTCAGCTTCAAATATGACAAAATTATTGTTTAATATCATGTCCAACAATTTCATTATAACTCTAAGATCATGACTTGAAAACTTTTTGGTCTCTAATAATGCCTCTTCAAACCATTCCATACCTACGGAATGAGGTATTACTGAAAACAAATCCACAATGGCTATTGTTACAAAAATGATATCCTTATCATAAATTCCTTGATCTATAATTTTCAAAAAGTCCCATGAATATTTTAATAATTCAGAGTGCTCCATCCATACTGCCTATATTCTCAAGTCTATATAGTTAGCAATAGCGTATGTTTTGGAGCCATTAGCAGACACTATAGGTCTTAATGGGGGGTTGTTAATATCTTTATGCACTTTGACTATACCAAAAATGGAGGGTATTACTGGTTTCTCTATCAACAAATATTTGTAAATCTCCCCCCAATTATTTCATCATATAATAATTCTCTAAGGCTAAAATAATTTTTTGAATAAGCATTATTAATCTCATTAATGGAAGTTCTACTATATTTTTCTTCATCCCCTAATATTTCCTCCATTTTGCCCACATAAATAATATTATCCATGATAGTCATGCCCCCACTTTTATCCAGCTTCATTATTCTAATATTCTTATTCATATTAAGTTCCCTGAGGAGCTGCCTCTCCTGATAGGGGAGGTTGGAAAAGACCTTAGACTTACTTAGAAATGTCCACAGTTCTTTTTTCCACTACAACTTCAAAAAATTTTCAGTTGGGGGTGCAGTGGAGGGTTAAAAATAATTTTCTTTCTAAAATTTCCACCACTCTCCTTGTTTACATTTTTATCCCTTCCCCCATATAATAATTCAAAATTTTTCTTTCTCACAAATAAGTTTAAATATATAAGAACCTTACTTATATCACTTTTATTATTCGGCACAAATTTTAGCTCTTTCATGAACAAATTAAAATACCTTTTGTATAGTTCTAGGCTACTATAATTGTAAATATTGTAGTTCTGGAAGGACTATACACATCCCATTTGTATCATTCTTGGATTACTATTGCCTTCATTCACCTTAGGTCTCTTTCTCTCTCTTTCAACTACTCCCCCCCCCCCCATTGTAACGATATTGAACTGTAGGCCTGTTTTTTATTCTCTCTGACCTCCTTAGGTGGGAAAACTCTAAAGGGTCATTTAAATCTAAGTTAAAGTCTTCACCACCACTATAATTATTATAAACCTCCCCTTCATTTTAATGTTCTTCATTACCATAATTGTATTTATATCTATAATTCGCATTCCTATTTGTTTAAGGTCAGTGTGCCCAAACCAATGCTGCCTATCTTGTCCCCATTTTGGCCTTGGGTAGCATGTATTTTTTTTATATTCAACAACATCCCTACCTATTTTCCTATTTTTTACACTTAACAATAAATCCACATTTTTCATCTATTTTTTCCTAATATTATAATACCTTTCCCTTTCTTTTCAACAGAGAACAGCAAGTCATTAACAATTTTCTCATTAGTTCCTTTGATTTTCCTAAAAAGATTTTCCATTTCCATCTCATTTTCTTTTATTATAACCTTCATTATTCCAAAAAAAGAAGTTATTTACCTACCATAACGTTCCATGTTAATTGTCTTCTTCTCGCCTTCTTTCTTGCTGGTTGGGTTCGGAACCGAACCTCAGCTCCGACTCGGCCATCTTCAAAAGCTCGAGAGCTGCATACTGGCTCAAGGCCACCCCATATCCCATGATGCCTGGCACTAGATACCCAGATCTCGTTTGGTAAGTCTAACTGCAGACATAATAAGGAAAGGATCCTATCCTGGAATATATAAAACCTACCAAAGAGGCTACTAGACAGAAAGGAATAGCTAGAGAAGACTCAGCCAGTGAAAAAAAAAACATAAGGAACTCTTCTCGGTCTACAAGGATAGGGGGATGGAGGGTGGGACACAAGAAAGAAGGCGAGAAGAAGACAACTAACATGGAACATTATGGTAGGTACATAACTTCTTTATGTTAAGTTGTCTATCTCACCTTCATTCTTGCTGGTTGGGACAGCGTCCCTAGCACCTAAAATCCTGGGTGGCTCATCGGAACAAACTCTTCAGAACAGTGGAACCAAAATCAGCTCTGTTCCTGGAAACCACATCCAACTTATAATGCAAAATGAAAGTATGTGGGTTAGCCCACGTAGCCGCAGCACAAATAGATTCCATGGGCAACCTAGCCTGAAAGGCCACAGAAGTGGCTAAAGCTCTGGTGGAGTGACCTTTTGGTTTAACAGGTTATTCTTTATTCCTCCGTTGATAGATAAATGTGATGATAAAAGTCAACCACCTTGACAAGGTAACTTTTGAGACTGGAAGACCTTGTTTACCCTCAGCATAAGAAATGAAAAGTTGGTCCGATTTCCTGATATCCTTGGTTCTATACAAATAAAAGCGTAGTTGCCTGTGAACATCTAACTGATGCAATTTGTATTCCGCCCTGTTGGAGTGGTTGGGAAAAAACACAGGAAGGTCTATGGACTGATTCAAGTTATTCTCTGAAGAGACCTTAGGAAGGAAGGAAGGATTAGTCCTGAGTGCAACCCTGTCATTGTGGAACACTAGGTACGGAGGACGGGTACAAAGAGCCTGAAGTTCCGAAACTCTTCTGGCTGAAGTAATGACTACCAGAAAGAGGGTTTTCCAAGATAAAAGCTTCAAGGAACAAGATGCTGCAGGTTCGAAGGGGGGCAAAATTTCCTGAAGCTAAAATCAAATTTAGATCCCATGGAGGTGGAGGATCTCTCAGTGGAGGCCTGAGCAGAGTGGTTCCTTTGAGAAAGGCTTTACATAGCTTATGAGACATGATATTATTTCCCAACAGGCCAACGTGAAAATTTGAAATTGCAGCTAACTGAACTCTAATTGTAGCAGAGGCGGACCAAGAATGAAAGAGTTCTGCAAGAAATTCTAAGACGTGGTGTATAGGGGCTGAAAAGGGGTCTATACTCTTAGCCTCTGCCCAGGAAGAAAAATGTTTCCACTTAATAGCGTAAGTTTTTCTAGTCATAGATTTGTGCGATGATAAACTAATTTCACGCACAGAGGGGGAGACATCTGGAAGCCTGGCTAAGGTTGGAAGTGGAGCAACCAAGCAGTGAGCTGGAGAGATTGCAGAGATTGGTGCAGCCCACCCGATTGATGGATCAGAAGGTCTGGAACTAGGTCTAGAGTCCAAGGCTGCTTGAGAAGATGATGATGCAGGAACGGGAACCATATTTGTCGAGGCCAGCAAGGAGCAATGAGGATCATTTTGCAGCCCAATACGGTAGCTTTCTGTATTAGTTTGGGAATTAGGGGAAACGGAGGGAATGCATAAAGAAGTCCCTGAGGCCAATTGTGGACTAGAGCATCTCTGGGTAAATGTCTGGGAAGTGGAAGGAGAGAGAAGAAATTGCTGCACTTGCTGTTGAAGGGGGTGGCAAAAAGGTCGCAGCAAGGTTGGCCCCATTTGCGAAATATTTGATCTGCCACTACTTGATTCAGAGACCACTCGTGAGGCATGAGAATTGCTCTGCTCAGCCTGTCTGCTATGATGTTGGACTTCCCAGGGATGTGCGTTGCGGTCAGAAACCATTGGGAAGAGATCGCCCACTGCCAGAGTCTGAGTGCTTCTCGACATAGGGGGTAGGACTTGGTTCCGCCCTGCTTGTTGATGTACCACACTTCTCACATATTGTCCATTTGAATTGCAATGGTTCCTGTAGGAAGAGAGTACTGAAGAGCTTGCAACGCTAAAAGCACGGCCCTCATCTCCAAGATGTTTATATGCAGGTGGTATTCGTGAGGTTGCCAGGTGCCTTGGACTGTCCTGCCCTGATAATGCCCCCCCACCCGATCAGGGAGGTGTCTGTGGTAACCATAGCAACTGGAGGGGGAAGTACAAATGGTCTGCCCTGGGGCACTGATGTGGAGACCATCCACCACGCAAGGTGGTTTTTGCATGCTTCTGTGATCATAATCATGTGAGACATGGGAAGCTGCTGGAAGGACCATTGGGTGAAAAGCAGCCACTGGAGAATCCTCATGTGGAAACGAGCTAGAGGATCAAGTATGATAGCTGCTGCCATGAGACCCAGAGTTTGGAGGACGAACCTGGCTTGAATTCTTTTGCATGCTAATAAGACCTGTACATGTTGTCGAATCACTAATACTCTGTCTGGTGGAAGGCTCGCTGACATGTCTTTTGTATTTAAATTTGCGCCTATAAAGGAGATAGACTGACAGTGTGACAATGCAGACTTTTTGGAATTTATTGAGATACCTAGTCTGGAGCAAGTCTCGATAGTGTAGTCTCTGGCTCTCAGAAGGTGATGCCTGGTGGTAGAAGTGAGGAGCCAGTCGTCTAGATATGGATACACATGGAATCCTTGCCATCTCAGGTGAGCAGTAACTACTGCCATACATTTGGTGAACACCCTGGGGGCTGTGGTGAGACCAAAGGGAAGAGCTGTGAACTGATAATGGCTGGATCCCAGCCGGAAGCAAAGGAATCTTCTGGAGCATCTGTCCATTTTGACGTGGTAGTATGCATCCTGAAGATCTATAGAGCACATCCAATGGTCCTGACCCAGAAAGGGTAAAATGGACTGTAGCATGACCATCCAAAACTTCATTCTTTGTACAGACCTGATCAGTCTGCTGAGATCCAGAATGGGTCTCCAGTCCCCTGTCTTTTTTGGTACCAAAAAGAACCTTGAGTAAATTCCGGATCCTTGCTGGTCTGCTGGGACTTGCTGGATGGCCCTTTTTCTTAGCAGTTCTGAAACTTCTTGAACTGCTTGATCCCTTAGATTGGGTGGAACATCTGGAAGGGACTTGTTTAACATTAAGGGAGTGCGAACAAAGGGAATTTTGTAGCCTCCGGATATAACCGACTGTACCCATTTGTCTTGTGTTATGTCTTGCCAGGCTCCTGGGTACAGCAATAATATTCCCTGACTGCCTCCAAAGGTGGGCAGTCAGGAAACCCTTCAGGGATGCTGGAAGGGCTTCTCAGAGAAGGATTCTCTGCTGCCCTGGTTTTGTGGACCCCCTCTGCCACAAGGGCGGCATCTATTATTGTTCCCTCCTCTGCCCCTGGATGGGAATTCACCATGTGTGTCCAGCAAGGCTCCCTGGGATTTCCAGAACCACATCTTTCCACTCTTCTGACCCTTGGGATATGGTCTAGAAGGAGTGGAAAAACGGACTCCCACGGCAGAGAGAGTCTTGCCTTCTTGTTCACACCTGGTTAGGGTGTCCTTCACCTGTGATCCAAAGGGAGCAGAACCATCAAAGGGGGTATTGGTGAAAGACACTCTGAAGGGCTCTGCAAAATTACATAGCCGCATCCATGCATGCCTCCTAAGGGCAATGCCTGTGCCTGTGGCTCTACTCGCACTATCGGCTGCATAAGAAATGAGCCTCATGGAGGAGTTCACCACTGAATTAAGAGTGGCCAGCTGGGAGGCTGCCTTGGCCTGGGCCCCCTCAGCTGATGGATCTTGGAGGGTATCTCCAAGCTCTTTAAGGAGATCCCTTTGAAGACGGGTAAAGTGGCACAAATAATTCAGAGACCTCATGGAAAAAGTCGCTGAAGAGAACATCCATTTCCCATATCTGTCCATTGTCCTGGACTCCTTGTTAGGGGGATGGACAGATGAAGAAGTTTCAGTCAACTCCTTCTTTGTGGCGGCTGCTACCACCATGGCATCAACGGGAACACCTTTGGTCAAAAACTGTTTATCCTGTGGTGCAGTTATGAATTTAGCAGGTCTTCTGGGGGTCGGTTCCACTGTGTCTGGAGCTGACCACACCTTCCGAGCCACCACAGACATCAGTGGGTTGAAAGGCGGAGACACCCAGGAGGTGGAGGGTCGGGATCCAAATGCATCCAGGAATACCGACTCATCCTTGGAAGGGCTCAGGGTAGTCCAGTTCCCCCTCTGCCTAAGCATTTCAAGGATGCCTGAAAAGGAGACATCTTCAGAGGGGGATCTCGGGGACCATTCCGAATCCTCTAAGTCAGTATCTGATGTGACAGACTCAGGGGAGTCAACATGCTTTCTCTTGCATTTCCTCTTACGAGGTGGCTCCTCTGAATGATCAGGGGAGGCCTCAGAAGAGGAAGATATACCCAAGGGGGTGCCCTGGATCATTGGTTCCCCATGCTTGGGGTCTGGAGGAGGGGCAGAGGCAGACGCAGGCACTATAGTGGGAGGAGCCGATGGGGATGATCGTGGGGCTGACTCAGGGGCCAGCACACTCCTCATGACCTTGAAGGCGTCCCTGCTTGAATGCCGAGAAGGCTCCGCTTCCGAAGAGATCGGAATCCCTCTCCGCACCAAGGGGGACGGCTCCAAAGCCGATGTAGGAGCCGAGCTCACCTGCGTCGAAGCTCCGAGGGGGAGAATGGGGTTGGACAAGGGTCCAATGCCACTCGCCCCCTCAGAGCTGACGAGGGAGTCTCAGCACCCAGACCCTTCCAAGGACGGTACCAAGGAAGTGATCAGAGCTGATGATGGAACCAAAGGAGACGGTATCGGTGCCGACGCTTCCACAACTCGAACCCCAACGAACTCCGGCTCCGAGCTCAAGGGAGGAGTCAGAGGAGGAATAACTGCAGACATGGACAGAGCCAACACCTGATGAGGGGGGCTGGACAACATTTTTGCTAGGGCCTGCGATTTCAACAGCCTACTGACCACTCTCTCCACATCCTGATCTGAAAGCCTTGAGGACCGAGAAGAGTGGGACCGATGACTGTGCTCCAACTGGAGCAGAGGAGACCTCAGAGCCGAACGTATTGACTCCAGGGAGGGAGACCTAGATCTCTTTTTACTCCCCAATGGCTCCGAAGTGTGAGTCAGAACCGACTGGGAGACAGGTAAATCAGTTCCAGCCGGAACCGAGGCCGAAGGAACAGCTTCACTGATCAATGGCTCCGAACTGGGAGCCGAAGATTTAGGTAGCTTAGAAGACTTCACGGGCTGAGCCTTAGCCGGTGAATCCTGCTTAAGTAAACACCATAGGATTAACTTATTTTTACGTTCCTGCAGGACTCTCGGGCTGAAAGCATGGCAAACCGAACAAGAGTCCTGCAGGTGCATCGGGCTCAGACAATAGACACAAGAAGTGTGACCATCTGTCAGAGACATCTTCTGACAGCATGAGTCACACTTCTTGAATCCGGACACCTTGGTATCCTTGGACATCCCTGAAAAAAAATGGAACACCAAGAACAATACACAAAAATTAGGATATAATAACTACCACACAAACTAAAGTTACCACACCCAAAAAACAGTCAAAGAATACTAACAAAATTTTACCTACAAGCTAAATAAAACTAAACTAGGTAAATGCTAATGAAAAAACTTTTTTTTAAGAGAAAAGGAAAGGGTTAGCCTGTAATTTAAATGGCTATGAGAAGAAAGGGGGAGGGGAAAACTCTCTAACTAAAATGTGTTTTCTGAAGGGAAGGGGAAGTATTCAAGAAAGAATTACAGGTACAACAAGGATACACCGAAAAAAGTTGTAACTACGATAAACAATCTACACTAACCCTAATAATTTTTATCAAAAACAGATAAAGTAATGAAAATATACGACCTGAGCCAGTAAGACAACCTCGCAGCTGAAGCGGCAAACAAGATCTGGGCATCTAGCGCCAGGCATCATGGGATATGGGGTGGCCTCGAGCCAGTATGCAGCTCTCGAGCTTTTGAGGATGGCCGAGTCGGAGCTGAGGATCATCTCCGAACCCAACCAGCAAGAATGAAGGTGAGATAGACAACTTAACATCCACAGTTATCAAAAATTTTAATCAGTTCTTTATAACTCTCTGTCCCTTCTCTAATATTATTTGGGTATTTATAAACCCGTAACCCTTTGGGTACAATCTGCATATCTGTACACTTCCTAAGGTATTTGTTTTCTAAATCCAACATTTTTGTCCCAACATCTTTATTAAATTTCCACATGTGACAAAGGCAATCTTACATTTATATAAATGAAAAACATACAAAATGAAATCACTTTAGTTGTAAACAATTTACATCACAGACACCATTGAAACAACTGTAGTTGTAAACATTACTAATCACTTATAAACATTCTTGTCATTGTCAGTTAAGCATTGTATAGCTCATTCAAATCCTGCTACTTAAACCTCATTCCTGCTCTGCATACTTTTCCCAGAATTCCCATTTTTTCTATATAGTGTGCTCCTTCCCTTTTGTAAAGAACCCAATTCCAGTTGTTTTATCTCAGTTACTATTTTCACTACTTCTAGTAAAGTTGGTCTAGACTTTGATTTCCATTTTTTAGTAATTGCTTTTTTGGCAGCCACCATAATTAGACTCACCAAGGCTTTACTATGTCTAGGCAATTCCTATTCTGTAGCATAACTCAAAAAAATAATCTCCCCAGTCAGTCCAATCTGCCCACCCAGCATCTCTGACAGAGAGTCCTGCAGGGAATCCCAAAAGTCTGCCAGCTCCTCACACCTCAAAAAAATATGCTCCCAGCTATCTCTCTCTTGCCCATCTCACCTCCAGCTTTTGCTATCCACCTGACGAAAAGTTCTTTGGAGTCTTCTTGGGGTATAAAAATACCTATGTAAACATTTCCAGGCAAAGATCCTAAATCTTCTAGACTTTGTTGCATATTTGGGAGATATACATATATCCCCCCATTGTTTCTTTGTGAATTGCTTATCCAATCTCTCGTCCCAATCCTTTCTAAGCTCCTCTGATTGATTCTTGTAATTATCATGCAGTATTTTATACGCTTTACTAATTATTCCTTTTTTAATGGCAGCTTCTGTTTTACATTCTATTAAAAACTCTACCAGTGCTGGTCTTTCATTTAGGAACCCCCTATTTCTTTTCCTTTGCCTATACTCTGATATCAATCCTTGATAGGGACAGCAATCTCTAACTTACAGTCCAAGTAAATTGTTGGCCTCTTCCCATTCTGTTACTTTTCCCTTTCTAGTTATTTGTTCCCAATACTTTGGTTCATTTGCCAATTTTCTCCAATAAATTCCAGCCCCCTCTTACCTATTATTTGTATCTCTGACTACAGTCAACCCTATCGGCAAAATCTCTTTTGTCCACCCTCGCACTGGTTAGGTTCTTAGAATACTCCCTGCTATTTTATGAATATAATATTTGGTATGATTTTGGTTGTTCTCCTTAAGTCTTCAGTCGGCATCCAAAATTTCAATCTCTCCTTATTTCTTGAGCTTTCTTCCTGCATCATCATCATTCCTTTCCACAATGAATTATAGTTTTCTGTCTGTGCTATGTATAAGAGTCTTAACTGTGTTGCTCTAAAACACACCCTCAAATTAAGTAATCTTACTCCACCTTGTTCTACTGGTAGAATCAGTTTATCCCACTTGACCCTTGCTGTCTTCCCTTCCCATATAAAATCCTTTAACTCTTTTTAAATTGCTGTCACAATTTCTTCTCCAGTTGATAAAAAGTATGCCTGACCTGTGTATAAGACTAAAGGGACTAAAAACATTTTAATGGCTTGTATCTTAGTATCCATATAACAAAACTTCCAGTTTCGCAATTTTTGTATTATCTTCTGTTTAGTCTCTTACCACATATCCTTAGCTGCCACCACAGAGTAATTTCCAATCCATACTCCTATATAATTCATTTTATCATGTCCCCATAAATATGGATATTGTTGGACCAATTTGTGTGGGAGTACATAATTTACAGCTACTGCCTTTGAATTATCTTATCTTATCGAATTTAATATACAGGAATAGCACAGACAGAATCCAGTCTGTAATATGAAGCTTTCTTTGCCTCAATGACTGGATCAGTGTTTAATTTACAAGTCACACATGTCTCTCAAAGCATTTGACATTATAAGTCAAAATGAGCTAGTTTAATAGTTTATTACACACTACATAAAACTGGCTCTTTGGCTTATATTGTTGTTATAAATAACACTCCATTTTTGTTTACAAAACTTTTAAATGTATGACATTGAAGTGCATTGTCATATATTCCATAGGAAATATAAATTACCAACCCTTTCTGGTTTTGTCATGTATACAATAATATCATCTGCAAATAGAGCCAGCTTTTCCTGACTACCATACCAATTATATCCTTGAATTTCTGAGTCCCTTATTTTCTTTGCCAGTGGTTCTAAATATAATGCAAACAACAAAGCGGAAAGCGGACAACTCTGCCTGGTTCCTCTACTCGAGCAGAAATTATCAGAGAGTACCCCACCCACTTTAATTTGCACCTCCGATCCATCATATATTCTTCTAATCAACCTTATAATTGTATCAGGGAAAGCAAATGCTTCCATTGCCCTGCTCAGGAAGTCCCAGTCTACTCTGTCAAATGCTTTCTCTGCATCAAGACCCACCAATAAAAGTGGTACCTTCTTACATTCTGCTTTCCTTTGGATCATCATTGTTCTGTTAATATTGTCAAATGTTTGCCTCCCCTCCACAAAACCACACTGATACATATCTACCAATTTTGGTATCACTTTTGCCATTCTTTTAGTCATTATATACATAAACACTTTATAATCATGGTTTAGTATCAAAATGGGCATGTATGAAGCTGGATCCAATGGATCTTTACCCTCTTTAGATATTATCGTTACCACAGCCTTCTTCCAGGATGCTGGAACTTCTCCTCCTCTTAAAATACTGTTAAACAAATCCTTTCAGATCTTTATCAGTTTTTCCGTCCTACCTTCCAAGCTTCCACAGGAATACCATGTATTCCTGGGGACTTTCCTGTAGACACATAGCCATTTCTATCTCATCCCTTCCTATCCTAACTGTTAGTAACTGAGTCTCATCTACCTCTAACTTTGGCATGTTTAATTCTTCCATAAACATTTCCATTTGCATCTTTTCTTGATTTCCATATTTCTCTGCTTTATACAAATTTTCATAAAACTTCTGAAAGATTTATAATACTTCTACAGGGTCTCTTGTTATCTTCCTTGTTATAGGCTCCTTAAGCTTGGAGACTGCCCTTTCCACTTTTTGTTGCCTGAGTTGTACTAAAAGTTTCTGTGCTCTAGAAGTATTATCAAAAAACAGTTGCTTAACAGCAATCTTTTTAAACTCATGGATATTATCAAGGTAATTCATTATTTTCTGTTTAGCATTCTGCAGTTGTTCCTTTTCTTGTTCTGAGAGATTTCCCCTGTTTTGTAATACTTTAACATTTGTCAATCCCTCTAAATAATTCTTGTTACTGTTTAGCCATATCTCCCTTTCTTTTATTTCCATCCTAGTTTTAAACTTCACTTTAATTTTATCCCACTCCTTAGCTATGCTTTCAGAAGACAAACCTGTCTTCGTTAGTAGGTCCTGGATTAAGTCCATAACCCATTCCTTAAATTCCTCTCTCTTCAACCGGTAGGTGGGGAAGCACCAGTGTCTCATTTTCATTTCATTACCTTGCATTTTTATTTTAGTTATTATTGATGCATGATCTGAAATAGTTATTTGGTGCGTTCCTGTGAGATATAAAATCTATCTAGCCTAGTCCAGTTTTTGTATCTTGGTGAGTAATATGTAAATTAACTCTGAACTCCTAGTACTGAATTCACATCTTCCATGCCAAACATTTTCATAAATTTCTTCAAAAATCTAACCTGTCTTGTTATATTATCCAGTCTAGGCCCCCAGACACATCTTCACTGTTGCAAACCAAATTCCAGTCTCCACCTATAAGTAATATTCCTTGCTGAAAGCTGATTATTTCTCCCAACATTTTCTTAAGCTCCATTATAGCAGTTTTAGGGGGGGATATAAATGCATGCCAGTGTAATCCTTCTATCTAGCCAGTAGCCCCTTAGTACTATGTATCTTCCATTATTATCTTTTTTCCTCTTCTATCACTATTGGAGCTCCTTTTGCAATTAAAATTCGTATTCATCTTTTTGTTGGGCCCGAATATTCCTCTGAATAACCTCCTGAAAACTTTTCTTTATCAAATTCACATGTTCAGTTCTTTCCAGGTGTGTCTCTTGTAGCATAGCTATTTGCACTCTACAATTTTTAATATAGTTCACTACTTTTTCTTTTATATATATATATATATATATATATATATATATATATATATATATATCTGTAAGATCATTTAGATTGAAAGACATTACAGAAATCATTTTCTTATATAATTATTATTACCACCTTTTATACATAACTGCTGTTTTGCTAAATGTCTAGTTCCAACTTTTATGTTACATGTATATACTGTCTGGCAGTTTGGTCTTTTATACAGTTGTTTCATGTCATATCCATTTGTGCCTATGTCATATCTTACATAACTTTATTTTTTTGAAAGCCCTCAAACAGAACAAACAACCCCCCAAATAACCTCCTAAAACCTACAAACTTTGCAATAACACACAAAACTATGTACATCTTCAAATATTGAAGTTTTTGTTCATAATACTAAGTTGATAGTTGCACAGACAGGCTAACATTACCAAAAAGAAAGGTTAGTCATGCCAAGACCCATGGTACAGCCTGTGCTGTTAGTAAATGCTATTTAATTTTTATATCTATATAACTCTCCCAGTTGAGAAAACACTTGAATGCTTTCAGTAAACACTTTCTCCAAGCCATTTTCTTTATTAAAGTGTCTTCTAGTGACATGCAAACCAGACAATGAACTAAGGGTACCTGGTTTATCAGAAAGAAAAACTTAAAATATTTAATATTCTTTTTCATTTACATGCTTTGTAATAAACTTGTTAGTGTATAATGCCTATTGTTTTTATCCAGTCATTTCCCTATGCAAGCATGGGAGAAAGCATACTAACTTTTATTTTGCCATCATTCCAAGATGGCTGCCGACTAGTCTAGCCCTTACTCTCTGAGCTCCTCACAGCTATTTAACTTTTGTTTTTTTTTACAACTTTACATCAACCTTTTTCCTCAAATTTTTATACTAAAAGATTTTATAAATCTTTTCTACGATTTGGATTATTTTTCTTCTGGAATTATTATCCTGGGATTTATTTTACCTCAGAACATTCTTGGTCTCTCTGCTGCTGGGACTCCTACTGCTCCAGTCTGTTCCTGGTTCCTGGTATCCTGTTAACTGCATTCCATTTCTGGGCATGGCTACAAAATCTGACTCCATGGAGACTCAGCCTACAAAGGCCAAATATACTTTAATGCTCTCTCCTGAAAAAGATTCAGGTTCAAAAAGACTGAAATCATCTAGACAACCTACAGAAACTTTTAATGTAAGTAATAAAGATTTAAATGGCTCAAATTTCCTTTTAGAAGAACTAAAAATAGCATTAAAACCAATCCAAAGTGCTATACAAAACTTTTCAGAAGAGTTTACAGACTTTAGTAAATCTTTAAAGCAAATAAACAATAGTATTGTTACTATTGAAAATAAAATCTTAGCTTTGGAGGTTAAAACAGACTTAGTGGAAAGTGACTTTAAATCTAGAGATAAAACTGTTTCAGATTTACAAGCTAAAATATTGGATCTGGAAGCCAGGAGTCGAAGAAATAACATCATTATTCGTGGTTTACCTGAATCTTATGACAATAAAAACTTGTTATCTGTGACTAAAAATATCTTTGAAACACTGTTAAATTGTGAAGCTTCTTCAAAATCTATAATTGTAGAGAGAGCACACAGAGCACTGCGCATGCGTACAAAGCAAGATTCTTCCACACCAAGGTTAATTTATACTAAGTTACTAAACTTTCAAGACACTTTCCAGATCCTAGAAACTGCTAAAACAAAGAAACAATTCATATGGAAGTCTCACAAACTATCATTTTCCCAAGATCTTCCTGCACAGATCAAATTAAATAGACAAAAACTAGCCCCTATTGTGCTGACTTGATAAAAAGAGGGATTAGATTTCGAATGGCATATCCTAATACCTTGTCTTTCACAGCTAATGACAAAAGATTTGTATGTTCAGATCCTAAAGATGCAAAAGACATTTTTCTTAAAACATTTAAAAGCTTCCTGACACTGTATCTTAATATTCTACTGTTTAAGAACTACAATAAGGTTTGATCTTTTCTTTTCTTTAATATGACAGTATTTGTGTTACATGATTTGTAATTCTGGTGTGACATAATTATATTACCTTAAGAACTTGTAATGTAATTTACACATGATGGATTTGGTGTGACAGTGTGCAGTGACAGGATATATGCTTGTTAGATTTGTGTGGATTAATAGAAGCATTTAAATTGCTGTATTTACTTTTTTCTCTTTCTCTCACATATGCTTGCTGTGTAAATAGATAATATGTTAATTTTACTACAAGCTTTGGAGTTACAGCCTTCTGTGTAAGCTAAATGATTTTTGGAGGGAAAAACATTCCATCTCAACATTCTAGCAAGAAAATCTTCCCCTCAGAGTTCCAGCTGATGCTCTGCATGAACATGCACACTACAGTCTCTCTGAGATGGATGGTGATGTCATCATTTGTGAGGAAAGAAGGACAGTTTCAAATACACAAGTCTGCTTGTTTTCAACAAGTATTTAATAGTACTAACTTTTTAATAGATCTGGCTATTATTTAAAGTGTTTTCTCTTCATAAATGAAGGTTGCTTTTTAAATTTAAACAGATTCATGTCACATAATATATTCAGTGACTTTTAGTGTGTCTGCATGACTTCAAAGCAAGCTGCTACTTTCATAAAGCAGAGTGAAAATGTTTCTGGAAACAAATGAACAGGTTAGTTTTATATATTAAAATTCTAAAGGATGTGTAAAGAAATGAACATATTTTCCTATTCAGAATATTTTTCATACAATATTTTATATTATACTGAAGTGTTTAATTTGACAAATGTTACAAAGTATACCTGTTCATATGAAAGTTTCATGTTCTTTCTATTCTCTGCTCTCTCTCTTCTCAGAGGCTGGATGTGATATTTATGATTAGTAGTTTATGTTTAAGAAAGCCTTTACTTATTTGAAAGGTTTGAAATAACTATCTTTAATATGATTAGCTGAATCTACATGTATATATTTAAGCCCTTAGATTTACTGCATTTAGCTTGCTTGTTTCTGTTTTAATTAGATTTTCAAAATGTTTACTTTAAAAGCCTTGTCTTTTCATGCTGTTTTGCTATGTTACATCTATAGCTTAGAAGAATAGTATGGCTACATAACCTAACAGAGTCATTAGTAAAATATTCAAAAGTAGATTTAAAATTATATGTATGCACATTGTTGTACATTCAGTCCAATATATATGATGCTGTTTAAGTTACTATTTAATAATATAATTATACTTTATTCATGTATATTAACTAGTGTTAAAACCTTACAGCTTATAATATTTCATTTTGAATAGTTCCTGTACTATTATTATCTAGTTAATAGATGCATCTCCAGACTGAATTGTTTTTCATTTTGAGATATGGTTGCTTGGTAGTTGTTTTTGCTTTATTTGAACTATAACTAAATACTCATTCTACAGGTATTAGTGCTTTTATCATACTAATGGTCATGTTGATTAATGAAATTATCACTAAAGTACTAAAGAAGGTTCAGTAGATAGTGCATGACTATTATCTTTAGTTCAGTAATGCTATGCTTATTTACTTATATTATAATGTTACCAGTTGGTTTTGTTATACTTATATATGTTATCTTACATATCTTTCAGTTTTAATTGTATTACTTCTTATGATAGAGTGTTCTAGTTAAGCAGAGTGTGATTTATTTATTATTTACTTGTTTCTCTTTCTCTTGAAATACTTGAGGAAATACATTTAATCACTATAAATTTCAATTTAAGGATAGGAGCTTTAGATTAGTATTAGAAGTAGGGATTAAGCATGTTGGACGCCTTGAAATTAGTTAATTTTGTATATATTTTTAGTAGTATTACTCGGACTTTATGTTATGTTAGGCTTCCTTTGAGTAATTTGTATTCTAACTTGAGGTTATTATTATCTATAATTACAATGTTTTTTCATGTTCTTCTGCTCTTCCTTTATCACAGGGGATTGGTGGGTAGGCACTAGGGTTAGGATAAAGGTTATTATTATACATTTCATGGTTCTTAAAAACTTTTTCTTTTTTTTTCAACAAATGTTATTTGATGACTTGCTTGAATACTTAAAGACTGTTTTTCTTTTATTTTTTCTTCTTCTTTTAATGTTGTGTTGGATTTGCACCTTGAGTTCACTTTTATAGCATCAATAATGATTATACTTGTAGAATATGCCTGTTGACATAATTTTAGATTCTTGGAATGTCAGAGGCATTCAAGATAAAGCGAAAAAGTCACTATTATTTCATATGATCTTTAAATCACAGGCTAACATTTGTTTTATTCAAGAGACCCATATTTCACGTATTGATTGGAATAGGGAGCTAAGAGGAATGGATCAAAAAGATTATAGCTTCAGGTGACTCATCTAACTCCGGAGGTGTAGCTATAATCATTAAACAAAAATTCATTGGGAATATTATTGATGAGAAATTTCATGATGACGGGACGTGGTGCTTATTTACCGCTTCTATTGCTGGTTTGGACAAACCCTTATTAATTTTAAATCTATATGGCCCATGTAATTCACAACATTTGTTCATTTTAAAATTTACAATATTCTTGCATCCTATAAGGATCATCATATTATAGTGGGTGGTGACTGGAATGCAGTTATAAACCCTGTAATTGATCGTTCGCTCCACTGTCACCTATAATCTTCAATCTACTCTGGCTATAAGTGATTTGATGACAGAATATAATTTAATAGATCCCTCCGCACTGTTAAAAATATAAACAAGAATGATATATATACTTATTATTCTAAGTGCTATCATTCGTGGTCCAGATTAGACTTCTTTCTAATTTCAGATTATATTTCAAAATATATTGTGGACTTTACTACAGAACCCAGATTCTTTTTGGATCACTCAAGAATTTCACTAAAATTGAACATAAAACCCAATATCAAAAATAAAACTATGTTTAATAAGTGGACCTTAAATAATAACTTATTGTCAAATGAAGATATTTGCAAACAAGCTTCAGAAATCCTAAATGAAATGGTGAATAGTCTTGAATCATCTGACATTCCTTATGACATAAAATGGGCTGCATGTAAAGCAAGATTAAGAGGTTTATTTATTAGTAAAGCTGCTTTTTTCAAAAACAATACTTTAAGAAAGAGGAATTCTTAAAATCAAAAATTTCTTCGTTGGAAAATCATCTTAGTCTGAACTATGATGCTACTTTAGAAAAACAAATTTTTGATTGTCAGAAAGATTTAATTCTGCTTCACCAAAATAACCTCTCCTTAGCTGAACAAAAGCTACTTGCTTCATATTCAGAGTGGGCCCAGGTTCCATCTAAATTGTTAGCGAGAATTATTAAAGTTAACTTCAGAAATCCAAATATTACATCTTTATCTTATAATAACAGATTATATAATACTGATGAAGAGATTATTCAACTTTTCACCTCTCTTTACACTGAGTTATATTCAGGTTCTTCTAATTCTGTTAAAGATAATCACTCAAAACTCTTTTTAGACTCTTTGTAGTTCCCTAAACTTAATGATAATCAGCAAAAACTACTTTCTACCCCTATATCGGTACAAGAAATCTCGGATTCAATAGACAATCTTAAATTGGGTAAATCTCCGGGACCCGATGGTTTTACTCCAGAATTTTTCAAAACTTTCAAATTGGTAGTTCTTCCCTTTTTATTTAAAGTTTACAATCATATAAGAGTTAATAATATCTCAGATATTCATTGGAACACATCCAAAACCATTCTAATTCTAAAAAATAATAAAGATAAATCTGACCCAGCAAATTATAGACCCATTTCTTTAATTAACGTGGATATTAAGATTCTGTCATCTATTCTGGCTAACAGATTGAAACGGATTTTACCCTCAATTATCTCGTCAGATCAATCAGGTTTTATGTCTCAGAGACATGCTTGGGATAATACTCTATCTTTAGAGACTATACTTCATCTCATTAAGAAAAATCCAAACCCTATATATGCTTTGATTATAGATGCATCAAATGCCTTTGACAGAGTATGTTGGAACTTTCTATTTCAAACTATGTTATGTTTTAATATTCCCTTATTCTTTATAAATTTTTTAAAGGTTTTATACAAGAATATGTTTACTAGACTATACATTAATGGTCAATTTTCTGCTCCGATAAAGATCACTAAAGGAACAAGACAGGGTTGTCCATTGTCCCTTTTCTTTTCAACATTTACTTAGAACCTTTGCTATTGTTTATTACTCAAAATACTTTTCATAACATCCCTAGAATTCTTAATACTAATATTCATTTCTCTGCCTTTGCGGATGATTTAGTAATCTACTTTCAAACTCCAGTATCTGATTACAGAAAAATAATGAATTCTATTGATTATTTTTCTTTGGTTTCCAACTATCTTTTAAATTCTACAAAAACTCATATTTTTCCCTTAAATCATTTGGCACACAAATCTTTTTTGTTTCCAGACGATCATTTTCAGTTTACTTATAATATAAAATATTTAGGAATCAATTTAGAACACAATAATAAATCTTCCTTTCAAAATAATATTAATAAATTATGGAACTCTATATTGTCTGATATGGACAGATGGAAGCATCTAAACCTTTCATTTCTTTCAAGGGTGGCCATTATTAAAATGAATATTCTGCCTAAATTTCTTTACCAATTCTCATCATCTGATCAGATAATTTCAAAAATTTTTTGAGTCTGTAAATAAAGCTTTGGCAAAATTCATATGGTTCCCTAAATCTGTTAGAATTTCCTATTCTAGATTGGCATTTTCGAAGGACAAGGGAGGTTTGGGTTTACCTAATCTTTATCTCTATTATTTGATTGTCTCATCCAATAAACTTCTTACTATCTCTAAATTCAATAACACTTCTTATCCAAATCACTCTTTATGGATAAAATTATGGTATAATTATGTCATTTCTAATAATTTAAATCCTGAAGCTATTCCCTTTATCTCTCTGGATAGTTTATTTATTAAAAATATATCTACAGTATTTAAACAAAAGATTAGAGATTTCCAAACCTTACTCAAAATGTGTAAACTAGAAAAGATCTCGCACCATGTTCAGCCAATTCATCTAAACCCAAATATATTATTGGACAATAAACTTTTGAACTTAACAAACTATCCTTTAATTAAAAATCTAAAAGTAGGAGATGTTTTGAAATATCTTGACTTGCCTTTATCTGACTGGCGTAAGTTATTGAAAGTAAACTGGAATTACTCACCAATTCTTACACAACTAAGAGCAATAATTAAAAACAAATTTGTATCTCTGGTCCCCATAGACTCACAATTGAAAAACCTTAACACGATTATCAAAATACTTTCATCATCTGATAAAATGCTCTCAAACTCATATAAATTAATTAATTCTTTAATGATGGACCACAACTGTCTTTTATCTAATGTTTGGTTGAATTATAATTCCCAATTGTCAGAATCTCAGAAAGTCCTGGCTATTAGACACACTAAGGAATTTATCCCTTTTAAAAATTAGCATACACACAATTAATGATTAATAATGATGCCTACTTTACCCCAATCAAATTAAACAAATTTAACCCAAATAAGTCCCCTTCGTGTTCATGCTGTTCTCATCCCCAAGCAGACCTCCTTCATATTCTATGGTATTGTCATTTTCTCACAGATTGTGGACAGCTTTGAAAGTCAGACTGCAGAAAATGGGATATCAAAAATCCACGTTGACGGGGGAGTTTGCTATTCTACATATTCCATTGATTCATCTTTCAAAGGTTGATATTCATGTTATCATTTTTATTTGCTCATTACTAAAACTTTATATAATACAAAATTGGATTGATTGTTCTAAATTAAAATGGGTTACTTTCCAGAAAATGGCTTTTAAATTTATTGATGCTCAAAGATACTTAGGTGGAAGTCCAAAAAAAAAAGCTATTAGAAAGGTTGTGTTAGAAAAGGTTCTAAACATATTAAATAGTTAATGTTAAATATTTTTTTTTTTTTTTCCTCTCAGGTTGCCTAACTTGTATATAGTGTACATATGGTGTATGTTTTATTTCTAAATAACTTATCAAAATCTCATGAAGGTTGTTATCACTAGATGAATTGTTATATGTTCATTTATGCCTTCTTGTTATGTATAATCTTTTAATTGTCTTGCTATTCATATAATTAATAAAAAAAATTTTTGAGAAAAAAAAACTTTTATTTTGCCATACTCTGTTAACCAGACGCTTGTACTCTTGCCCCATCTCCTCCCCTCCTCATTCTTTTTTCATTGCACTGTCTACATTTTTCATTTCAAAACTGGACAAAGAAAAAGAGAGAAGAAGGGTGAACAAGAAAAAACAGTGAATTAAAAAAAAACTGAGAAAAGTTTACTTCAAGCCTAAATGGTTTTGTATTATCTTTAAAGCTGTCACACCTGGGAAAACCCAAGACTGTTTTCAGGGAACATTATGTCCTAGGCAATTTCTCTGTTCTTGTTTTTATTTTCCCTCAGCCAATCACCTTCCACCAGACTGTCTCCAGTTTCTCTTTACCAGGCTGCATAAAAGCTACTTAGCATAGATATTTGCAAGGGCTAGAAAAACAACCTTATAATATTCAGTATTCTTTTTTTCATTTACTTGCTCTCTGTTTTAAACAAAAGTGGTCCTTAATTAGTCATTTTCCCATGAAAGAATGAAAAAGCACATCAATTTGAAATCTATCGTATCCCTTTAACCACGCTCCCTTTTTCTTTTCTTTTTTTTTTTTTTTTTTTTTTGTAATCATTGCATTGCCTATGTTTCTCAAAACTGCACAAGAAGAAGAACAAAGGATGGGAGAAAAATAAAAATAATAAAAACACCTGTTTACAATCCCCATTACACCCAAAAATAGCATGCAAAGAAAACCATGCAACACTGATACAATACTATTAAGAAAATAATGTTTTCTTTACTTACAGTTAGCGTTCTCTCCTCTTTTCCCCTCCCCAAAGCATTTTTCCGAACATTAATGACATGAAGTAGGGCATATACTTAAGTCCCCCACTTGGCAAACGCATTTTGAACAAGTCCAATGTTTCCAGATTTTCTTTTGCTGCCATATTTCACAAATAATTAATGCTTTGTAATCCCACATTGTTACTGATTATATTACTGTTCTTCTGCATCACCCAAATCCTGTCTCTGCTTCATTTCCAAAGTACTCTCAATTCTTCTGGTCAGCTCTCATGCTCCCTTCCTTCTCTCCAACATTTTCCATTGAAATACTGGAAAAGGTTTCACAGGTGCCATCTCTCTGTGGAACAAGAAGCCAAATCTCCTGTTTTACAACTCAGTTTTTGTTGGACAAACTTCTGTATTCCCTTCTTAGCGTACACTTCATCAAAAAAATATTTTGTCCCTCCAGGGAAGAATATCTTGAAGACAGCTAGATGTAGCAGTTTGAATTTCACACCTGGGTCTCGGCATTCTCTGACTAGAGGGATTAATTTACTTCTCTTTTGCCTGGTGTCCAATGAGTAATCATTCTCCACAAACACTGCTGTCACCTGCTTTTAGTATTTTGTCCTTCTGCCACAGCTTTGACAAAATCATTTATTTCTGCTGGTAGGATTGCATCCTTATTATAAAAGTTTAGGTTGCTTTCTTATCGCTAGATTTGGATCATGCACATGATGTGCCTGTTCAACTAATAAATCCTGCTCTGGAATACCAGTCCAGCTGCTTATTTGTGCTTTAATAAATTTAATGCAGTCTGTTCTTTCCAGCTTCTCTGGTATAGCTGAAAATCTCATGTTTTTCCTATGTGCTCTGTCCTCTAATTCTATTATTTTTTTGGAACATCTCTTCCTGTGCAGTCTCATATTCAGCCAGCCTGTTCTTCATTTCAACCTCTAACTTTTGCAGCTTTATCATCTTATCTGAATATCTGTTTAAAGCTTCTTCCATTTGTTCCAGCCTTTTGCTGTTTGTGTTAATATACTCTATCCGTGTTTTGTTTATTTTAACCAGGTCTGTATGCAGTTGTCTTATATCATCCTGTAGGTTATTGGAAGTCATGTCTGAAGGTTACATTACATTTTGCTGAGCAGCTGCAGAACTCTCCCTAGTCAGTGTTTCTTCCTCACTTTTTGTAGCTGATTTATTTCCAGGTCTTCTGTATTTCTTTATTCTTGGCATCCATGCAGTATACTTACTAGGCCATTACTGAAATTCACCCATAAACACAAGTCTACTGGTCTTCTTTGCTAAGTTTCTGATTTTACATTGGGAGAGCTAAAAACAAGCTGTTACTCAGTGTGCAGCCATCTTGGAACCATCTACCAACATTTTGTACTTTAACATATAATCATAAATGACTTCCAAATTATGATTGCAGGTGTTGTCTTCATCAACAGTACCATTTTGCTCTTTACTAATATTAATCAGCCAATCTTCCCATTTTGGGTCTCTACCAAAGTCTTTCACAGTCTCTTTTACATTTCTGTTATTACAGTCATGGCAACAGCCAACTGTTCCTTTTTCTTTCGGACTAGCTCCTTCTCTTTGGTAAGAATCAGTTAAGTCCATTGATTTCTTGACTATAGAGGATCTAAAAAATAGTGGAATTCCACTTGGAGATGCTACCACATCATTAATTCAACATTTATGTGAAGACAAGCCTGAGTCTGACCAAAATCTTGGAACAGTCTCTCTTTGCAATGCCCCCTCCATCCAAGGGATGATGTTTCCATAGTCACAGTTGCTACTGGAGAGGAGCCTGCCTGTTGAGATCAGTGGAGAATGAAGCCACTACTGCAGATGGTTCAATAGTTTTTTTGTCAAAAAACTTTTTATTGATTTATACACAATACACTTAGGAGTTGAATACATATAAATAACTTTGAAAAAAAACAACAACTCTTATAGGTAATTGGAAAAGAAGAAAAGAATAATATATAATAATAATATATACATATATATATACAGGTAAGAAAATAATAATAAACTTGAAGGAAAAAAAAAAAATATAAAAAATTGATATTTTTTTTTTGGATTGGTTCAATAGTTAAAAGGACTTACAAAGGTACCATCATCCTGGAAATATACCCTAATATCCTCATTTTTAAAACCTGACAAGGACTCAACACAATGTTCTTCATATAGACCAATTTCTTTACTAAATGTAGATAATATAATATTCATGGCAATCTATGCCTCTAGAATAAAACAGCTTCTTCCAATGTTGATAAACAATTATCAGACTGGGTTTATAATAAACAGGAACACCTATGATAATATCAAGAGAATATTATCAATAATTCATTATACTAATAATTCAAAAAAAGAACTAACTTTGGTTAGTCTGCATATCAGTAGTGCATTTGATTCAGTTAATTGGAAGTACTTACTATTAGTAGTGGAGGAATGTAATTTTTCAAACAATTTCTCACTTCTCTATGAAAACTCCTTTGCATACATTAAGATAGGCTCATATACTTCCTACTCAATCCTGTTCATTGTCACCATTGCTTTTTGGCCTAGTTATGGAAACTTTTGAAAATTATATAAAATTAAATAAAAACATCAGTGGCATACTTATAAATAATGATTTAATCCTCAAAACACAGTTATTTGCAGATTACATCCTATTAACTTTGACTGATTGCAATCCTTCTCTTATTGTAGTATTCCAAGCAATAGAAATATTCCAGAAGAAATTGGGACTCAGTTTTAATGAGAATAAGACTAAAATACTACCTGTTAATTATAATATTAATAAAATAGATAAGAAATTACATAAATACATTATGAAAGATGGTAAAATTGCTCACTTAGGGATAACATTGTCTGATAATATTAAAAATATTATAAGATATAATTATAATAATAACTTCCATACATAATGTTCCATAAAAAAACTCTTAATAAATGTAATAAATTTTGTTTTCACTATGAAAGAGAGAATTTCCTTGATTAAAATTATTATCCTTCCTAAAATTCTATATATAATAGAATCTTTATCCCTCTCACCCCCCCCAAATAAAATATAAAAGAGTTTAATTCTGTTTCTGAGATTTTTATGGTTTCCAAACAAGCCTTGATTGGCTTTAAACCATCACATAATGCCAAATGGAAATATATTCAGGAAGGTATTTGGTGTAAATCCAATAATTTAGCAAGATCACATCATACTGAAATACCTACTAACACATTTCATTAGTTAATAAAAGACTATTTTATAGAAAACAAAAACAAACCAGTTAACTCTTATTATATTAATATGATAATAACCTCCTTTAAAAACATCATTTTCAGGAACCCTGAATATAAAGCATGGCTTTTCTCTGTATTTCCAATTGCCTATACTCAAAATAGTTTTAAAACATTTAATTAACAGCAATGACTGTATTTAAAGGAAAAAAATGTTATACTGATGTCAATTACTAAACAATGGAAAGTCACAAAATGTTGACCATATCATTAATAAATTTGAGTTAAACAAAGACGTGGTTAGAATTTCCAAATTGTAGACAGTTAGTTGAACATAAGATTAATCTAATGCAACCAATAGTTAGACATTATTTCCCCACATTCATTGATTTACTCATTATTCTAATGCACCAGAATATAATTGGAAAGGGACTTCTATCTGAAATATATAAGGTACTTAGAAATCAACAGTATGTCACAGAGAAAGCTATTGGGATTATTTTAGATTTGTTAATAATAACTCCCCAAGTGAAGCTCATAAAAAAACTAATACTCCAATCTTCAAAACAAACCACTTCATCACTAAGGTGAAGGATATTCTCTTGGAAGTTCTTACATAGAACTTTTATCACACCACATAAAGTTGAACTGGTGTACAATAAAGACATAGGATGCTGGAGATATAAACTAAATGTTAAAGCTGGCAGTATATGTTTTATGACTCTATAAATCTAAAAGCATATTAGGATAATATGAATTATCTCTTACAGTATGTTTTTAATGATAAATTTATTCTGATCAAATCTCTTATTTTATCTAATACACCTCTTCCCACCTGTGTTCCAAATATAAAATACCCTTCTTTTATGGAGTATCTTGACATTAGCAAGAAAAATCATCACCCAGAACTGGAAGAATCAGACTAATTTGTACAAGTGGCAACTGAAGTTTTTCATCTTAAACTTATCACAATCAAGACAAGAACATCTAGCTTCACCTCTTCATATACTATATGATTGAAATTCAAAGAACTGCTGGATAAATAGGCTTTAATAATTAACTAACAACTTCTTCTTCTTCTTTCGGCCTTTTCCCGGTTAGGGGTCGCCACAGCGGATCACTTTGTCCGCACATTGAATGGCAGTGGAGTTTTACGGTGTCGAGTTGCCAGCCCGGCGCCCAACCTTCCACAGAAGGCACACTCACACGCACACCTAGGGCCAGTTTAGAGTGTCCAATCCACCTGCAGCATGTCTTTGGGATGTGGGAGGAAACTGGAGCACCTGGAGGAAACCCACGCGACCACAGGGAGGACATGCAGACTCCACACAGAAGGCACCCCAGCCGAGGATTGAACCGGAGAACCTCTTGCTGTGAGGCAGCAATGCTAACCACTGCACCACCGTGGCCGCCCTAATAATTAACTAACAACTACTGATCACATTTCTTTTTCAGTTTAAAAAGTTTTGTTTTATAGTAGACACCACTGTAAATAGTTATTTTATTTTTTTATTATTGTTCTTTTAGATATGTATATTTTTGTTTATAATATTCTAGTATCATATATTAACGTTTTGTTGTTAAAATTTTCAATAAAAACAATTGAGAGAAAGAAAAGAACCAGTGGAAACCTTGGTTCTGTGAACCACCTTGATCCCTCATCTATGTATTTGAAGAACAATGCAAAAATAGTAGCAATTTTAAGTAAATACAGCATAGGGTACATATAGATATTTGGATACATAGATGAAATAAGAATGAAAAAGGTAAAGAGGAACAGAAAAAATTCCCCATCAGATCCCTCATCTGCCTCTGGAAGATGTCCATCATCTCCTCCCAGATCTGATCACATAAATGAGTTCCATGTGATGGAGATGGACGTCTCCTATGGCAAGCAGCAGGAAGGATGGCAAGTGCAGGTCCTGGTCTGTCATAACTGACCTCATCATCATCCTGGTCCTTAGAGTCTATGTTGCCTATCAGTGGTCTAGCATGTCATCACTGCTGCTGGTGTCTGATAGGAGCCGCCATGGGTCACATGCTCTGTCAAGGATAAACATATACAAAAAAATATACATAATACATATTCCCCTAAAGCTATGATTACATAGCATAACCAAACTGACACAATCCACAATCTACAGGTGGAAACTTTTCATTATGTCACATTACAGTAATGTATGACCTTATATAAATGTAACACCATATGTGATAAGAGGCATGATTTCAATCCATAGCAAGGTAAAAAAACATTGTCTAACATATATCACAGTCATGGACAAAACTTGTCTGTCATAAAACACAATCAGATGTGCACCTAAATAATACTAAAGACACTATGTGGTGTGCCATTAAAATTATCAAAACATATGAAACTGTAACTGTGACATTTACTCAAGGTATATTGCAATGTATTATTTATTTATTTATGTATTTGTTTTTGTTGACCGAGAAAAGTTTGATTGGGTAAACCCCATTTTCAGCAGAGGCCTGGAGAGAAAAGCTCCACATTTAATTTACACATTATGTATGTTTATAATTGTAGGGTAAAACATCTATTCATGTGCTTATTTACATGATTTTTAAATATTGTTAAACATTTCTTACATGAACATAGCATTTCAACAAAAAAACAAGAGAGAAACTAACTTAAATTGACTAATTATTGAACAGAGAGAAATAACATACAATAATAATTAAGGTATTTATAGCATGATGACTGAAGGGAAAATATGAAACTGGGGTGTTTTTGAGTTTAGTAATAATTTACAGACAAATAAGTAGAATGTAGCTTAAAAATTATAGGAGAGATATGAAAGGAGAAGTTATGGAAATAAGAAGGAATATAAATGTACAAAGGAGGAACTGTAGTTACTGGTGGAGTATGATAGAAGGAGGAAAAGTAGGAGTTTAGGAAATCAGTGCAGTTTGAGGAGGAGTGATAAGGTACAAAAAGATTGGGAAGTAAAGTGGCTGTAAGAATTGGAGAAAATTAATCTGAGTAAAGCTAGCTAGGTGAGCAGGAAGAACAGAGCTATCTTTGGCATAGGGGCTGTCTAAGCAAAGTTTTGAAACTATTCAAGTTTTCTATTTGTTTTAAGTGTGTGGGGATTTCATTCCAGAGTTTTGACAAATAATATGCGTAGAGATACAATACATTACAGGTGTCATTAAAATGCAATCGTCAGATGACATGGCCCATAATTGTATTTATACTTTGTATAATAAAAATAATTAAGGATACCAGGTGTATGTTCATGATCATGCAACATTCCCAGTATCTTATTATCAATATGTATTCATATCAATAAGAGGCCATACAGTGTCATTAGGTTACTCCAGTGCATTACTTGGCAAGCAATACACAGTTTGGCTGAGAAAATGCTGTTACTTCAAGTATGAACCAGCTATCATTATGCATGAAAAACAAGCATTTGTATAGCCAGCCACATGTCTGTCATAACATATGTGATGTCCCCATGCTGGGCCAGTAATCAAGGAGCCTAAATCCTCACCACTGACACTGGAGAGGGATATCTACTTGGAATACAAATGGATACACTCAGTATTTCCAAATGCAGACTCTCTGCAGCACACACAATTTCCTTTAAGAGCACACAGGGAACACACTCAGCTCAGGGTCTGGATTTCTTTATATCTGTCTCCCTTCTGGTCCCCAATAAGATTCCCCAATGGTACAGCTGTAGGGATAGGTCCTCAGCTGAGTGTCCAAGCCAAGTCCTCCAGTACCCTCTCTGTAAACCCAGTGCTTCATATCCCTGCCCAAGTAGCTGACACACACACACACACACACACACACACACACACACACACACACACACACACACACACACACACACACACACAGACACACACACACACACACACACACACACACACACACACACACACACACACACACACACACACACACACACACACACACACACACACACACACACACACACACACACACACACCTGGGAAAGGCTGGCACAGATTTACCTGCTGTTACCTCTTCTGCCCAGAGTATAAGGTAGTTACCACAGTCACCAGACACTCCACAATCAGCTACTCTAAGGCCCTTAATAAAGGGTGTCCAATTATACCGTGTAACATTAATACTAATACAAATGGTAATAGTTAACCAAGTCAGCTAGGCCTTCAGGACTGGCCCATACAGTGTTACCAAATAAATATAAGCATTCTCAAAGGTTAAATACTTTCTACAAGGACCAGCCACAGTAAAGGTTTGAAATATATTTAATAATAAATAATAAAAGAGCATGAAAATACTGAATCTATATATATATTCACAGTAAACCACAGAGTTAAAATCACAGGAAATATTGAAAAGAACATTGATGGACAGACTCAGACAAATAAAGAAAAACAATATCTAAACTAAGTCTCACTATATTCCTGATTGAATCTAGGATAATTACTATTCCCTAATAACTTACTTAATAGAGCATGGCACAATGAAATATGTGAGCAGTCTTTCTAGTCAGGTTCCCCAAAACAGAATACTCCATCATCACAGATTACTCCCTGTAAAATATAATATCCAAGATGGTTTGCAGAATGACCTCATCTGGTCACCTGACTCTAGGTTCTCACACTATTTCTGGGGCTTCCCCTCTTTTTACTGAGCTAATGAACAAAGGCTTTTTCCAGACCTAATGTCTCCAATCCAATTCAGCACTGTGGTGTGCTGTTTTAATTGTTTAATAGCTCATATGTATTTCCCTTATTTTTCTTTAAAGTAAGCGAGCCAGTTAACCTTTGTTGTCCCAATGTCCTCTATTAAAACATATAAATTTAATTTAGCTACAATAATACATGTACATTTATTTTAATTCCAGCAGGGTGCACTGTTGATACATTTTAACACAAGCAACCTTCAGAAATACATTTTCAGCACAAGCATCTGTACAAATCAGTTTGATATACAAATGACATATAATTATTTATAATATTCCAGCTAGCTCTGCTAGCACAAGTCATTCATCTACTGCCCTACTTCTCTTGGCATGGCTGGCAGTACCTCCTATCATCATACCATATCAAGATAAACATGCCATGACAATGTGGCATGTAACGCTGACATGTTTTGACATCCCAAAACACTTGCTACATTATACGCTCACTGTGGCATTCTCAGCATAACATTTTGATTAGGGCCTGTGGTATAAACCACTTGATATATGCCTTACAATATTGTCAAGCAGTCTGACAAAAAGTTGCTATATCCACGATCCATAAGTCATATGTGTGCCTCACACAATTAAGTTGAGGTGTCAGTATAAGAATTACTCTCACTGCAACTGAGGTTTATGTGCAAGTGCAAGTAATGTGTCATGAAATCCCTTGAATAACAGATGTTTATTATCAATAAGAAGAACACACAATGGTAAACTTAAAATATATATGCAAATGAGATGAGTGATGCAACAAGGTTAAAGGCTAACATCACATCATACAGTTGGAATTCAATGCAATACCAGAGAACAAGTGGACAATCATAACAACAATGAAAGCATATGACATCTACAAATTTACGTTATGTCACACACACATTACTGTTCTTCAACTAATATATCACTGTCACTACCTGTATTTGTAGGTATTCTTATCTATGTACTTGCACACATCACAGGTCTAAGTGCTAGACATTTTGAACAGCAGTAAATGTCTGAAATTGTCTACCAACAGCATTCAAAATGTTGAGACAAGAGACCTCCATTCAGTATTAGAATAGGTAGGCTATACTCAGCATAACAGTCAGTGAGTACAACCAAAACAGTTCTAAAAGCAGTAACAGCACAATCAATTTATCTGTAAATATTCTAGGTAAAAAGCATTATGACAGTTACAGAGATAATGCCTGTTATTTATGTTGTGACTTAAAAAAAAAAAAATGCATTTTTCAAATATACCCTGCTTATAGCTCAAATTACAATGTTTAAATTAAATTATAATGCTATATACAGTGGTTATAAAAAGTGTACACACCCCTGTTAAAATGCCAGGTTTTTGTGATATAAAAAATGAGACCAGAATAAATCATTTCAAAACTTTTTCCACCTTTAATATGATCTATAACCTGCATAATTCAATTGAAAAACAAACAAAGCTGTTAGGGGAAAAAATAAATAAAAAAAGTACAATAATCATGTTAGCAACAGTTTTGAAAAGACAGTGAATATAATACTATTATTCTTTCAACTAGGACAGATGAACTTTATTTGGGATTAATCCGAGTCTCTTTAACTGATGGCAGGTGTGTACCCAAGAAGTCTGAATGCTGTAATTAAATCAAAAGGTGCTTCAACAAAGTATTAGTTTAAGGGTGTGCACACTTAAGCAACCAACTTATTGTACGTTTTTAATTTTTTTTTCCCCCTAACAGATTTGTTTGTTTTTCAGTTGAATTGTATAGGTTATAGGTCACATTAAAGGTGGGAAAAGTTTTGAAATGATTTATTGTGGTCTCATTTTTTTATATCACAATGACCTGGCATTTTAACAGGGGTATGTACACTTTTTATATCCACTGTACAAGAAATAAATGATTATTGCAGTTACCTTACATTTGCATTATGTGTAGTCTAGCATTAATACCATCATGCCTGATGCTGCAAGAAAAAATTATATTTTTAATAATGTTATGATTGCTTCTGGAAAATTAATGTCAACAGTTATAACACATACCTCTCTCCCTGCACTGCTCTTCCAGTCTGTGCATGCACTCAACGCACAAAGCTCGATTGTAGGCCTGGTCTTCATCACCTACAAAATGGAAAAATAATATAGTACTGCCACAGAAGGATTATGTCAGGTGTATATATGATGTATGAAATAACATTGAAAAGTAGTGAGCATCACATGTCCTCTAGGCTTGACATGAAGTACAATTTCACATTCAGTCATTGCTGTGGCACTCTCAATACTGAAAATATGAAGAGTGCTTTAGACAAACTGGAGAAACCAAGATTCAAGCCTACAACTCTCATCCATGTTTTTACTACAACCATGACACTTACCTGACTAGCTAATCCACTTTAGCTGTAATTTCCTGTACTGATGTAAATTAAGCAACTTGACTGTATGACTATACATGGAAGAATTAAACACATGGTTTTGTGCTTCTAAAATACAGGATGGGAAAAATAACAGTTCAACTTCCACCGTGTGCTGTGCACTTGAAACACAAAAGCATGCAATCCTGGCTGCATTTCAGCAAACTGGTCACAACAATAGCAAACAGCTGTGATAATTCACAGTTCAGAGTCTTAGACATTGTAACAGAACATGTGGAGGCACTTGACAGATATAAATACACAGAAATTCATGTTCATCACTGGTCTGTAATACATCAGCATGTAAGTTAGGAGTGCAGTCAATGTTAAACTAGACTTGATTAAGAAGTAATAGTTAGTACAGGTAACTTATATATGTATTGGCAAGGATTTTCACATAGAGCTGCATTGATATAGCTAAGATGTTTCCAGAAACTGTGTGGATAATGGAGATATTTGTAGTCATCTGAGAACTAAGCTCTATAGGTGTGTATGCACCCCATCATACCTCTCAGCTGTCCAGATTTTCACAGAATGTCCAGATTTTTGCTTTACATTTTTGGTCTGTCCCTCATAAAGACTGTGATTTTCTGGTAAATCACTGAAAGACTGAAGTTGCTACACAGTTACATACATTTGAGTTTCAGACTTCATATCCTTTATATCATTCAGAAAACACATGCTAACACAAATCTTGTTATTCTAGTAACATTTCTAAGTTTATAAGAGCAATATTCAAAATCTGTCTTATTTTTGGGCCTTTATTCCACCATTATTTTAGGTTTTATCCAGATTTTTTGCAGTAAGATGTTAAGAGGTATGTACCCCTTACATACTAGATGTGTAAAAGCTATACTGCATTACTGAACAAGCAAGTATCTCCCATATCAATTTTTAAAAATAAAATATAGAAATATAAAAATAAAATAAAAACACACTCTATACAAGGATTCAAACCCACATGTAGCTATAACACATTGGCCCACTTCTTAATGGACTGAGGTAAGAGACAGTACCAGTCCTTCTATCATATAAAATTACTGCAGATTTTTTCTAGAATCTTGCAGATAATGGAGACATGTGTAGTCATCTAAGACCTATGTGCTATAGGCATTAATGCACCGGGTACACACTAAATGTGTAAAAGCCATACTGCATAACTGAACAACCAAGTATCTCCCATATCTGTTTTTAAGTAGTAAATATGGAACTATCAAAATAATATTCATGAAAGTGAGTATAACAAGCATGGATATTAATGATAATGTGCTCTCAATAATGTAGAGTTAATGTATGTTAATAATGTATACATGTATTACTCAGCATTCACGCATATAGAAATATGCTGTGTGATGCATCTTGAACTGTTACAGATAACTGAGAAATTCATAGTCATCTGTGGTCTTATTGCCATAGGTATTAGTGAACAACGGCCATACTAGATGTGTAAAAAGCTGTACTTTATAGTTAAACATTATAAGTTGCCAAACAAACATAGGTCTTTCATTATATTCTGTTCACAATATTATCTATATAACCACCATTACTTAAAAAAGCAACCTACACTGGGATTTGAACCTACACATATGAGATTAGCAGTTACTCTGATTCATTTTTAACCACCTGAGCTAATTGCCAGAACAACTTTTTAATGGTTATTAAAGGAATATTTATGGCACATCATTCACAGCTATATGTATGCTGTAGGTATGAATGTATAGTCATAATCAAAGTTTATTCAGACTGTGTATACTGGCCCAATATAGTTGCTGATAACCTCAGAAGGCATTGCCACAGTAATGTTAACTATATTTGGATTACTATTATCATTACAGACACCAATTACATACAACTGAAACAGTCTCATAAACAGATGCATTTAACAAATACATTTCTTACTATATAAATGTAAAGGTGTAGATTAACTTATTATAAGCATCCACTAGTTGACGACAGACTTCTGAGACCCTCCGGCAAAGATCTAAAGTGGCTGTCCAGTGCAGGTCATTGTAACAATGATGGACTTGCCCACCAGTTCAGTAAATCTCAGTCCATCTGAGGTGCTCCCTTGCAATCTGGTTCAATATTTTGATCATGGTGAAGTTCCTGGGGTATGCTTTCATCCTCTGCTCAGTAAACATATGGGTGGTTTCCTCTTTGGTTCAGTACAGCACTCAGACATGCCAAAGTCTCCCCTCTGTTGACATTCTCAGTCTTAAAAGTGAAACTTGTTCCAAAAAACTCCTTGAGAAAAACATTAACTGAAGTCCCACTCAGCTCACAGGTAGCAATAGTATGAGCAGTAATGTATCAAAATCACATTTTAAAGTTGGCACATAGAGGATGTTATCAGACCATTGGAAGGCAACAGAGACATTTTACGGATAGTCCCATGTACTGATACCTATTGGATAGTTGTGTGGGGCACCTTCACATTACGCTGAGCTATTGGTAAATATGCCGAATTTTGAGAACTTAAATGGACATGCACAAATGGGATTCCAAAACATTGAATGCTAATGAACCTCATTAATTACACATGGTGCAAATGATACTTAAAAGCTATATGCACATAGCTAAACTCATTTTAAGGTATAGCTAAATTACAGATAGCTTCAAAGGTAATCTGTAACCTGCTGGCAATGCTGTGCTGGAACAGACTGCTCTTATTTCAAATCTATGTTATAATCAGTCTTTATAAATCAAACCATACATTTTGACAGTCATTTTTGGGGCAAAACTGTCTTCAACACAACAATAAGCATACAGATGAGTAAATGTGCATCAAAGACAAGCAGATTTTCCACATATGCAGTTGTATGGATGAAAGGAAACAACCCTGGTAAACAGTAGATAAACAAAGAATGAAAATATATCCATAGCAATTTTTAATTACTCTACAATGTCTGTGTTATGCTTACTGAAACACACAGCTTCTGTGGGTTTCCATAAGTTATATGTTCACTTATTAATTTACAGATGTTCACTGATGTTTAGTAATGCATGTACTATAGATACCTGTGGAATGAAAATATATCCATATTTCTTTTTGGTTAACTTCTGTGGTATACTTACAGAAAATGATGAGTTCCGAGGGTTTACATTAGTTGTATGTTCACTGAATACTTTACGGATATTCACTGATGTTTAGTAATACATGTATCATAGACACCTCTGGAATGAAAAGAAACCTGTCTTCATTTTGGTTAACTTCTGTGATATGCTTATGGAAAACAATGAGTTCTGAGGGTTTCCATCAGGTGTATGCTCACTGATAGTTTACAAACACTTTCTGTAAATAGGTGCTTCTGTTTTTTTCTTTATTTCTTTCTCCCTTCTTCTCTCATTCTCCTTGTTCAGTTTTAAGAAATGTAGGCACTGCAATGTAAAAAAAAAAGATCTGGTTGAAAGAGCATCACAAAAGAACAATTATTGTGCTTTGTCTCATTCTTGCATAAGGGAATGACTGGGTTAAGGCCATTGGCTTAATCTAATAATGAGTTTTATGAGCAAACAAGTAAATGAAGAAGAATACTGAATATTATAAGGCTTTTTTCTATTAAACCATTTTGCATCTGGTTCTCATGTCTCTAGCAGACAATCTGATAAACAGGAATGGCTTGGAGAAAGTGTTTTCTGAAAACATTCAAGTGTTTTCCCTGCTGAGAGAGCTATAAAATAAGACAAAAAACAGACAGTACTTTATAGAACCACAGACTGTACCATGCATCTTAGTATTGATAACCTTTCATTTAGGTTAGCTCAAGCCTGTGAGCGTGACTGTCAGTTTGGAACATTTGTTCTTATTAGGAGGGTAAAACTTCAAGATTTGAAGATGTACATAGTTTTGTGTGTTATTATTAAGTTAATAGGTTTTATGAGGGCATTGGGGGTGTGTATTTTTGTTTTAAGGTTTTCAATAAAACAAAAAGTTCTTTAAGATGTGACATAGACTGAAATGGTGATGACAAGAAACAACTGTATAAAAGATTAATCTGACATAAGGTACATGCATGTAACACAAAAGCCGAAACTAGACATTAAACAAAAAGCCGTTATACATGGGAATAATAATCTCTCAAGATTATGATGCTTTCTATAATATCTTTAAATGTTAATGGTCTCACAGATAATACAAAAAAAAGAGTAGTGAACTATATTTAAAAATGTAGAGTGCAAATAGCTATGCTACAGAAGACACACTTGGAAAGAACTGAACATTGATTCTTACTCCCACCGGGAGAGAGAATATACTGGAGGAGGGGGAGAGGAGGAAGGACACAGTGGTAACAGAGGAAGGGTTCGATTAGTAAAATGTATGTAATATAGTAACAAATGATTGCAGTGATTTTCAGATATACAATTTGAGGGATGCTTGTGTAATAAAACAATGGGCTAACCTGTTTCAAAAAGGCCTTAATTTTGTTCCTATCAGAATGCTTAAAATTGAGAGTGCCTTACTTGACTTAAAATTATGTTAGAAAACTGAAAATTTGATTTGTCTTTGACTGTGAAAACCAAACAGACAACACTGTTGGATGTAAAAAGACTAGTGTATTTAATCAACCTTTACACCCCCTTTTATACGTGTTTGAACCCCTCTGTGCAAGTCAAATTAGACAGATATATAAAAACAAAAGAGGGAATGTTGCATCCAACATAACAAATGAAGAAGAAAACCTATTTTCAAACACTGGGGCTAATAAACACATAAGAATCATGAAACCTGACAAGGGTGGAGGCTTAGTGGTAATGGACCAAAGTGCCTATGTGGACAAAATGTTGACAATGCTGTACAGTGACACCTATGAGGAGATATCTGTGAATGAATTGAATATTGCTTACCTCAATACTGATATCATATTAAATGATTTATTACATGATAACCAGATTACTATCATCGAATCTCAGTTCCCCACACAGCAAAGTCCCCATACACCAACTATTTCTGGGATACCCAAGATGCATAAATGCATCAATGACCCCCCAATGAGACTGATTGTTGATGCTAAGGCATCTACAACTTTTACATTGGCTAAATTCATTGATTATAACTTAAAAGCAACTTTAGACCTTTTTCCACACATACTCAAGGGCTCTTGGGATTGTCTAAAGAAAATACACAAGGAATACCATTCAGATCACTTAATTTTGGTTACAATCGATGTCAAAGATTTATTTACAGTAATCCCCATGAACAAGGCACCACAATGTTTTATGATTTTTTTATGTACCAATACTAAGCTCAGTCATTCAAGAATTTTGATGTTCAGGACTCTGATGGAACTTATTTTGAAAAATAATTTCATTATTTTTGAAAATCAATTGTTTAGACAGAAAATGGGAGTAGCAATGGGAGCGGCTTGTGCCCCCCTATTTTCCAATATTGTGTTGGCTCAATGGGACACTACTATTGTCTTTAAATCAGAACTGTTTAAATACTGTAGGTTCTATGGGCACTTCCTGGATGATATATTAATATTTTGGGAAGGCTCTGAGGAACAGTTAGGTAAATTCTTCACTTTTTTAAACCCAAGTACACAGTTCTTACAATTTACCATGACTACTAGTAGTGACATGATTAACTTTTTGGACATTACCATTTACAAGGATAGAGAGAATGAGACTTTTACCTCGGGGTTATACAGAAAGCCAACCTATTCTAATCCTCTATTGCATTTCGACAGCTGCTATCCTAGGTATCACAAAAGATCTCTAGTCAAGGGGCAGGCTGTCAGATTAGCTAGAATGGTCAGTGATGATAGGGTGTTCCTAAATGAGATGGAAATCTTAAAAAGTATGTTGTTAAACAGAGGATACCCTAGTCATTTTATAGAACCTGTACTAGAGGAAGTCATGATAAAGAGACAAAATAGGCATTCCTATCCCCTATTAAGTGCAGCACCTGTGGAAATGAGAACAGCTGTGATAAGTGAAAACACTGGGAATGTGGTTAAACCCTTTACTAATGCCATTATTTTATCATATAACCCCTGTTTTGAAAGCATTAGAGAGGTGGTTATGAACAATTGGATCATTTTTAGTAGTGATGAAGAAAATCTTAAAAAAGTAGGGGAGAAACATTTGATAATATACAAAAGAAATCTGAGCATAAAAAACCTGTTGGAAAGAGGGGGTGTGGTTAAAACAACAGGGCACATGAAAAATGTGGACATTGTGCCCAATGTCCCTATATTTTGGAAAACAACACTATTTACATCAAAGGGTATGGTAAAGTGACTTTACAACAGTGTCTTAATTGTTTAATCAAGAGCTTGGCTTATGTTGCTATTTGCCAACAATGCAACAATTTTTATATAGGGAAGACTATTAAATCATTTAATAAATGCATTTAACAACACCTGTATGACATATGAAAAGGCAACATGAATAATGCCTTAACAAAAATATCCATGAATTTCCCAGCCACCACTTTAAATTCAGTGCATTGGAACAAGTAGTGAACCAGGAGAGGGGGGGATCCACCCTATTGTTCCTTGAATACAAGGAGCTAGTTTGGCAACTGAGAAGTGATGCCACACACCCACCTGGACTCAATGATATGGCCTCTATTTCTAGCTTACTAAAATTAAAGGCAGATTTTCATATTTGAAGACATTCTCAAATAAGTGGTATTTAATAGGGCCTGTGTAAATGAACAGGCTATGGCCAAACTTGCAGACTGCACTTTATTTATTTTATTTATTCTATATTGCACAAACATTCCTGATTGTATTGAAGAAGGTACTGTGGTGTTGTAGTAGATTTTATTTTATTTCAATTAAATGTAAAGCTTTTAAGAAGTGCATTATTCAGGGATCATGTGACTGATTTTGTATAAAAGGAAGTGATGTTTTATGTTCAGTTAATCTGAAGAAGTCAGATGGTTTTACGCTAACGAAAGTGCTCATATTAAAGTGTAGCCTGTTTCTGTGAGCTGGCCTTTGTGCTTTATTATTTTTTATGTTTCATTCGTGAGAGGAGTACTTATATTAACTGCAAGAAGAGCTCCAATAGCAATAGAAGAGGATAAAAAATACAACAATAGGATCATGAGATCATAGGAAATTAGTAGGCTAATGGCCCTAGGGCCCTTACAAGCCTAGCCAAGTTTTACCCTTATTTCCATAATCGGCAGCTATTGCCCTTGTCCAAGAAGGACACAGGTAGAACCCTCCAGGGTGAATTTACTACCAATCCAATTGTCCAGATTGCATTTGAAGAGGGTCAATGAAGTACTCTGTTTGACATGAAGTGGGAATGTGTTACAAAGGTGTGGTAACCTCTGGGAGACAAATGTGTCCCTCCAGCAGGTTCTATTAATGTCACATATGAGGTTAAGGTCTTTAGAGCAAATAACCCGTGTATCATTTGACTTGCGGATATGCAGCATTTCCATTAAAGCAGGGTCAGAGGTTGCCTTATACACAAGGCAGAGATCACCTCTGAGTAGTATGTATGAAACAGAATAAAGTGAGAGTGATTTCAGGTGATCCACATAGGACAGATGCTGAAGACCATGACCTTTCCTTATATGGATTCTTTGTGGTCCCTCCAATTGCTAAAGGTGCATGGAAAGGTACATACCAAAAGGGGCATTGTACTCAATTATTGGACTGATGAGAGAAAAATACAGGGAGGTTATAACTTCTTTTTTTTCTTGAAGCAATGCCTTTACATTTGAGATGAGCAATATTGAATGCCCGCCTTACCACTGTGGAGACATGGTGATCAAAGGTAAGGTTGCTGTCAACCTGTGTGCCCAGGTCTCTCACCATTTAGTGCATACTTAGGGTGTTGCTACTGATGTGGTAGTTAGCAGAAACATCGCTCTTACTGAAAGGGATGATAATACATTGTTTTGCATTGAGTTTAAGGCAATGACTTTAGGGGTCTATATTACATTATCGAAGATTCAAAATTTCGAATCTGATATGGTTGACATCATATAATCGAAGTCTTGAAACATCGAAAATGTAATAAAACACAACAGCCTACAAAAACAAACCATTTAAATACGCTAAGCAGGGGGGCAAGGTCCCCTACATCCCCCATACCCCCCACTACTTAAATATACAAACTCAGAGATCACACTACAGTGCAGAAAAGGGAAATCTTCCCTTTCCGTTCTGTATGAACATCTCCATTAAAAGATTTGAAGTTTCAAGACTTCGATCATATGGTGTCGACCATATCAAATTGGAAGTTTTGAAACTTTGATCTTCTAATATAGACCCTGACTTTGGCACCAATCATTTGTTTGTGTAAGACCCTCTTGCAGGATGTTGACATCATTTGGAGATTCTATGACCGGTCCCAGTTTGCAGTCATCGGCAAAGTTTATCAGCTACAGACCTTTAGTTTTTGCTTGTACTTCAGAGAAATAGATTCCAATCAGTAGAGGTGCCAGGACTGATACAGGTCTGCTGTTGAAGGTGGATTCCCCCATTTTGACTATGTGTTCTATCAGTGAGCCAGTTAGCAGCCCATCTGGCAATATAAGGGTTGATACCTGGCTGGGTGACTTTGTCAATGATGCCTGAGTAGGGTATAATGTCAAAAGCCTTGGCTAAGTATAGGCTGTATGCACAGATTTCCTCCTGTCCAGGCCCTTTCTGACTGTCTCAAAGAAGTCCACCAGGTTTAATAGGCATGATCTCCCATTGACAAATCCAAACTGAGTAGGGTCAAGTGTTTAGAGATTACCTATATCTTTGTTAATAAGATCAATGATGATTCACTCCATGGCCTTGCAGATAAGGCTAGTCAGGCTAATAGGTCTATAGTTCCTGGGCTCAGTGGAAACACCACCTTTATGCAAGGGAATAACAGTGGCCGTTTTCCATTCAGATGGGATGAAGACGGTGCTTAGACTATGATTAAAAAGAGTACCCAATGGTTTTGCTAATTCTTGTTGGAGCCCATGTAGGACATAGCCGGATATATTATCAGGTCCCATAGATGCTGTGATTTTTGCATTAGATGGGCCTGCTCTTTAGAGATGCAAGGTAGGGGACAGGTGGTAGGGATGTCATGAGGTACGTGTTGTGGGGACAAGGGAGTGAAGTTTTCACAGAACCTGATGGCCAACAGCTTAGCTATGTCCACAGGCTCAGTGTATGTGGTGACATTAACTACCAGTTCGGCACAAATCTGGGCCTTCCCTTTTACGGAGGTTTAAAAGAAGGTAGGAACTGAATGAGCTATGTAATGGTTGACTGACAATTACTGGATATATTATAAGATGTATAATATTTGCAGCTACAGTTGTGTCTGCATGGTTTCTAATGTATAATGTTTGCAACTGAGATTGTGTCAGTATGGTTTATTTTCATTTATATAAATGTAAGATTGCCTATGTCACACATGATAATTTAATAAAGATGTTTCTTGTTTTAAAAAAAATCCTGTAGACAGTTTCAGAAAAGAAAAATTAATCTAAAACAGATTCTGGTGTATGGGCAGAAAAAAACAGAAGATGCCCTATACCTCTCATATTCCTCTGGCAGGGAAACTGAGGAAACTGACATATTTGTTCAATAAATAAATAAATAAATAAATAAAGTCATTCTTTAAAACTAAAAAAAAAACTAAAAATAAATAAAGCCTGCAAGAAACCTTTAGCCAAAGTACAATTGTGTAATTTGAATTTACCATAACAGTAGATGTTTGAATGATCACTAACTATATTTGGGAGGTGGAAAGAGAAGGGTCCAGGAGTCTCAGCAGAATGGTCCTAGCACAGCTTGATCTACACCTAAACAATGAATCAAGCTTACAGTGCTTTGTAAAAGCATGTAAAGAGGACTGAGTATCAGCTTATAGAATACTTGAAGAATTCAACCCTTTCCAAAAAGTCATAGATGACGCCAAGGCCCTGGCAGAGTGGACTATGACCCCACCTGAAACAGATTTGTTATAGAGGGTATAACAAAAAGTAATAGATGTAGACAACTATTTGGAAATAGGCTGTTTTGAACAGTTGATCCAAAGATCTGAAAGATCTCTTAATGTTAAGACAATAGCCAAGTTGTCAGTGGACACCCAATGTATGGAGTATCCCTCCTCCCTCATTTTAGGTTTAGGAAAGAAAATGGGGAGATGGATAATTTGGCTTGAAGTAAACTCAGATGTCACTTTACGCATAAAAGGATTAGTTCTCAAAGAAACTCTGTACATGTGGAAATGAGATTAGTTTGATTCACTATAAGAGCTTTCAACTCAGATACCTTTTTTTTGCAGAGATCAGAACCATCAGTAAAACTGTTTTCCATTTTAAGAACCTCAAGTCAGCCAGATTACGGGTTAAAATTGATCAGCCAGATTACTGGTTCAAATGAAGCAAGGGTTAGCTTCTCTAACACAAAATTAAAATCCCAAGAAGGAGTCACTAGTTTTCTAGGAGGCATCTTATGCAAAGCCCCTTTCAAGAACATTTTGACATGAGACTGCACTGAAAGAGGAGGATCAATGGATATTCATGCTGAAATGACCAATAAATGAACCTTGACAGAGGAATAAGAAAGGCCATAGGATAATAACTGACATAAATATTGTAAATCCAGAGAACATCCAGCCCTGGATGGGTGCTGCTTATGTTGTTGGCACCAACCAGAAAACCTTTTTCCATTTGCTGAGAAAAGATTGTCTATTAGCAGGCTTTCTTGTCTTCATTAGTACCTGCTGCATGTCCTCAGAAAACAGGTGCCCAAAAGGAATTAAGAGCCTATCATCCAAGCAGTCAATTGAAGATGACTGATGTTGGGGTATATGAAACATCACTGGTCTTATGTGAATAGATCCAGTCTGTGAGGAAGTTTGTGATAATTTCACCTGGCCACATCTAAAAGAATTAAGAACCATGATTGCCTGGGCCAGAAGGGAGTCACCGCAATGATCTTGGGGGATTCCTTCTGAATATCAGAAGTACTCTCGATATTAGTGGAAAGGGCAGAAAGGCATACAGGAGCATTTCTGTACAGAGAAAAGAAAATGCATCTGTCTTCTGGGCCTTCTTGCATGGAGACCTGGAACACAGTTTTGCAATTGGATTGTTCAGAGAGGAGGTAAAGAGGTCTACTTAAGGAATTCCACACAGATGGATCAAATCTTGGAAGACCCTCAATCTATTTTCCATTTGTGATGGTCTTCCCTGGTCCTGCTCAGCTTGCATGCCACATAGTTTTCTCTGACAGAACGTATGATTCCTGTAGAGTGAGACTGTGCTGTGAAACTATACCCCAAGCTAACCAAATAAAAATGCTGAAAGCCCGGAGATTGTAAAAGTCTAATAATATGTAAAAGGCACTCCACAAAGCCAGGTAGTCACAAACAGAATCTCCAGAAAAGTTAAAACCTTTAATGTTGAATACAACACAGTGGTTAACGCTTTTGTTTGCAACCATCAGACATCATCAGAACTACTAAATGAATAAAATGCAGGTTTAAATACACAAAATCACAACCATGCCCCCCTTCAATAACCAATGAACAAAAAGCAATAATAAATCCAAACTCAGAAAATGTGTATATTAACTAGCAAACCTGCTTGTACCATCTCAATAAAAATCATATACATTTATACAATTATTCAACCATGAAATAATGAACGTATACATATAAATCAGTGAACCTACACCATATTATGTCTTCTTTTAAGTTCACTAGAAATAGAAATGAATTTGTTAATGCCAGGTGGAGTAGCAGTATCTAACCTTAACTGCCATACCATTTCACAATGTAACAGGTAATTTTCCAATCCCCCACAAAAGGATTAATATTCACCTGTTCAAGAATAAAAAAAAACTTAACAAACCCATCACATTCCATACAGTGATGGGCCAGAGCACTTTTGTTATCAAATCTCTGTATACTATATTGGTGCTGATATGTTTTCCAGTTAAATGCATTAACCATTTTCCCAATATAGAATGCTTGGCAGGCGGTGCAAAAAGCAAAATAAACCACCCTTTCTGAACAACAGTTAAATTTTCCACCACTAACCCATTTTGAGATTCTGTCATTTAACTACCCATTGTAATTCTCCTCTACATATTTGCATTGTTTGCATTTCCCACATCTATGTGTAACAGGCCAAGAATCTGTTCCCATATAAATAGGTTTCTCTAAAAAATTCTTTATATTAAATTTTCTCTTGTATGAAAAAGTTGGTTTCAAATCACCAATTAACCTTGTATTTTCCTCACAGTGAAAAATACCCCAATTTTTACAAATAATGTCTTCAATACCTTTAGCATCTAAAGTGTAATGTAGTACCATATTACTACTTGTGTTAAAAGTTTCAATCATGGTATAACCTGTTATATCACCTTTAAACAGACCATATTTGACAATAGGTTTATATTTTGTTTGTCTTTCAGAACTCGTGTAGGTTTCTGTTTCATCAATTAATTTTTCAGGGAAACCTCTAGCTAAAAAGTTATTCCTAAGTGTGTTAAACTCTTGTAGGCAAACATTATCATCAGATGTAAGTCTAGAGGTCCTAATAAATTGACTTTTAAGAATACCTCTTTTTTGATGGGGTGGGTGGCAATCTGAAAAAAATTGAAACAAATTACAAAAAGTGGGTTTACGGTATTAACCTTGTTTCAAACCCATGCATTGGGGATTATGAGATATTAATATCTAGAAAATTGATCTCATGTTGACCAATATGGTGAGTGAAATGTAAAAAATCTGTACTATTTTCTAACGATAGGAAAAATGCCGTATGTTGTGTATGATCACCTTCCCAAATCAGCAGGAGATAATCTTGATGTCTATAATAGCCCCTCAATTTCTTAACTAAAAACAAATGAAACAGAATGTTTAACTCCCATCTCAATAAAATACAGTTTGCAAACACGGGGGCACAAGCAGCCCCCCATTGCTACCCCTGTTGTTTGTTTGTAGTATTCTCCATAAAACTTAATAAAGTTGTTGGTTAAAATAATCTCCATGAGGTCATGAATAAGTACACATTCACCTTCAGACAAACTCTCAAATTCACATACCACGTCATTAAACAACAGTAAACCTTCTTCATGTGGTATACATGAAAACAAGTTCTTAACGTCACATGTAACAGATAGGCAGTTCAAATCAAAATCGACATCCCTAAGTTTGTCCAAGTGCCAAGAGTCCTGCACAATATGACAAAAATTACAAAGTAAAAGCTTAAGTTTCATATCAACAAATTTCGCCATAGGTTCAATAATTTAATCTGCTAAAGCCACAATGGTACGAAAAGGTGGGTTATATTTGTTAGAGTGAATTTTGGGATTCCCAAATATGGTTGGTATAATGGGATTAGCAACTGTCAAAAAACTGTGCAACTCTTGACTAATGTGGTCCAAAAGAAGAAACTCATCCAGACAATTCTAATACCTCGGTAAGCAATACCTCATTAGTGGACACAAGGCAGTAGGTATCAGCATCACACAAAAGATTCAACATAGGCCCATTGTAGTCTGTGTTGCACATAATCACAAGGCCTCCGCCTTTATCGGGTTTCATACATGTAACTTCCCAGTCATTCATAATGGTATTAAGGATGAATTTTTCTTCACTAACACTATAATGTCGCTTTCACAGAGCCTTTCAAATATTTGGATGACTGGGTGAAGGAGTGGGTTAGCCAAACTTCTTCTCTTACAACCAATCTCCCCCTGTTCTTTAAAATGGTCACCAAATAAAAGTTTTAAATTAGGTTTACGCGTAAATATTCTTAAATCAAGTAAAATATGCTCAATTTTGGCTCTGTTGAATGGGACAACATTGAAACCTTCAAAAATAATTGGTGGTGAATTGGTTCAATCACCATCTCTGTGAAATTGTAAATGTTAAACCCATAAAAGGAGGTAACAGTACTTGTAGGTGTTAGTCTTCCAGGGTGCTAGAAAAAATCACCTTCTCTGGTTCCCCTTCCTCGAGTTCTGCCCGTAGTTCCATTGTTTGGTCCATTTCCAATGGTTGAAATAGTTCTTCATCATTTCGTTGGTGTACTTAAACTTCTATTTTATTCATTTTAGTGGTTCTGATAATGTCTGATGGTTGCAGACAAAAGTGTTAAACCAGTGTGTTGTGTTCAACATTAAAGGTTTTAACTTTTCTGGAGACTCTATTTGTGACTACCTGGCTTTGTGGGGTGTTTTTTATTTATTATACCCCAAGCTAACATGGCTAGTTTTCAAAGGGGGTATGACCTGGTTCCCCCTTGCTTGCTGATATGCCACATGACTAAGACATTGCTTGTAACCACTTGAGACATTTTCGGGACAAAAGATGGTTCAGAGAGTTGAGTGCCTTGATCAGCTCAAGCATCTCCGGGATATTCTGTCCTTGGTGTCCAACACAAAATGTGCTTTTACGCCTCCTGAACATTCTCCCCAAGCAAAATCAGAAATGCCTGTGCTGACTGACTACTTTGGAGCAGGGAGGGAGAAGGGAAGACCTGGCTTTAAGGATCTCTGTTGTCTCAACCAAAATATTTATTTTCTGTCAAACCTCAGTACTGGCATACGAAAAGATAAGGGGTGTTGGTGCTGAGACCAAATAGATTTCAGACACCACTGTATCTTTCTCATGTGGTATCTTGCCTGGAGTATCATGAAAATCATAGTTGCCATGAGACCCAAAATCCTGAGGTATTCTCATTCAGTGATAGAAGTCTGAGTAGAAAACCTTAGAAATAGATGAAATAAAAATCGATTTTTTCCTATGCAAGAAAAACTCTTTGTTCTGAGATGTCTAGCTGACATCACAGGAACACAATCCTGTGTGAGAGAGTCAAAAAAGACTTTTGAATGTTCTCTTGGAATCCAAGTTTGTGCAAGAGATCTCTCAGTCGAGCGAGAGAGATTCCGTTCTTCTTGAAAAAGACATGCAAAGATAAGCAAGTCATCTAAACATGGAAAAATATGGATAATCTGTAGCCTGCAATAAAGTATAATCAGAGCTAGACACTTTGTGAACACTCTTAGTGCAGTGGATAGTCCATATGTTAAGGCAGAGAACTGATAATGTGATCCAGATACACAAAACCTCATGAAACATCTACAGTCCGGATGAATAGGGATATGAGGATAAGCATATTTTATGTCTAGTGTTACTAGAAAACTTGAAAGAAGAAGAGGCAACAAGTTGTGAAGTGACAGCATGTGATGAAGAACAGGTGGAAACAAAACTCTGATCTGCAGGATAAGGAAATGAGGAATGACCCATTAAAAATAAGGAATTTCCTCCCACTGTCATCTGTAACCTTGACAAATGATTTTCAGAAACCATTTGTCTGAAACAGTTTGTTGCTAAACAGAAAAATGGAGACCCAGATATTCTGGAAGAGAAAAGGGACCAGGGTAGGAGTGGGTCACAAGGTCTCTTGAATAGTCATTCAGACTTGTTGGACTGTCCTTGGCTTTGGGAGATTTGAGAATTTTTTTTAGGAATCCCCTTGAAATGTCTTCTTAAACAAAATGTCTGTTTATCTGAAATCTGTTGAAGCTGTTTATTCTATTTTTTGCCAAAACTGAATGACAAGAAAGAAAATCCCTTGACCAATTTGGAGAAGGAGGGCTGAAAAAGGGAATGCAGCCTGCTAACCACTTAAAAAGTGTTAACTTTTGACATATGGTTCCCAATTCTTTTTTGAAAAGGAGGCAAATAGTTTATCTGATTTTCTATAATCTTTGGTAAGATGCAAGTAAAATCTAGGTTGTCTCTGTACATCTAATGTATGAAGCATATTTTCTCCTTTGCTAGAGTAATTGGGAAAAATTACTACTAGCTCAATGTATTGATTCAGATTTGCTTCTGGTGATACTTTGTGGAGAAAGGGTTCATTTTCAATGACACTCTATCTTTGTGGAAGATGACAAAAGGTGGCTTGCATGAATGTGTTTGTAATTCCAAAACTCATCTAGTGGAGGTAATGCCAATCAGAAAGACAGATTTCCAAGAAATAAACTTCAAGTTAGCCAATGTTGAACGTTCCTGAGTCAATAACTGGAATAACAATGTGACATCCCATAGAGGAGCTGGTTTTCAAATGGGAGGCCTTAGTAAAAGGATTTGTTTGAGGAAAGCTTTAGATATCCTAAGAGAAGCAATGAAAGAGTCATTATGATCAATGTGTCAATTTGAAATGGCAGCTATATGAGCTTTAATAGGAGAAAATGTAGAACCCTGGTGAAAAAGTTCTGAAAAAGTATGGTATTGATGGGAGAGGGGCAGAAAAATGTTTCAATCCTTTTGATAATGCCCAAATAGAAAATCTTTTCCATTTGCTTTTGTTTGTTTCTTTGAGAAGAAGAAATTATGTGAACTACTGGAGAAGTCAACCTAGCATCTCTGGCTAATGTTAAAATTGGAGGAACCATGTGGTTAACTTTATGGTTTGAAGGTCCAGTAGAGGCATACAGACAGGTAACTCAGAAGATCTGGAATGGGATTCAGCACCCAGGGAGGTTGTAGCAAATGAGGCCAAAGGAAGAAGAACCAAGCATGCCACTGCCAGAATGGGGCAATGAGGATCACCTTGGTCTTGCATCTCAAGGCTTTCGGTATGAATTTTGTCAGAAGTGGGAATGCATAGAGGAAACAGTAGGCCAAATATGGATGAAAGCATCTCTCTGTGTCTGTCCCTGTGGGAGGTGAGAGCAAAGCAACTGTTGCACTTGTACTTGAGATAAGAGGCAGAAAGGTTTCAATAAGGTTGGGCCCAGTGGCTGAAAATGTCTGTTACCACTGTTTATTTGACAGACCACTTTTGAGGTAATAGAGTACACTTTCTCAACTTGCCTGCTAGTATAGTCGATGTTCCGGGAAGATGCATTGCTACAAGAAAGGCATGGGAAGACATTGCCCATTGCCAAACTCACATGGCTTCCAAGCAAAGTGGATATAAACATACCCCCCTTTGTTTGTTGAAGTACCATGCCAATGACATATTGTTTGTCTGGATGGAAATCACACCCTTGAGTAGATAGTCCTTTAAAGTCTGCAATACTAGCAGAACTGCTCTCATTTCCAGTATATCAATGTGAATTTTGGCCTTCATAGCTATCCATGTTCTTTGAACCATCTTCCCCTTGAAATGCCTCCCACCCTAGAAGGGAAGTGTCCGTGCCTACTGTGGCCCTGGAAGCTTGGTGAACAGAAGGATCTCCCTTCTGCTACTGACAGAGTTATTATCCACTGACTTTTGTGCTTTTTTTGCATACTTGAGTAAGACTGATTCTGGCATGGAGAGGATGGAGGCTCTGTGACCACTGGACAGACAGCGTTCATTGTAACTCTCAGGTAGTATCTTGCTAGAGGTACTAAAGTGATGGTATAGGCCTTTAGGCCTAATAAACATAAAATCAATCTTGCTTGTCGATGGGGATGCTGAAGAACCTGAACAGCTACCCATCTTAATGATAGAACTCTTGATGTGGGAAGTTTGGCAGTTTGTTGAACTGGATTGATCTGGCATCCTATGAATTCTATTTGCTGAGTAGGGAGCAGTTTGCTCTTTGCATGATTGATAGTTATTCCTAACTGATATGCAAGGTGAAGTAGGAAAGCTTGGTGTTAGAACAGTAGATGCCTGAAGGTAGCAGTTAGGAGGCAGTCATCCAAATAAGGGAAAACTTTAATCCCCTGCACTTGTAGATGAACTGCTACTACTGCCATAATCTTGCTGAACACCAGGGGCTGTGGAGAGACTGAATATAAGTGCTTTGATGTGGTGGTGGTTGTCTCCCAACTGAAAATTTAGAAATCCCCTGGATTGTTTTTGAATCTTTATGTGGTAGTAGGCATCTTGGAGGTTGGTGGGACCTGTTCAATAACATTTTTTAATATCAACTTTGAAACTTTTGTTGCTGCAGATTCCAACTGATTGGGTGGAATACTGGGAATCCTCACTCTTTTATTTGGTGGATGCAAAAGGGGTATCATATAGCCTCTGTTGATTAATCTTAACACCCACATATCAGATATAATAATTTGCCAGGCTTGTAGGTGCAATGTTAAGTGCACCCAATTGTCTCCAGACTGCAGCAGTCGGGTAACCTTCAGGGGGTTTGGTACTGATTCTCAGTGAAGGGGACACAAAAACCTTGATTTTGCAATCCGCCTCTGCCTCTGGGGTAATGTCCACTTAAACTGCTTCTCCCTCGGGGGGGGGGGGTGGTGATCTATTCCCAGCAGTGTCATAGTGAAAACTCTGTGACTTCTTGAACCACGTTTTCTTACCACCCCTTTGATTCCAGGAATAGGGTGAAAAATGGATTCCTACGGCAGGCAGGGTCTTACCATTCTGTTCCCTTATGGTAAGTGTCTCTTTTACCTTGTGTCCAAATAGTGTGGAACCATTGAAAGTGGCTGTGATGATGTGAGGTAGTGCCATCTATGCCAGAGAGAGTAGGGCAGTGCATGTGTAACATATGCCAGCATAGCTGGCTGGAGTTTCGTTAAGAATTTTATGTCATTTGTACATCCAACTGATTTGTACAGATGCTTGTGTTAAAAATGAATTTGTAAAACTGTTTGTGTTAAAAATGTATCAACAGTGGGCACTGCTGGATAGAAAAGAAATATACATTTATATCAGACTGTACTGCTGTAACTGAGGAAAATCATACAGTATATGTTAACAGAGGATGCTGAAAGGGAAGGGGTTAAGGTATCAGCTTACCTTAAGAAAAATAGACAGAAATTAAATGACTTGGTTTAGGCCATAAGGATTTTATCTCACAAGCCTGAATGCAGCCAGAGACGCAAAGTCTGTGAAAGGCCTGGGCTCTTATTGTCCTTACTGGTGAATTAATTGCTACTCTGGGGTACCAGAGAATGGCTGGTTAGTCTCTCCTGGAAGGATGAAAGTATTATAATTGTTTTACAGTCTCTACATGTCTTAGCAAAGCCCTAGGTGTGTATTGGGACACATCTGTGCTAGACCTTGGTTCAGTTTCTAAACAGGGAGGTAGTGTGGGCACCACAGAATTAGGTGACCAGATGTGATGTCATTCTAAAGCCAGCAATATATTTATTTTAGATATTAATGAGAGATGTGATAGTGACACTGAGCACTCTGTTTTTGGGAACCTGACAACAAAGACACTCATCCATTTCACCTTGCCTTGCTCTAGCAAGTAAGTAAGGAACCATAATTTTTTCAGTCAGTTAGGAAAATATAGTGAAACTAGTTAAACATTGTTTTTCTGTATCAGTCTGAATCTTTCCAGTTGTGTTGTTTTTATATTTCCTGTGATCTGAAGCTAAACAAATGCTCAGTATTTTCATGTTTTCTATTTTATTTCTAATTAAATATATCTAAACCTTTCATTGTCGCTGTTTTTTTTTTTAGAAAATAGTTTAACCTTTGAGAGTAATTGCATTTATTTAGTGACACTATGGGCTAAGTCTTGCCGCTTGGTTACCATTACCATTTGTATAGTATTCATTTTACTAATAGTAATTGGGTATGGTGGTGATACTGCGGTAGCATTGTCGCATCACAGTAAGACGCTGTCTGGTTCGATTCTCAGCTAGTGCGTATTCTGTGTGGAGACATGCGTGAATGGGTGTACCTTCGTTGAAGGTTGTGCATCAGGGCTGGCAACTCGGCACGTAAAAATCCACTGCCAATCATTAGCAGACTGGAGTTCCGCTGTGGCGACCCCTAACTGGGAAAAGCCGAAAGACACAAACAAACCCTTGTAAAAGCCTTAAAGTAGCTGGCTGGTGGCAGTGAATCTACTTTATAGTCTGGGTGAAGGTGGTATAGTAGCTAAATTTGTGCCAGCCTTTCCTAGGTGTGTGTGTGTGTGTGTGTGTGTGTGTGTGTGTGTGTGTGTGTGTGTGTGTGTGTGTGTGTGTGTGTGTGTGTGTGTGTGTGAAAATCATATCTCAAAGAGTGTGTGTGTCAGCACTACTTTCTGCAGAGAGAATGGTGAAGTCTTATTTGGGGTCTGGAGAGGAAAACCCAGTCCCAGGTCTGGAGTGTGTTCCCTGTGTGCTCTTAAGGGAAATTGTGCTTGGTGCAGAGAGCTGCATCTGAAAATACTATGTGTATCTATTTTTATTCTAAGTGAACGCTCCCCACCCATGTCAGTGGTAAGAATTGAGGCTCCTTGATTACTGGCCCAGAGGAGGGACTTCGCAGGGGCATTAATGAGGGATGCCTTGAAGCTTTCCGTGAAGTTGCAATGCTACATCCAGGAATGGCAATACATGGTAATGCCTGTACTAGCTGTTCTTGCTGAGCTATCATCTGCTTTTGAAAGCAATCACACAACAACATTAGATGTAGATTGTAGAGTAGACATTTGAATGTCTGCTGTCTTCTGGACATCCGATAAGTTACCTGAAAGAGACTTGGACATCTCCTTAATCAATTTCCATTGGAAATGAGTCAAGTGTGCAAGGTAATTCAGTGCTCTGAGATCAAAGGCCACTGAAGCATAAGTCAATTCCCCTAGTCTGCCATTGTCCTCTACTCTCTGTTAGATGGATGGACAGATCTTCTCTCCTCAGGCAGTTCTTTCTTTATGGCTGCTGCTACCACTATGGCATCTACAAAAGGTCCTTTAGACCCACTGGTCTGTCTATCATTTGGGGCTGAAGGGATTCTGTCTGTTTTTTAGGGATTGGCTCTTCCATCCATGCCCTCTGTGTCATAAGATGTATAAGTGCGTCAGGAGAGGAAACAACCCATAACACACATGGGCCAGACCCAAAGGTTTCATGAAACATGGACTCATCTAGAGCATACCTCTCAACCTGGAAACATAAAAAATCTGGACAAAGGCCCATGAAAAATAGGTACAAATATGTATGCTGATTAACATAAAATTTGCACATACAATTATGTCACCCCACCCACTCCAATGGAATTGTGGGATACCACCTTTCAAATGCAAACTGAAGAACAGACAACCAAAATATGGCCCCAGACCCTGTAGTAAATGGTAATCATGTTGTTTTAATGTAGCAATGATGCTCACTGGGAAGGGAGAAGATGATGAACCTTAGGATTTTGTTTATGTTGACTTGCAGTATGTGGGTTCTGTGGTAAAAGTAGGGCATTTAATAGTAGGCAATATTCTAATCTTAGCAAAATAATATTATAGTTTGCTAGGACCTCCAAATGTCATTCTCCACTACTGATCAGTGGCATAGCTAGAGTTTGTGCCGCCCTAGGCTATCTTTGAATTTGCCACTCTTCCCCCCCCCTCACAAAATCATGGTCTAATGGCCTCCAAACACAGCCCTCCTCACTCTGTCCCATTAATTGGCTATTTTGCGCCATTTACCATAAACACTGTAATGTGTGTACTGCTTTACTTCTACAATGATTATTTGGATTTCATTTAAAACTTTTATTTTACATTTTATAGCAAAAACGCTAACAGACATCTGCTTAACAAAGCAATACAGTCTCACAATGAAAACAGACTTAGCATTAAAACTTCTCTGCCCTTGAAACTCACATTCATTGAAACAGCATTGAAACTCACATTCAAAGAAAATGCATCTGTCCAGTGGTGGACAAAGATTATCTTTGGGCTGTTTTCAAATCATAGGCCCCTTGCACATGAGAGATACATGTGTTCTTTGATACACATTCCTGATTGTATTAAATTACATTCCTTGTATAATACAGCACACTTGTTAGGGCACATTTTAAATTTATTGTTTTGCACATTTTTCCAGTAAACAATGAAACAAAATGCATGAACCAATAATGACAAAACTGCCCAGTTCGAGCATTTCCATCACAAAAGTCTACTCAAACGTCTACACTCCACCAGTATCAGTAAATATGCAGAATCTCTGCAGAAGTAAAAGTCATCTAAATAATTCCACATTAGAGAGATCTGTAAGATCTGTAACTAATGAAGAGGTTGCTGCTAGCAAACAACTTTATATTTCATTGTTTCATCTACAAATAAAGTGACTGTTGCCCTTGAGGAATAAATTGCCTATGTTACATTAAAAAAATGATAAGCTAGTAATATTGCAATAGGGAATGGATGGCAAACTGATAACAGGTTCATAGTTACCAGGTATCTCTGCCAAAGAAGACATTTGCAGGACTCCAGCATCAACCCCCCTTTAAAAGTACAACACAGTGCAGTATCAGCAATCCATCTACATACTGTGGGAGTAGAACCCACAGCCTTCTGCATCAAAAGCAAGTATTCTGAACAACACAAGCAAACCTGGCATAAACAGCACTAAAGTTCTCTCCCCTTGAAGAACTATGCAGCACAAGAAATATGGAAAAAGCCAACATTTATTGGAGGGGGGCAAAGACACAAAACCAGGGACACATTTAAAACATTGCTTGCATAACCTTAGAAAAGTTGCTAGAAAAAGAAGTTATGATCTTACCATAATGTTCCATCTGTGTTGTCGATCTTCATTCATTCTTGATGGTTGGTTGGGTTTTGGTTCTGTTCTCGGAACTGAATTGGCTGATATAGTAAACTCACACTAGCCAGAAAATCTCAAGCTAAGTTTACCCATAGTGCCTCTCTTCCCTTCCCTTCAAATCGAGTTTGCCTGTAGAAGTAAGAAAGTGGAAGCTTTGTCTGAGCAGCTGCCCTATCATATAATCAGGACTAGTTACGTACCTCCAGGAGTCTTTGGAGGGGTTATGAGGGTGGGATGTCAAGAATGAATGAAAATCAACAACACAGATGGAACGTTATGGTAAGAAGATAACTTCTTTATCTGATGTTGTCAATCTTCATTCATTTTTTATAGCTGGGACAGAGTCCCTAGCTACTTATATCCTGGGAGACCCTATGGAAGGATATTCCTGAGCAAGTATCTGTTGCACAAATGTCATCCACAGAGGCTCTTTAATGAAAGGCTACTGAAGTGGAAATTGATCTGGTGGAATGAGACTTGACTTTAGCTGATAAACTTATTTTATTCTGTTGATAAACAAAGGTGATGTAGTCTCTCAAACATTTTGACAAAGTGACTTTAGAAAATGGCTTGTCTAATTTAGGAGCTGGAAAAGACAGGAACAATTGGTCCGATTTTCTGAATGATTTAGTCCTAAGTAAAAATGTAATTGTCTATGTACATCCAACAAATGCAAACAATATTCTCCTTTATTTGAAAAGTTTAGGAAGAAAACTAGCAGGTCAATGGATTGGTTAACATATGAATCTGAGACAGCTTTGGGTAGAAAGGAGGGTTTAGTCCAAAGGGATACTCTCTCTTTTTGAAAAATGATGTATGGGCGCTTTATGCACAAAGGCTATAATTCTGATATTCTTCTGGCTAAAGTGATAGCTACCAGGAATAAGGTCTTCCAGGACAAAAATTTTATATAACTGGTGGCTGCTGGCTCAAAAGGTTGGTGAATCAAAGCTTGTAAGACTAATGTCAAACTCCAAGGTTCAATGGGTTCTTTAAAGGGTGTTTTTTAAATGCATGACTCCCTTTAAGAAGGTTTTGCAGAGATGGTAAGATATTAAAGAAAAATCATCTAAGCCATTATGGAAAGTTGAAATAGCTGCTAAATGGACTCTGATAGTAGAAGCTGAGGCTCCAGATTGGAGTAAAGTTGACAAATATTCCCACACTTTATTAATCGAGGCTGAAAAGGGGTCAAGTCCTTTTTCTTGAGACCAGATTATAAATCTGTTCCACTTACTATGATAAACTTTCCTGGTGGATGGTTTATGGGAAGCCAGAAGTATCTTTTGTACTGGGGAAGATAGATTATTCTGTCTGGAAATTACCAGAAGTGGAGGTACCAAATGGTCAACTTGAGACTTGGTAGACTGGGATGGACCAGCCCCTGTTGATAAGACAACAGTCCTGGAGTTGGATCCAGAGTCCTCAGGTAGTGAACTAGGTGAGGCCAAAGAAAGGGGAACTGGACTTTGTGGGGGCAATAGGGTGCAATGAGGATTACTTTGCTTCTCAACTGCTGCACTTTCTTCAAAAACTGTGGAATCAGGGGGGAAAGGAGAAGAGGCATAAAGCAGTCCTGGGGGCCAATCTTGTACAAGAGCATCCCTCGGGGACTCCCCCTGAGGGGGGGATTAGGGCAAAGTAGCTGCTGTATTTGTGGTTCATGGGAGATGCAAATAGATTGCAACAAGGCTGACCCCAACAATGAAAAATTTTGTTGTTACCATAGAATTGAGAGACCACTTGTGAGGCAGGAGAATGCATCTGCTCAGTTTGTCTGCAATCACGTTGGAATTCCAGGGAATGGGTGTTGCTATCAGAAAGCAGTTGGAGGCTATCTCCCATTGCCATACTCTCATGGCTTCCCAACATAATGGTTAAGATCGGGTTCCTCCCTGTTTGTTGATGTACCAAATGACTGACATGTTGTCTGACTGGATAGTAATTGTCCCCGACAGAAGGGCAGATTGGAATGCTTGCAATGCCAGAAGCACCACCCTCAGTTCTAGGACATTGATATGCAAATTGGCCTCTAAGGGAGACCAAGTTCCTTGGACTGTCTTTCCCTGAAAATGCCCCCCACCCCATCAGGGATGCATCCGTGGTCACTATGGCCTTGGGCTGAGTGGTTGTAAAGGTCAACTCCATAACTACTCTTCTGGCTTCATCCACCAATTCAGATTCTGCTTGCAATGGTTTGTTATGCTGACTGGGTGAGACATGGGGTGAGTTAATGGAGACCACTGTGATGCTAGGAGCAATTGAAGCAGCCTTATGTGGAGTCTTGCCAGGGGAACTAGTGTAATTGTCACTGCCATTGACTTGAGTAGTTGAAGGACTAAGCAAGCTGTAACTATGTCTTGAGAGAGTATCACTTGGAGCTGAGATGTTAGTCTTTGTAATCTGTGATGAGGAAGAGTGACTAGACAGGATCTTGTGTCGAATGTTGCTCCAATGAATTCTAAGCTTTGAGTGGGTACCAGTTTTTACTTCTCTTTGTTTATTGAGATATCTAAGAGCCCTGCCAGTTTTAGGTGTAGTGTAAGATGTGAAGCAGTAGATGCTTGGAGTGGCAGTAAGGATCCAATCGTCTAAATATAGAAACACCCAGAATCCTTAACGTCTCAAGTGAGCTGTTACTACTGCCATACATTTCGTGAACACCCTGGGAGCTGTAGTGAGACCAAAGGGCAGCACTTGAAATTGGTAATGATTGGCTCCCAGCCAGAAGCGGAGATATCTTCTGGAGTGTTTGTCCATTTTTATGTGGTAATATGCATCCTGAAGATCTATTGAGCACATCCAATCGTCTTTCTTCAGAAAAGGAAGTATAGATTGAACTGTGACCATCCAGAATTTTGTTTGTTGAACAAATTTGTTCAGAACACTGATGTCTAGGATTGGCTTCCAGTCCCCTGTCTTTTTTGGCACTAAAAAGAATCTTGAGTAAAATCCGGATCATACTTGGTCTGGTGGGACTGTTTTGGTGACTCTTGTTTTGAGCAGCTTTAGAATTTCTTGAGCTGCTGCGTCCCTCTGACTGGGTAGAACATCGGGGATTCACCTTTGCGGCTTTGGGTAAAGATCAAAGGGGATGTGGTAACCTTTCATAGTAATTGCCTGCACCCAGGAATCTGATGTTATTGCATGCCAAGCTAAGTGGTGCAGAAAAAATCGTCCCCCAACCACTTCCAGAGGCAAGCAACCAGTTCACTCTTCAGGAGCACTGATAGGGCTGCCCAGAGAAGGAATTCCTGGAGCCCTGGTTATGCGGGTCCCCTCTGCCATGGGAGGATCATCTTCCTGATGAGTTTTCCCCACTGCCCCAGGGGGAAAACTTGCCACATGTGTCAAGAAAAGGCCCTTGGGATGTCCTGAACCACATCTTTCCACTTCTCTGATTGCCTGGTATAGGATTGTTGAGGAGTGTAAAAACATACGCCTACAGCAGACAGGGTCTTTCCATCCTTCTCACACCTGGCTAATGTGTCTTTAACATTTGGGACAAACAGAAAAGAAGCATCAATGGGAGCATTGACGAAGGAAGACTTGAAGGGGTCTGCGAAGTTGCATAAGCGCATCCAGGCATGACGTCTCATGACAATGCCTGTGCCCGCTGCTCTGGCCACCCCTTCATTTGTATGTGCAATCAACCGCATGGACAGGTTAGAGATGGATTCTAGGGTGGTAAGTTAGAAGGAAACATTGTCACATACCTTGTCAGACACTGCTCCTGCTGAGGTTCCTGAGAGTTCTGTGATCAGGTCCATTTGAAGACAGGTAAAATGTGCCAAATAATTAAATGACCATATGGCAAAGGTTGCTGAAGCATAAACCCACTTTGCTAATCTGTCCAACAGCCAAGACTCTTGATTTGGAGGATGGACAGTAGGACTCTCCTCTGTGAGTTCCTTCTTCATGGCCACCGCCACTACCATAGCATCTACTGCCAAACCCTTGGACCAGTGGGGTTGATCATTTGGGGGGGTAGTATTTTGTCAGGTCTCTGGGGGATTATCTCAATGGTGTCAGAGGCCTTTCAAGCACACTGCACAATGAGCTTGACTAACTGATCTGCAGGAGAGGTCATCCAGGAAGTAGAGGATCGAGCACAAAAAGCCTGCAAAAATACAGATTCCTCTGAGGAAGGGTTGGTGGGCTTTCAGTCATTCCTCTGTTTTAAGATCTCTAGTATGTCTCCAAAGGAGACATCTTCAGGAGGTGACTGTGGGGACCCTTCTCCTTCATCATAATCAGTATCTTCAGTGAAAGATTCCTCTGGTGAATCAACGTGCTTCCTCTTGCATGATCTCTTATGGGTTGGCTCATCAATCTGGAGGTCTGAAGAGGACTCCGAAGAGACGGTACCCTGCGGTAGGGTATCTTGCTGCTCCTGTTGCCCTTGTGTAGTAGACTGTGACAGCTGCAATCTAGAGGACACATATAGGTGACATTCCAGTGCCGAGGGTGCCAACTGTGAGCCTGCTGAGGCGCGTGCTCTCTCCATAATCTGGAAGGCAGGCCCACCCAAAGAGGCATGTGAGCGCAGAACTGAGTAGGACAACCTCGGAACCAGGGTCACACCCCACTCTAATGAGCCCACCTCCAGTAAAGGAGCCATGAGAGGACTCAAAACTGCCAAAGCAATCAGAACCATAGATGGCACAGTGGGAAAAAATATGTGTCGTACTAGGGATCCTGGTGCCAGCATCCAAATCATGGTCCCATGGGTGGGTCAGCTCCAACTGAGTCAAAGTCCACAGAGTGGGTTACGCAACCACAATGAAATCCACCAATGGCACCAAAGCTGGCACTGGGAGGGATGTTGGCATTGAGGGCTCCAAATCCTGAGGAGAGGTTGAAGGAGGAAAATAAGCTGGAGTCTGTGGATAAAAAACCTTAGCTCCAGGTGGGAGGGAGGTCCAAGATAGGGTTGGAATGCCTCTGGCCGCTAAGAGCTGATCCACAAGTCTCACTACATCAAGCTCCGAAAGGCTCCTTATGGAAGGAATGGACATCCCCAATGGAGATTCTGTTTGGTCAATAAAGGGACTGAGCTGCTGTTCCAACAAATGGGTCAATGGATGGGGAATATCAAGTCCTGGCTAGTGTTTCAACCTTTGGCACAGTGGTTGAATGACCAGAAGGTTGTGATGGAGAGGAACTGACCATTTTCAAAGGGAAAGCTATTGTTGGTGCTGAAAAGGTTTGTGGTACCGTGGAAGGGGTCAGTACTGTGGCAATTGTAGAAGTCAATTCCATGGTCAAGGATGGCACCGTGGAGGGAGTCTTAGGCTCCAGTGCCAAGACAGATGTCAGCACCTATTTAGGATGTTTAGTCTTCGGTTCAGTATGAACCTGGCCTTTAGATGTTTTCGGTTCTTGTGAATGAGGAGTCGCTGGGACCGAGTGACTCCTCTTCTTTGTTTCTTTTCTAGGAGGTTTTGACACCTCCACCTCACACAAAGCCTCCAAAAAAGGGGTTTTTAATAAACCCTTTAAGATTAGCTTATTCTTAGGCTCTGCTAAGGTGAAGGCAATAAAGCCCTTACAGAGCTTGCACTGAGGTTGGACCTGCAAATGAGGCACTCCTAAACAAGATGAGCTGGTAAGATGCCCATTGAATTTGGGCATCTTCCCACCACATTTGTCACACTGTTTAAAGCCAGTAGTACCTTTTTTGTCAGCCATTTCAAAAAAGTACAAATCATCAGATAGAAAGTCTTTTATATGATCATAGACACACACAGCAATAGAGAGGAAGATTTTTTTTTTCAAATACAAACAATGGTAATACAGGTATACCCAGATGGGTAAAGAAAGAGGAAAGAAGAATACCAACAATGGTATTAGAGATTTACCTAGAGGTAATAGGGAAGAGAGAGGGGCCTATACCAACTATGGTATGAAGAAATACCAGAAAAGGTAATAAGAAGGGAAAAACAGCACTCGCACACTAATTCAAAGTATATATGTATATACGTGACTAAGAATAACAAGGGGTTTAAGAAAGAGAAATAGCATAAATTTTGAAAAATAGTGAAAAAATATAACCTTTAGCTTGAGAGCAGGCCTGACACATCTTGAAACTCTATGTGGCAAATGAGATCTGAAAGGAAGGGAAGAGAGACACTATGGGGTACCTTAGCTCAAGAGTTTCTGACTGGCGCAAGCTTGTTATATCAGCCAAGTTGGTTCTGAGGATGGAACCGAAACCAAACCAACTATGAAGAATGAATGATTGACAACATCAAATAAAAATGTTTTGTGTTACCATGCATTTCCTGAAAGATAGGAAGACTGAAACTTAAATGGCTATCGTTATTTAGTGAATTCAGTTCTCACTGATTTGCCAGAAAACCACAAATTTCAATTGAGAACTATGGTTAACTGCTTTAATCACAAGTGGTGGCGGTATAGGTAGAGAATTTAGGCTCTTGCTCCCTTGCAGCTAAGGTACAGGGTTTGAGTCTAAGTAACTCGAAAAATAAGTCTGACACACACACACACACACACACACACACACACACACACACACGGTCTGCATATAAATTAACGAAAGGCACACCCTGCATGTGATGATGTCAGGAGTAAAACAAACTTCAAAAACACCCAGAGAAATAAAGGGGCCACTCGAGAAATCTTAATGTTTTGTCCTCAAAAAACATTATTTACCAAGGAATTTGGTACTGTTAAGAGGTATGATCCAGAGAATGAGTTTCAGTAGGCCACCTCCTTTCTGTTTCTTCACTTCTAGGATGTCCTCAAATGTAACATCTTCGAGTGGGGATCTGGGGAATCCGTCTCCTCATCCAAATCTGTGGCCTCAGTGACAGACTTAGGAGAGGAGTCCAAGTGAATCAGTTTGCATGTCTGTTTTCTTGGAACATATTCTGTGGTTCAGGTGCAGACAGATCAGAATCAGACTGGAAAATCAAGTACTGAGCTATTTTGAAGCCCATGGGTTCTGACTGTCCCTGTCAACTCAGATGAGTTCTATAAAATTAAAACTTATGTACTTACCATAACTAGGCATCTGTGTTGCCATTTTCATTCTTTCTCACTGATGTGTCTCATCTTCAACATCGGATCTGATTCAGACACTTTTCCAAAACTTTAGGATCCAAGTCTTGAGCTCTTCTGCACCATACCTTGTCTAACTCCTCAGATTAAGTTTGCTGCCCTATAACCCAAGAGATTATACTAACAGGACAGATAAGAGGGTTGGAGCTCAAACCTTGAAACCATGAGTTCCCAAATTCTTCCAAGTACTTCTCAAAGAGATTAGGCCAAGGGATATCTGGGAGAGATGTGAGCAAGAATGAAAATGGAAAACACCGATGCCTAGTTATGCTAAGTACATAACTTTTGAATCTGATGTTGTCCTTTTCATTCTTCCTCACTGATAGTTCAGAGTCCTCAGCTATGTAGCTCCTGGCCGTCCCTCAAGAAAGGATATCCAGAGCACTGTAGAGCCAAAGGATGCCCTGCTTCTGGAGACAATGTCCAATTTATAATGTGAGACAAAGGTATGAGTCTTACACCACGTGACTGCAGGACAAAATTCATCAATCAAGGCTCTAGAAGAAAAAGCAGACGAGGTAGACCTGAGTGGAATGGACTTTGGGGGGGTCTATGTAATTCAATACGTTTTTGTGAATAAATGAAGGAAATACAATCCATAATTCATTTAGTGAAAGTGATTTTTAAAATTGCCTGATCTAAATGGTTTGTTGAGAAAAATACAAATAGCTGATCGGATTTACTGCACTTCTTTGTTCTGTGGAGGTAAAAATGTAGTTGCCCGTGAACATCAAGGAGATGCAAAATATATTGGCCTTTATTTGAAAAACTTGGGAAGAAAACTGGCAAATGAATTGATTGGCTAATGTTCGATTCCATGGCTACCTTAGGCATAAAGGAAGGATCTGTTCTTAATGACACCCTATTTTTTTGGATTATGATGTAAGGAGGTTTGGCAGGCAAGCTTGAAGCTCCAATACTCTCTTAGCAGTAGTAATAGTACTAGAAAGAATGTTTTCTAGGAGAGAGATCCCATGTCACAACTATCAGCTGGTTCAAATGGCTTCTGGGTAAGGCCTTGCAGTACAAATGTAAGATCCCAAGGGGAGAAGGGTCTTTTATTGGAGGCCTAAGAAGAAAAATGCCCTTAATGAAATCTTTACATAATGTGGAAGTAAAGAGATAAGAGGATCCTTTCCCAGCATGACAATTGGATATGGCAGCCAGTTGAGGTTTGATGGTAAACTGACTCCTTCTTGAAAAAGAGTACTAAGGAAAGGAAGAATAGACAAAGTGGGTGCAGAAAAAGGGTGTGTAAATTGGAGAGGTGAATGTCTGATGGATGAATTATGAGATCCTGTTTGGGATCTAGTATCCAAGGGGGATACTTGAGATGAGACCAAAGAAAGCAATACTTGATGAGGCCAGAAAGGGGCAATGAGGATTACTGAGCTCTTCAACCTGCTGGCTTTCTTTCCTTGGTTATGCCCCTTCCACCCAAAATGGGAAACATCTGTGGTCACTGTGGTTATTGAGAGTGGATGAAAAACTGGCCTGCCCAGAGACAGGTCATTTAACTGCAATCAGCACTAAATTCTGCAAATTGAATACAGTTTGATATGAGCTGATAAAGGTTGGTAGAGAATGGACCATTGAACAGCTATGGTCCACTGAACTCTCACAAAAAACCTTGCTAAGGGGACTGGAATGATCACAGCTGAAATTGACTCCAGAACTCATATAACTAATCTTGCTGGTGGAGAAGAAAGATGTAATAAGTCCTGAACCTGTTATCTTACAGAAATTATGCAATGCAGCAGTAGTGAAGCCACTTGTCTTACTGTGTTCATTTGCATTCCTATGAATTCTAGGTTCTGAACCGGAGTCAAGTTTAATTTTGGCAGATATATAGTAATGCTTAGGTAGTTAAAGAGCTTTACTAAGTAATCCCTGGACTGTAATAGCTGATGCCTTGTTGGTGCAGTAATGCGTCAATCGTCCATGCAGGGAAATACCTGGAATCCTTTTGGCCTTAGGTGAGTAGCTACAACTGCCATACATTTGGTAAACACCCAAGGCACATGTGGTGAGTCCAAAAGGCAGTGCTCCTACTGGTAATGATTGGCTCCCAGTCAAAAGTGCAAGAGTCTCCTGGAGTGTTTGTTGATTTTTATATATAATAGCATGTGTCCTGAAAATCCATGGAGCACATCTAATCGTCCTTGCCTAAAAGAGGCAGAATGAACCATACAAGAACCCTTCAGAACTTTGAATTCATGACAAACTGATTCAAGCTGTTGAGGTCCAGAAGTGGTCTAAGTTCCCCATTTTCTTTGCCACTAAGAAGAAGCGAGAGTAAGTGCTGAATCCTATTTGTTTTGTAGGGACCTTTTGGATGACTCTTTTTTTTTTTTTTTGTAAAAGTTTTTGAACTTCTTAAATTGCGTACTCCCTCTGACAATAGGCCGGGGAGTTTCTGACTAGGACTTGGAAGTGCCCTCTGCTGAAAAAGGGTATGAACTTTGTGATGTCCCCACTCTGGGCCAGCAATCAAGGAGCCTGAATCTTCACCATTGACACTGGAGAGGGACATTCACTTGGAATACAAATGGATACACTCAGTATTTCCAGATGAAGACCTCTCTGCATCAAGCAAAATTTCCCTTAAGAGCACACAGGGAACACACTCAGCCCAGGGTCTGGATTTCTTTATATTTGTCTCCCTTCAGGTCACCAATAAGGCTCCCCACTGGTAAAGTTGTAGGGTTAGGTCCTCAGCTAAATGTCCAAGCCAAGTCCTCCAGCACCCTCTCTGTGAAACCAGTGCTTCATGTCCCTGTGTGATTATAGGAGGTACTGCCAGCCATACCAGGAGAAGTAGGGCAGTGGATGCGTAACATATGCCACCACAGCTAGCTGGCATTTTGTAAATAATTACGTCATTTGTGTATCAAACTGATTCATGCAGATGCTTGTACTGAAAATGTATTTGTGAGGTATGCTTGTGTTAAAATGTATCAACACTTCTGCCCTGCTGGAAGGAAAAGAAATGTACATATATTATTGTAACTGAATGAAATGTATATGTTTTAACAGCATATACAGGAAGGGAAGAGGTTAATCCTGACTTTAAAAATATTCATTTTTTACAAGAAACATCTTTATTAAATTATCATATGTGACACAGACACTCATACATTTATATAAATGAAAATAAATCATAGTGGCACAGTTTCAGTTGCAAACATTATACCTTACAAACTGTGCCAATACAACTGTAGCTGCAAACATTATACATCACTTTTAATACATCCAATCATTGTCAGCCAACCAGTGCAGAGCTTAGTCAGATCCTGCCTTCTTTTAAACATCATTCCTCCTCTGCATGTAGTGGTCCCACATTTCCCATTTTTTCCTGTGTAATTTATTCTACCCTTTTCTACAGATACCCATTCCAGTTGTTTTATCTCTGTTACCATCTTTCTTACTTCTAGTAATGTTAGTTTAGGCTTTGATTTCCATTTTCTAGTTATTGCTTTTTGGCAGCTAGCATAATTAGACTCAGCAAGGCCTTACTATGTCTAGGCAATTCCGGGTCTATATTTTGAAACTGAAATGACAAAACATCGACAGCCATTTCATCGACCCCAAAATATCGAACTACAAGTTATGCAAACGGCCAGATCACTGAGTTTTTTCCTATGGAAAAAAAATCTGTTGGCTGTAGCCATGAATTTGCCATTTTCTCCACTGTAGTGCGATCTCAACAGTTGATATATTTAGTTAGGGGGGGTGTGGGGGGCACAGTCCTCCACTTTGCAGTGTTTGAAGTGGTGTGTTTGTGTTTGGTTGGCCTACCAATTGTTTTCCCTAGGAAAAAAATCAGTGATATGGCCATTCATGTAGCTTGTAGCTCTGTATTTTGGGGTCGATGAAATGGCTGTCGATGTTTTGCCATTTCAATTTCCTAATATAGACCCAGCAATTACAACTCTGTATCATAGCTCAAAAAATAATTTCCCTAGTCATTCCAATTTGCTCACCCAGCATCTCCGACAGAGCAGTCTGCAAGGAATCTTTAAAGTCTGCCAACTCATTACACTGCCAGAAAATATGTTCCCAGTTAACTCTTTCTTCCCCATCACATCTCCAATATTTTCTGTCTACCTAAGGAAAGATTCTTTGGAGCCTGCTTGGGGTATAAAAATATCTATGTAAACACTTCCAGGCAAAGATCCTAAATCTTCTAGATTAAGTTGCATATTTGGGAGAAATACATATATGCCTCCATTGTTTCTTTGAGAATTGCTGATCCCATATCTCTTCCCAATTCTTCCTAACCTCTTCTGATTCTCTCTGCCTCAAGCAGGTAGGGACCTTTTCGATGATTCTTAAAGTTATCATGCAATATTTTATATGCGCTTCTATTTATTCCTTTCTTAATGGCCACTTTCATTCTAAATTCTACTGAGATCTCTACCAGTGTTGGTCTTTTGTTTAGGACCCCTCTATTTCTTTCTCTTTGCCTGTTCTCATCATTCCTTGATATGGAAAGCAATCTCTAACCTGCAGTCTGAATATGTTCTTGGAATCTTCCCATTCTATTATCTCTCCTTCTCTAGTTATTTGCTCCCAACACCTTTGTTCCTTTGCTAGTTTTTTTCCAATATACCCCCACCCCCCCTTGTCTATTTCCATAACTGCAGTCAACCCTATCAGCAAAATCTCCTTTTTCCATTCCTGTATTGACTTAGCTCTTAGAATACCTTCTGCTACTTTATACATATAATAATCTGTACAATTGTTTTTCTCTTAAAGGTTTGCATCCAAAATACCAGTCTCTACCTGCTACTTGAACATCCCCCCCCTATTTCTTCATCATCTCTTTCCATTTTGAATTATAGTTTTCCACTTCTGCTATGTATAAGAGCCTTAACTGTGTTGCTCTGAAATACCCCTTCAAATTGGGTAATCCCAATGTGCCCTGGTCTACTGGAAGAATAAGCTTATAACACTTCACTCTTGCTGTATTCCTCTCCCAGATAAAATTCTTCAACTCTTTATTAATTACTATCCATAACTTCTCCTCTGGTTAATAAAAATATACCTGACCTGTATATAAGACTAAAGGGACTAAAAACTTTTTGACTGCTTGTATCTTACTATCAATAACCATATAACAGAGCTTCCATTTTCTGAATTTTTGTATTATCGTTTTGTCTCTTCCCGCATATCCTTAGCTGCCACATTGGTATCACTTTTAATCCATACTCCTAAATACTTAATTTTATCATGTCCCCATAAATACGGATATTGCTGAACCAATTTGCATGTGGGCACATAATTTACCGTTATTGCTTTTGTTTTGGCTTCATTAATTTTGTATCTCAAAAAGGTTTGAAATTGTCTCAGTATGTTCCACAGCCCTGTAAATATTTTAATGATCATAGGAAGTTACTAGGCCACTGGCCCTGAGGCCCTTATAAGCCTAGCCAAGAGTTTAGCCCATGTATAGACAAATCAGCACCCGATGCCCCTGTCCACAGGGACACGGGTGGAATCCCATGGATGTATTTTCTATTTCCCATCCAGTTATCCAGGTTGCATGTAAAAAGGGGTAAAGAGGTACTCTGCTTGATGTGAAGAGGGAATCTATTCCACAGATGGGGGAGTCTCTGGGACACAAATCTGTCCCACCACAAGTTCTATTGATGTCACAGACAAGGTCGAGGCCGCGTGTGCGGGTTACTCAAGTGGAGCTTGACTTGCGGATATGTGGCAGTCTCATCAAGGCAGAATCCAAAAACGTCTTGTATGCCAGACAGAGGTCACCTCTGAGGAGTCTGTATGAAACAGAGTAGAGGGATAGGGCTTTTAGCCTATCTGTGTATGGTAGATGTTTGAGGCCCTGGATTCTCCTGGTGAGGAACCCCAATGGTCACTCCAGCTACTGCATGGGCTTTGCGAGGTACATGCCGAATGTGGCGTTGTACTCAATAATGGGCCTTATAAGGGAAGAATATGCATTATGTAATATTCCTGTATGTATGGGATGTATGTAATATCCCTTTCTGGTTTTGTCAGGGATGAAATAATGTCATCTGCAAATACAGCCAGCTCCTTCTCACTACTATACTAATTATATCCTTGAATTTCTGAGTCCCTTATTTTCTTTGCCAATGGTTCTAAATATAATCCAAACAACAAAGGGGAAAGAGGATACCCCTGTCTAGTTCCTCTGCTCAAGCAGAGATTACTACAGAGGACCCCACCCACCTTAATGTTTGCCTCTGATCCTTCATATAGCCTCCTAATCAACCTTATAATTTTTTCAGGGAATGTAAATGCTCCCATTGCTGTGCTCATAAAGTCCCAGCTCACTCTGTCAAATGCTTTCTCTACATCAAGACCTATGAAAAACAGTGGTATTTTCTCACATTCTGCCTCCCTCTGGATCATCACTGTTCTGTTAATGTTGTCAAATGTTTGCCTCCCCTCCACAAAACAGCAGTGATCCATATCTATCAATTTTGACATCACTTTTGCCATTCTTTTTGCCATAACAGACAAATACTTTATAATCATGATTTAGTATTGAAATGGGCCTGTATGAAGCTGGAAATGATGGATCTTTACCCTCTTTAGGTATTACAGCTTCTACTGCTTTCTTCCAGGAAGTTGGTATTTCTTCTACTTTTAAAATACTGTTAAACAAAACCTTCCAGATCTTTGTCAGTTTTTCCCTCTGAGCTTCCAAACCTCCACAGGAATACCATCTGTTCCTGGGGACTTTCCTGTAGATTGGTTATACATTACCATTTTTATCTCGTCTCCTACTATCCTACCTCTAGCCTGGGCATGTTTAATTCTTTCATAAACATTTACATTTGCACCTTTTCTTGATTTCTATATTTCTCTGCTTTATACAGACTTTCATAGAATTTTGAAGTATTCCACTACTTATTTATTTATTTGCAGTTTGTTTGCCAGGATAGTCCATTGGGCCATGAGGAGCCCATTTTCAATGGAGTCCTGGGGAGAAAAGCTCCAGAATAATACAGGAAATCAAAGTAAATACAGAGAGTAAAATACAGGATCTCTTGTTATCTTCCTTTTATTAGGCTCCCTAAGCTTGGTGACAGCCCTTTCTATTTTCTGTTGCCCGAGTCGTGCTAAACATTTTTGTGCTCTAAGGTTATTATCAAAAAACAGTTGCTTAACAACAGTCTTTTTAAACTCATGCATATTATCAAGGTAATCCCTTATTTTATGTTTAGCATTCTGCAGTTGCTCCTCTTCTTGTTTTGTGAGATTCTCCCTATTTTGCAATACTTTAACACTTGTCAGTCCCTCTAATTCTTATCACTTCTTAACCAAGATTTTCAATTAAATGCACATGTTCCTGTGAAATGTATATTCTGTGTAGCCTAGCCCAGTTCTTGTATCTTGGAGAATATTATATAAGTTCACTCCGAACTCCTAGTACTGAATTCACATCTTCCATGCCAAATGTTTTCATAAATTTCCTTAAAAATCTACCCTCCTTTGTTATATTTTCCTTTCTGGGCCCCCCAGACACATCTTTACTGTTGCAAATCAAATTCCAGTCCCCACTTATAAGTAATATTCCTTGCTGAAAGCTGATTATTTGTCTCAGAATTTTCTTAAGCTCCATTATAGCAGTTTTCGGTGGAATATAAATGTCAGTGTAATCCTTCTCCCTTGACAGTAGCCCCTTAATACTATAAATCTTCCATTATTGTGTTTTATATTTTCTTCTATTACTATTGGAGCTCCTCTTACAATTAATAAAAGTGCTCCTCTCTTCCTTTGCCACAGATATTCTGGTGAATAACCATCCTGAAAACCCTTCTTTATCAAATTCACATGTTCAGTTCTTTCCAAGTGTGTCTCCTGGAGCACAGCTACTTGCAATCAACATTTTTTAGTACAATTCACTACTCTATCTTTTTTGTATTTATTTGTGAGACCATTAATGTTTAAGCACATTATAGAAAAAAATCATGCTCGAGAGATTATTCTTCCCACAATTTATGTAGAACAGCTTTTTTGTTAAATGCATGGCATCAGTTTTTGTATTCAATGCATGCACTATCTGGCAAGTTAATCTTTTATACAATTGTTTCTTGTCATCTCCATTTGAGCCTATGTCACATCATGCAGAATTTTTTGTTTTATTGAAAACCCTCAAACAAAAATACACCCCCCTGATACCCCACTAAAACCTAATAACTTAATAACACACAAAACTATGTACATAAGAACAAATGTTATGATAGTCACACCCACAGGCTAGAGACATCCAAAAAGAAAGGTCATTCATGCTAAGATGCATGATGCAGCCTGTGCTTTTAGTAAATACGATCTGACTTCTGTCTTATCTTTATAGCTCTCCCAGCAAAGAAAACACTTATGCTATCAGTAAATATTCTATCCAAGTCATTTCTCTTTATCACAATTATCTTCTGGTGACATGCAAACCAGACACAAACTGTTAAGGATACCTTGTTTACCAGAAAAAAAAGCCTTATAATATTCAATATTCTTTTCCATTTACATGTTTTGCAATATACTTGTTGCTGGATAAATCCCAGGGTTAACCCAATCATTTGCCTATGCAAGCATGAGAAAAAACACGCTAATTTTTCTTTTGCCATGCTCACTCAACCAGACCCTTCCTTTCTTTTTTTTCTTTTTCCTCACATTGCAGTGCCTACATTTCTTAAAACTGAACAGGTAAAAAGAGAAAAAGGGAAAATAAATAAATAAAAACACCTGCTTATATTAATATTCCCTTTACATTAAAAAAAGAACTGAAAAAGCTTTACTTTGTACATTGCTTAGAAAATCATGGAACATTTAAACATTACCATTAAGAGAAAAAAAATTAATTTCTTTTACTTACGCTTAACTTTTTCCCTTCTCATTCCCTCTCCAAAGTAGTTCGCTGAAGCTTAATGACACAGTGTAGGGCACATGCTTTAGTATCTCATAAATTTAGCAAAGTCCACAAATATCCAGTATTTCCAAATCCTCTTGTTCTGCTGTTTCACAAATATAATTATTGCTTTGTAATTCCACATTTGTTTACAAGTAGTAGAAGTTATGTACTTACCATAACTTGGTATCTGTGCTGTCCAATTTCATTATGCATCACAAATGAAGGTCTTCAGATCCATCCTCTGATCCAAGCAGGCCATTTCTCAGACATACGATCTGATCCTCAAACTCCTCCCTTTCCCATAATGCCTCACTCCCTAACAAACCCTCAGACTGAGTTTTCTGCCCTAATCATAAGGTGGACATTCCCAAGATAAGAAAGAAAGAACAAAAACAAAAGTTCTACTGGAGTCCAAACTAGAAGCCAGTGGGTTCCTTAGTCTAGGTTACTCTCAGCTGCACAAGGAAGGGGGAAGGAGGGTGGGAAGTGATCCATAATGAAACTGGACAACACAGACACCAAGTTATGGTAAGTACATAACTTCTAATCTCATATTGTTCATTTCATTATGCATCATAAATGGGTCAGAGTCCCCAGCTACATAAACCCTGGAAGGACCTCAAGGAAAGATATGCTTAAACACCACAGAACCAAAGTTCCTGGAAATAATGTTGAACATGTAATGAGATATAAAGGTGTGAGTTGTGGAGTTCTAGCAGAGAAGGTTGAAGAGGTTGACAGATCTAGTTGAGTGGGCTCTAACCGAATGGGGAAGTGGTTTACTCCCAACAAGGCAAACAACTTCCCCATTCGAGTTACATAATGTAATCCAGCTTGCCAAGGTAACCTTAGAGATAGCTTGTCCCGATCTGTTAGATGAAATAGCAATGAACAGTTAATCTTTCTATAAGGCCTAGTCCTGTGTAGGTAAAAACATAACTGTCTGTGAATGTCGAAAGAATGTAAGAGATATTTGCCTTTGTTAGAATAATTAGGGAAGAAAATAGGTAAATGAATGGCCTGATTCATGTTAACCTTCGAAGCAAACTTATGGATGAAGGAAGGATTTGTTCTGAGAGAAACTCTATCCTTAAAGAAGGTTATGTACAGAGGTTTGGAAGACAAAGCTTGCAATTCCGAAGCTATCTTGGTTGATGTGGTAGCCACAAGGAAGGCCATTTTCCAAGACAAGTACTTCAGCAGGCAAGAACTAGCAGGTTCAAAGGGTTTTTCAGTAAGACTTTGTAAAACTAAAGTAAGACCCAAAGGTGCAGAAGGTTCCTTGTTCAGAGATCTCAGGTGAAAAATTCCTTTTAAGAAAGCCCGACAAAGTTTGGAAGAAGAAAGGGCAGAGGAGGAACCAACTCCCATCCTGACATGAAAGTTAGTGATGGCTGCAAGTTGTACCTTAATTGTGGAGAAACTCAATCCCTCATGAAAAAGAGAACTCAAAAACATGAGGATATCTGAGACTGAGGAAGAAAAGGCATCTATATTTCTCTGTGATGCCCAGATGGAAAATCTTTTCCACTTGCTACAATATACCTTTTTGGTGGATGGCTTTTGAGAAGCGAGAATAATATCATGGACAGGCGAGGGGAGCCTGGACTTTACCAAAATTACTGGAAGTGGAGAAACCAAGTGGTTAGTTTGAGGGACCGGAGGTTGGGAATCTGATGTTCTGTGAGGTGTGAAATGAGATCATGTCTGGGTTCCAATATCCATAGAGGATATTTGTTGTGAGACCACAGAAAGGGGAACCATACTTCACGAGGCCAATGGGGGGCAATGAAGATAAGATTGGTCTTCAAACTGCTGGCTTTCTGTAGAACTTTGGATATCAGAGGGATTGGAGGAAAAGTATACAGGAGACCCGGTGGACAATTGTGTACCAGAGCATCCCCGGGTGACTTCCCCTTCGGGGTAGCAGAGTGAAGTACCTGCTGCATTTGTTGTTCAGGGGGGAGGTAAAAAGATCACAGCAAAGTTGGCCCTAGTGGCTGAAAATCTCATTTGCTACTGACTGCTTTAGGGGACCACTCATGATGACTCAAGATGGACCTGCTCAATTTGTCTGATAGGATGTTGGATTCCTCCGGGATGTGTGTTGCATTTAGAAAGTGGTTGGAAGCAGTCACCCATTCTCAAACTCTCACAGCCTCTTGGCAGAGTGGTTACAATCAGGTTCCCTCTTGCTTGTTGATGTACCATACCACTGACATATTGCCTGTCAAGATTGCAATTGTCCCCAAAGCGAGGCAGTCCTGAAAAGCTTGCAACAAGAGGAGGACCTCTCGCATCTCCAGGACGTTTATGTGCAGTTTAGTCTCTATAGGGGACCATGTGCCTTGGACCATCCTTCCCTGAAAATGGCTCCACCTCCTGTGGCCATTGTGGCTGACGGGGGAAGGACAAAGGACCTGCCTAAAAGAAGGTCATCCATGAGCATCCACCATAGCAGGTGACATCTGCAAATTGGTGTACGTTTGATCGAGGTTGATAATGGATGGCACCAGATGGAACATTGAATAGCCAGGGTCCACTGAAGAACTCTCATGAAGAACCTGGCTAGAGGAACCAGAAGGATGGCAGCCAACATGGAGCCCAAGGCTATGAAAATCAAGTGAGCTGAAGGAGATGGAGTGTCCAGAAGGCATTGTACTTTATCTGATAGACGCTATCTGCTGTGAGGGAAGAGCTGCAACTTGCATTATCATGTTCAACTTTGTCCTGATGAATTCCACTTCCTGAACCAGAGCCAACTTGGATTTGGCCATGTTGACCATGATTCCCAGGTGAAGAAACAGGTGCAACATCACTTGAATCACCCAGAACAGTTGATGCCTTGTGAGTGCCATCAGGACCCAATCATCCAGGTAGGGAAACACCTGGAAGCCTTGCAGACGGAGGTGCGCTGTGACTACTGCCATGCATTTGGTGAACACCCAGTAGGGTTGTGGTGAGACCAAAGGGCAGTGCTCTGAAATGGTAATGATCTGCCCCCAGCCTGAAGTGTAGATATCTTCTAGAACATGTGTTTATTTTAATACAATAGTACACATACTGGAGATCCACAGAGCACATCCAGTCATCCTTGTGCATTAGTGGCAGAATGGACTGTACCATAACCATGCGGAACTTTGTCTTCTTGACAAACAAATTTAAATTTCTGAGATCCAGTATGGGCTGAAAGTCCCCAGTCTTCTTTGGCATCAAAAAGAAGCATGAGTAATTTCCACATCCCTGTTGTTCGATTGGGACCTGCTGGATGACTCCTTTGTCTAGAAGTTTTTACACTTCTACAAGGGCATTCTCCCTTTGACTGGGTGGCATGTCGAGGAGACACTACCCTGTGGGGGAAGAAGGAAGGGAAAAGGGAATACAGTAGCCTCTGGATATGATGTTTAACACCTAAGCGTTGTTCGCTATGTCTGTCTAAGCTGCTGAGTGTAAGATGCCCCGACTGCCTCCAGAGTAGGACAGTTCGGCAGCACTTCAGGAGTGCTGAAAGGGCTAAGCCCTGGTTCTGAGAAGCCCCTCTGCCCCCGGGAGGCATCTACCATTAAAACCTCTCCCTCTGCCTCTGGGAGAGGATTCTTCCTGCAAATCAGGGAAGGCCCCTTGAGATTTGCAGAACCACATCTTCTTCCTGCTGTGTTGGTTCCTGGAAAAGGTCCATTGGGGGGAAGAAATTTAATTCCCATGACAGATAGATTCTTGCCCTCCTGTTCATTGTGGGTCAGAGTCTCCTTAACCAATGGTCCAAACAAAGATAACCATCAAAGGGGGAGTTAATGAATGACGCTTTGAAGGGGTCTGCAAACCTGCATAATCTCATGCATACATGTCATCTAAGGGCTATGCCTGAACCAGCCACTCAAGAGGTTCCCTCCTTCATGTGGGAGATTAGCCCCATTAAAGAGTTAGCAATAGAAGCCAAGTTATTCAGCTATGGGAAAATCTTTTTAAAAGCTTTCTCCAACAGCGACTGCCCCAGAGATTTGGAAAGTTCCTTCATCAAGTCTCTCTGGAGCGGAGTGAAATGTACCAGACAATTTAATGCCCTCAGCAAAAAGGTGGCATACACTTGTTTCCCATGTCTGCCCAAGGCTCAAGACTCTTTGTTCATGGGGTGGACAGTACAACTCTGTTCGGCAAGCTCTTTGTTGGTGGCTGCCGATACCACAATGGCATCAACCGGGACACCTTTGCTCCAGAAGTGACTATCCTTGGGGGGACTAAGGTACTTATCTACTTGCTTCGGGACTGGTTCCATGGTGTCAGGCTACTTCTGAGCCTGGCGAGTGATGAGGTCAATACGTTTATCTGCCAGAGCTTAGTACTGACTTACTTAATTTAGAACACCAATTGAAATAGAAGAAGAAATTGAAAAAATTCCATCGTGACATGGGTGACTATCAAAAGGGCAAACCATTTGAAACTTATAAGAATGTTGATAGCAGACCTCAGATCCATAAAAGAAAGAGACCTTAATCCATTCTGAAGAAGTCTAGGATGGTCTCCAGTGGTACTTCGGGGGACGAATCATCCTCCACTACAGATGTGCACAGCAAGCACACCCTAGAGTCATCCACTCCAAAAAGATGAAATTTGGATCACCCTTTAGGATCAGAACTAGGAGAGGGGGCAGGAAACACAGGTGAAATAAGCAATTTGGAGAGCCTTTTGAAAATCATGATTCAATGCTAAATAGTTGTACTAATGTTCACATCTCATCTATATCTCTTTCAGGAGTTGAAATGGAACTATTAAATAAAGGCTTAAACTTTGTCCCTGTTTTTTTTGTTACAGAGTATTCTTTGGCTCAGGATGTGATTTATTTTTGCCGTCTGCTAAATGTAAGACTATATTTTGGCTCTGAATCCTCTGCTAATAACAATGTATTTAAATTTCATAAATCTGCCTTTATGCCTCCCATGTATCCACAGGTTGCCATGTTCCAATCTAGCATTCTCAAAGATCTACACTTTGGTTCTCATGAATACTCCATACTTCCTCATAATCTCTCAAAGATGGAACAACAGGTAGTTATTAATCTTAAAAATAATAAGAACCTGGTGATCCTTCTGACTGATAAGGGTGGGGTGGTGGTGGTAATGGATTGGGACATGTATTATAATGAGGCTATGAAGTAATTGAAAGATGGTAGATACTATATGTACATGCCTCTAGACCCAACTCCAAGATTTAAGGTAGAAATTGACAGGTTTCTATCAGAAGCTAATGAAGAGGTTATCATCACTGACTCAGAGCTTTACCACCTCACAGTACAGGATCCTAAATCTCAATATTTATATTTGCTACCTAAGATTCATAAGGACCTTACCAACCCACCTGGGAGACCCATTGTGTCAGGCAGGGGTTCTCTTATGGAACCCCTTTCACAGTTTTTGACCCAATATATCCAACCCCTTTTGGGATGTATTCGAGCTCGCATACAAGATACAACACAAGTTTTGGGTATTATTTCCAACATGCAGTTGGAATTGGGGTGGTTACTTTGCACCCTAGATGTTACTGCCCTATATAACAACATTCCACACTGGGCATGTTTGCTGGTGTTACAGTACCGGCTGGATAAATGCAAACTATATAAACCAAGTTTCAATACATTTTTGGTTTGTCTTGCAGAGCATGTACTCACAAAAAATGTACTATATTTTCACGGCCAATGTTTCTGGCAAGTGCAGGGTACAGCAATGGGGGCATCTTTTTCCCCCATTTATGCGGACTTATTTATGGCATATTTGGAAGAGGAACTTATTTATGATCCTAGTCATAACATATATCTTAATGAGATATATGGAGACGGTATCTTGATGATTGTTGGATGGTGTGAAAGGGTGATAGCACTTATTTACAAGAATTTGTTGGGTATTTAAATGAGAATATATGGGGTATCGAGTTTAAAGTTAATTACCATTTACAACAAATTACTTTCCTGGATGTTCTTGTTACCAGGAATATCGATAATACTCTGAATACTCAGATTTATTGCAAATACCCCCAATACAATTCTTTACTCCATGCAACCAGGTTCCACCCCAACATATCATCTGGAACACCCCCAAATCCCAATTTCTTTGGGTTAGATGAGTATGTTCTGACACACAGACTTATGAACATTATAGGAAAGATCTTGTTCATAGATTTAAGGGTAGAGGATATAAACTTGTAAATATTATTTCTGCGAGCAATTGGGTCTCTACTCAGGATAGGAAGGATCTTTTAAGTTACAGGGTACATCAGCATGTTGAAGCATCAAAATTAAAGTTGTTTACAACCTTTGGTAGCAATACTGAGGTACTCATGGATATTGTTCAGAGACATTGGAATATTTTGATGGCGGATCATAAATTGTCTGAAATTCTAGGTAATAAATGCTCATTTTCATTTCAGAGAGGACAAACATTAGGTTCACATTTTAGCCATTATAAACATTATCAGGACCCCACCACTACTAATCAACAATGTACTATCACAGGGGATATACTATATGGTTGTATCCCCTGTGGACATTGTACACACTGTTCAAGGGTTATTAAATCAATGGAATGTACAAGCAAGAATATTGCTTTGGTTTATGATATAAAATTTTTAGCAAACTGCAGCTCTGATTGGGTGATTTATATTATCACATGTTCATGCTCTGCATTTTATGTGGGGCAAACCTCTAGACCCTTACGGTTACGTATTACTGAACATGTTAGCTGTATTAGAAAGCAAAGACAGTCTAACACCCTTTACAAACATATATTAAAACATAATACTGCCTGTTTTAGGTTTATTCTTATTGATAAAATAAATGGCAACAGAAATAATAAGTCTGGATGGCATTCAATTTTTAAGTCTAAAGAAAAAAGTGGATAATTAAGTTGGATGGTCTTTTTCCACCTAGATTAAATGAGAATCTCTAATGGACCAATGGGAATTCATACTTCCTAAGTGTTTTTTCTTGTTTATAAGTTTGTGTAAGTTTATTTGGTTTGTCACTCAGGAAGGCTAACATAGTCGAAACCAGTCTGGACTTTTTTTGGGGTTCGGGTTTTTTTTCCCGACCCTTAATGTGTGTGCTTGCTTTTGTGCTTATGAGACATTAAATTGGTGTTTTCAAACCACACTGTTGTGCTGGCCTTCTTTTTTGAACTTCAGAGTCTCTTTAACCAATGGTCCGGACAAGGATAACCATCAAAGGGGGAGTTAATGGATGATGCTTTGAAGGGGTCCGCAAACCTGCATAATCTCATGTAGGTATGTCATCTAAGGGCTATGCCAAAACCAGCCACTCAAGAGGGCCCCTCCTTCGCATGGGAGATTAGCCTCATTGAAGAGTTAGCAATAAAATCCATGATATTCAGCTATGGGGAAATCTTTTTAAAAGCTTCCTCCGACAGCGACTGCCCCAGAGATGTGGAAAGTTCCTTCACCAAGTCTCTCTGGAGGTGAGTGAAATGTGCCAGACAATTTAATGCCCTCAGTGAAAAGGTGGCTGAGGCATATACTTGCTTCCCATGTCTGCCCAAGGCTCAGGACTCTTTGTTCATGGGGTGGACAGTAGAGCTCTGTTCAGTAAGCTCTTTGTTGGTGGCTGCTGATACCACAGTGGCATCAACCGGGACACCTTTGCTCCAGAAGGAACTATCCTTGGGGGGACTAAGGTACTTATCTACTTGCTTTGGGATTAGTTCCATGGTGCCAGGCTCCTTCCAAGCCCGGCGAGTGATGAGGTCAATAAGTTCATCCGCCAGGGGGTCACCCAGGATGTAGATGGTACTGTCCCGAATACCTCCAGGAACATTGACTTCTCTGAGGAAAGGGGATGGGAAGACCATCCACCCATTTGTTTCAGGATTTCTAAGACATCTCCAAAGGAGATATCATTAGGTGGAGATTGGGGGAACCCTTCCCCTTCATTTAAGTTGGTTTCCTCTGTTAAAGACTCCAAAGGGGATTCAATGGCCTTCCTTTTGCACCAGTGCTTCTGGGGAACCTCCTCAGTGGGGTACTCAGGGGAGGACTCAGAAGACAGGGAAACCCCTTGCTGAGGGTTGGCTGGAGGCTCTCAGGGAAGGGCTGACCATGGATCAGATGAATAGCAACAAGGCCTCAATCTGCTGAGGACTGGGAAGGGCCTGGTGGAGGAGGGACCATCTCTCAAGGAGTCCATAAAGCCCTCTCTGCCACCTGGAATGCCAAGGATGCGAGAGAAGCCTGTAACCCGCCCCAGAGGCCAAAATCCCCAAGGGAGAAAGAGATGAAGCAACCCCAGATCTTACACCACTAGAGGGCACTGCCCCAAGCTATTGAAGGCCAATGCCAACAAGGGAAGGGACAGCTTAGAGAAGAACAAAGTCAGACCTGACACCAACTCCGAGAACCTGGTGTCGATCCCTTTGTTCTGAGACCTGCTATGTTCTAACAAAATCGGAGCCAAGCCTGTCTGGGACTCTGTTGGAGCTGGGGAAAAGAACATCCCACAATCTGATGCTGATCCACTCAAAATCACCAGACCCTGCAACGCTGAAACCAAATGGATCAAAAGATGATGCTTAGGCATTGGGGCTGGAGATCTTACAGATCCAGTGTGGGACGGAGAAGGCAAAATTGCCAGCTGGATCTGGGCTTTGAGGAAGCTCCTCATCATCTGATCCATCTCCAAATCTGAGAGCCGAGAGGACCTGGAGGACAAAGAGGAATGTGAAGACCGCACCAGTGAAGCACTCCACTGGGTGGTACAAGCTGATGAAGGTGACCTGCATCAGTGCGGAGTAAGACTCCGAGACTTATGCTGCAAATGGGAGTGTTTTGGAGTCTGCTCCAGAAAAGACAAACTACTGATCCTAATGACTTCTGATGGTTCCAAAAGGCTGCTCAGAGCTAATGGATCTGGCAGGGTGGGAGGATGAGTTGGCGTTGACTCCCTTGGATCCAAAGAGCCTGTCAGATCCAGAGAGAAGCATGAAGCTGAAGGATCCAAAGTGGGATCTGAAAGTTTTTTCCTCTTTTCAGAGGTAGAAGCTGACATCCAAGGGGAAGCAGAGGAGGATGGCTTCCTCTGAATGGGAGTATGGACTCCAGAGGGGATTCTGGACTCCAGAGAAGAAGAAGCCCTTTCAAGATCAGCTTGTTCCTCCTATCTTCCAGGGCCCAGGGACTGAAAGCTGAGCAAATATCACAAGGCATATCCAAGTGCCCTGGGCCCAAGCAGTAAAATCACCTCTTGTGGGCATCAGATTGAGGAATCTTATACCCACAAGAGGCAAACCTCTTAAGCCCAGTGGGTTTCTCATGTTTATCTGGCATAATTGCCAGGCACTCACAGAAGGCACACAGAGCTAACCAGTCACACACTACCACTAATCACTACACTAAACTAAAGGACAGTGGAAAAGTTTTTTTTACGTTTCAGAAAAAAGAAAAGAAAGAAAAGGAAAGCAAAACTACAAAAAGGGGGGAAAGACCTAATGCCAGTGACCACTAAGATAGTGAAGTAGGAGGGGAGGTATAGAAGAAAGGAAGACTAACTTACTAAATTAACAAGAAAAATTTAGAAAACAAGGAAGATACCACACACAACACTGAAGAGGCTTGCAATCACATCTGGGACAAATGGTGGCAAATAAGATCTGAGAGTTTGCTAGGGGGTGAAGCATTATGGGAGAGGGAGGAGTTTGAGGCTCAGATTGTATGTCTGAGAAATGGCTGGCTTGGATCCAAGGATGGATCTAAAGACCTTCATTCATGATGCATAATGAAATGGACAACATCAGATCTGATTTTATTCTCTGAACATTAACAACATGAATCAAGGTTCATAGGTTCATAGGTTCATACTAGGCTATCTGCCCTAGGGCATTTATAAGCCTAGCCAGAGTTGTGTGGCTTTCACCACCCCTTAGGTTGAAGAATACTATACCCATTAGTTTGCTGTGCCTCTGTCCAGCAGTGATACAGAGATGATCCCCGGGGTAAACCTACGATCTCCCATCCACTGGTCAAGATTCCTCTTGAACAGAGCCAGCGAGATGCTCTGTCTCACATGGACCGGGATTCTGTTCCACAGCATAGGGAGTCTCTGGGTGATGAATATGTCCCTCCAGCACATCCGATTTATATCCGTGTTGAGGTTTAAGTCTCTTGCTCTTGTGGCTCTGGTGGATTTGGATTTTTTGAGGTGGAGCATGTCCATTAATTCCGGGTTGGACATGGCCTTGTATGTCAGGCACAGGTCACCTCTGAGCAGACGGTATGCAACTGAATAGAGATGGAGTTTCTTCAGTTGGGCAGCATATGGCATATTTTTGAGCCCCTTTATCCTTTTGGTGAGGAACTTTTGGGGTCTTTCCAATTGCTGCAGGTGTCGGGTAAGATACATTCTGAATGGGGCATTGTACTCAATCATTGGTCTGATAAGTGAAGAGTACAGGAGAACAATGACCTCCCTTGATCTGGATGTGAATCCCTTCATAATCAGGTGGGCAATGTAGAAGGTCCTCCTAACCACTTTGGCAATGTGAGTGTCAAAAGAAAGGTTACTGTCAACTTGGGTCCCCAGGTCCCTGATAACATCTTCTGTGCTTAATGGATTGTCACCTATGTGGTAACTTGGGGTTACCTTGTTTTTACCAAAGGGTATGACTATACATTTTTTGGTGTTTAGCTTAAGGCCATGGCTCTGGCACCAGTTATCCATTTCTATGAGACCTCTCTGAAGGATATCTGTGCCTGATGGATTTTCAACTATGGCGCCCAGTTTGCAGTCATCTGCAAACTTTGTCAGCCACAATCCTCCTATGTTTGCCTGCACTTCTGAAAAGTAGATTCCAAACAAGAGGGGGCCCAGGACTGAGCCCTGTGGGACACCGCTTGTGACCGGCTTGGAGTCTGACATGGCACCAGCAACTCTAACCCTGTGGGTTCTGTCCTTGAGCCAGTTTGCAACCCATCTTGTGATATATGGGTTTACATTTAAGCTGGTGATCTTTTCTATGATACCCGAGTGGGGTATTGTGTCGAAAGCTTTTGCAAGGTCAAGGTAGGCTGTGTGAACTGCCTTACCCTCATCAATGGCCTTGGTGACTGTTTCAAAAAAGTCGACCAAGTTCAAGAGGCATGATCTGCCCTTGACAAAGCCGAACTGGGTAGGATCCAATGTCTCTAGGTCCCCTATGTCTTTATTTATGAGTTCCATTATGATCCTCTCCATAGCTTTGCAGACATTGCTTATGGGGTGATAATTACCAGGGTCCGTAGAAGCACCGCCTTTGTGGAGTGGGACCACAGTTGCCGTATGCCACTCTTTGGGTATGTATCCTGTGGTAAGGCTAAGATTAAACAGCAGCCTTATGTGTGGGTTTAGTTCCTCATTGAGTTCATGTAGCACACAGCCGGGGACACCATCCTGTCCCATTGATGCTGTGTTTTTAGCTTTAGAGAGAGCAGCTCTCACCTGGGCATTTGAGATGATTGGGAGGCTACACTCTGCTGGGATAGATATTTCTCCTTTTGGGGGGGGGGGGAGAAATTTTCACTGAACCTGTCTGCCAGTATGTTTGCAATGTCTGTGGGTTCAGTGATTTTTGTATCATTTTGGACTAATTCTGAGCATATCTGGGAGATTCCACCCAGATTTCTAACATAGCTAAACAAGGCCTTATGATTGTCTTTTGAGTCCTTGGCGATTTTTCTCTCAAAGTTGGCCTTGGATGATTTTATGAGTGATCGTAGTTTTTTACTAGTATTGATCAGAGATGTCTTCCCTTTTAGGGATTTTGCTCTATCTTGTAGTAGCTTTCTCCTCTTGTTGTAAAGTTTGTTTATGGCTGGGGTCCACCAGATCGGGCGCTTGCCTTTGGTGGAAAGGGTCTTGATTTTATTTGGGATTGCTTGATCCATGCAATCCTGGAGGTGCTCATAGAAAGCATTCGTAAGGGATTCAGCAGCGTGGGTTGTGGTTTCCAATGGCTCAGGGGCCTTGAAGGATACCACACCAGTCTTAAGAAGTGTGAAGTTGGCTTTTGAGAAGTTCTTCACTGTGGTCTTTTTTGTTGGGGGTGGGGGCGGGATGTGGATCTCCAGTGAGAATAGTTTATGGTCTGATCTCACCAATGAGGGATATACTTCCGGTATGGAGCATTTTGTCCCCATGTTTGTGATGATCAGGTCTAGTATATTTTCACCTCTTGTGGGAATGGTGACAAGTTGTTCCATAGCATTTGAGTTTATGAACTCCAGGAACCTTTGGGCTAGGGTATTGAGGCTTGAGTAATGTTCCCAGTCTATGTTTGGGTAGTTGAAGTCACCCAGTATGATGGTGTTTGGAGACACAGTTATACTCTCCAGTGTCTTCAGGAAGGCTGTGTGGGGTTCCTGAGTTTGAGAGGGTGGCCTGTAACATGCTACAAACTGTAGAGCAGTTTTGCCTATGGTTAATTGCACCTGAATGGTCTCTGATGCTTCGTGAGTTGCCACCAGCCTGGAGGTGTGGGTATCCTTGATGAATATGGATACACCCCCTCCTTTTGTAGTACGGTCCGGGTTTTGGGGCTGGAACGCATGATATGAGGTAAAACCTGATAGTGCCAGGGTGCTCTCAAGAGTCTTGAACCAGGTTTCAGTCACAGCACAGACATCGATGTTCTTCATACTGAGGAGGGCTTCGAGGGCGTGCATCTTGAGATTTAGACTTCTGGCATTGAGCAGCATTACCCTTAGTTTTTTTCCATTATTGTTTTCTAGGGCAGTGGGTTTAGAATTTGAGCCTTGTCTAAAAAGGCACTATGGGGTGGCAAGAGCCTTTGCCAATATCCGAAACCCAGGGTGACAGGTGCAAGCCATCCCTTGCGAAGCAGCGTGGCTTGTCAAGCATGTCATTCCAGGCAGACAGACATTGGATCCCCTTAGAATGACACCAGAAATTAAGCCAATTATTAAAACTGATCATTTTGTCTCTGTATTGTGGCATCATTCTTGGTGAAGGTAGGATACTGCTCAGGGTCAGGGTCATACCAGCCTGGGCTACATAATCTGAGAGCTCCTTTATGTCTCTTTTCATGTAGTCCAGGGAGGTATGTCTCAGGTCATTCACACCAGCATGGACAATGACTGAGTCATACTTGTACTTGCTGTGGAGTGACCTGAGTGCTTGTGTTATGTGGGGGATTCTAGCGCCCGACAGGCAGCTTACTGTGACCCTCTCCTTGTTCAGTCTGGTGAGTGGGACGTCAGTGTGTCTGACTATGGAGTCACCTATGACAAGTGTGTCTGGCATTGTGTTTGGCCTTAAGGGCTGTGACTGATTTGCACACTGACTTTGTGATCTATGTGTTGCTTGTGTTATGTCATGAGGTGGCAGTTGTTTGGGTGTCTGCTTTGGAGGCCTCTGCTGTTTTGGTAGATTTTTGATCAGTGCCTCCGAGTATGTCTTTGTGTGTTTATGTGTTTGATTTGTAGTTGTGATAGTTCTATGTGAGACTGGGTTTATGGTGTGTGTGGTTACCTACTCCTCCTGTCTGATTTTGCCAGACATGAGTTTTGAGAGCTCAGCCTCCAGTTTGGCTATATAGTTGCATCTCTCGCATGTATTTGTGTTTTGTGGGAGGAGGAGAGGGTTGTCTGTGTACATGAGGCAATTGTAACATTGCCTCAATATTCCCAGATTCACCAGCTGAGCAGGAGAGGACGCTAGCAACTGACCCTTTGACATGCTAGAAGAAATGAAAAAGTTTGCTGTGTAACTGAGTCAGAAAGGACATATAGGGAAGTGGGTACTCAAGGGGGTTTTAAGCTAGTGAAGTACTTTGTATAATATAGAAGTGCTTTACCTGACTAAAAAATGCTTTAGGAACAAGTGCTGAGCTTTACAGATAGAGAATAGACTGTTTAGATTACAAGTAGAGCAGTTCTAAGGAAAAATGAAGAACAGACTTTACGCAACCAGAAATACTTTAACTTTGTTTAACCGGCCCCGGCTGATGGTGCTCTAGTGGCAACTCAGCTAAATGCAGAAAAGGCAATAAGTCAAAAGTACAGGCTAGCACACTTTAGTGGGGAGCCAAACAAATAAATTAAACAGCAAACAAACACTTTTCGACTTGAATTAGACTAATTTCGACTAAAATGTACTTTTAAGTGCAGATAATAAAAAATGCAGTAAATAACTATGAAAACAGTTAAAGCTTGCTCTAGGTAAGCAGTAGAAGGTAAAACTAATATAAAATAACAGCAGGATACTTAATCAGGAAAGCAGTTGCTTTTTTGTCAGTTCTCTGTAGCCAGGAAGACTCAACAGGACCACGTGGAGCTATGTCTGAGCAATATGGCTTCAAAAAATGCCAGAGGCAGATTTTAACCAGGGAACTTCAACAGAGCTAGAAATGGTCCAAAATGACCAATTACTACAGCTTCTTGTGCTGAGGTCACTTCCCTCAAGGACAGGTAGGCTATTCAAGGCTCCCCACTCCCACTGGTGAGCTAAGAAACTTCCTTCTATCCAAGTAAGGCAATGGACAACACAGGAACTACAACACAGCCCAGGATACAACAAGGCCTGTAAACTGGTCTAACTAGTTTAGGAGAGGCAGGAAAACAAGGAATATTTTTTTGTTTTTAAATAGAAACACACAGAAATGCAGAAAAGGCAATAAGTCAGTAGTACAGGCTAGCACACTTTAGTGGGCAGCCAAACAATTAAATTAAACAGCAAACAAACACTTTTTGACTTGAATTAGACTAATTTCGACTAAACTGTACTTTTAAGTGCAGATAATAAAAAATGCAGTAAATAACTATGAAAACAGTTAAAGCTTGCTCTAGGTAAGCAGTAGAAGGTAAAACAAATATAAAAAAACAGCAGGATACTTAATCAGGAAAGCAGTCACTTTTTTCAGTTCTCTGTAGCCAGGAAGACTCAACAGGACCACGTGGAGGTGTGTCTCAGCAATATGGCTTCAAAAAAATGCCAGAGGCAGATTTTAACGGAACTTCAAAAGAGCTAGAAATGGTCCAAAATGACCAATTACTACAGCTTCTTGTGCTGAGGTCACTTCCCTCAAGGACAGGTAGGCTATTCAAGGCTCCCCACTCCCACTGGTGAGCTAAGAAACTTCCTTCTATCCAAGTAAGGCAATGGACAACACAGGAACTACAACACAGCCCAGGATACAGCAAGGCCTGTAAACTGGTCTAACTAGTTTAGGAGAGGCAGGAAAACAAGGAATATTTTTTTTTTTTTGTTTTTAAATAGAAACACACAGAAATGCAGAAAAGGCAATAAGTCAGTAGTACAGGCTAGCACACTTTAGTGGGCAGCCAAACAAATAAATTAAACAGCAAACAAACACTTTTCGACTTGAATTAGACTAATTTCGACTAAAATGTACTTTTAAGTGCAGATAATAAAAATGCAGTAAATAACTATGAAAACAGTTAAAGCTTGCTCTAGGTAAGCAGTAGAAGGTAAAACAAATATAAAAAAACAGCAGGATACTTAATCAGGAAAGCAGTCACTTTTTTCAGTTCTCTGTAGCCAGGAAGACTCAACAGGACCACGTGGAGCTGTGTCTGAGCAATATGGCTTCAAAAAATGCCAGAGGCAGATTTTAACCAGGGAACTTCAAAAGAGCTAGAAATGGTCCAAAATGACCAATTACTACAGCTTCTTGTGCTGAGGTCACTTCCCTCAAGGACAGGTAGGCTATTCAAGTCTCCCCACTCCCGCTGGTGAGCTAAGAAACTTCCTTCTATCCAAGTAAGGCAATAGACAACACAGGAACTACAACACAGCCCAGGATACAGCAAGGCCTGTAAACTGGTCTAACTAGTTTAGGAGAGGCAGGAAAACAAGGAATATTTTTTGTTTTTTTTGTTTTTAAACAGAAACACACAGAAATGCAGAAAAGGCAATAAGTCAGTAGTACAGGCTAGCACACTTTAGTGGGCAGCCAAACAATTAAATTAAACAGCAAACAAACACTTTTCGACTTGAATTAGACTAATTTCGACTAAAATGTACTTTTAAGTGCAGATAATAAAAAATGCAGTAAATAACTATGAAAACAGTTAAAGCTTGCTCAAGGTAAGCAGTAGAAGGTAAAACAAATATAAAAAACAGCAGGATACTTAATCAGGAAAGCAGCTTTAAAGTTCCCCACAAATTTAACAAAGTCCAAGGAGGTTCAATATTTTCAGATGTTCCTGCTCTGTCTTGTTTCACAAATATAATTATTGCTTTATCATCCCAGAGTTGTTGATTTCCAAGTTACTATATTTAACCCTGTTCACCTCCATCTCCCCAAATTCTGTCTGTGCTTCATTTCCAACATATTCCAGATTCTTCTAGCTGATTGTTATGTTTTCTTCCTTCTCTTAGGCAACTGAAACAGTGGAAAAGATTTCACAGGCACAAAACAGAACCTTCTTCTGATTCACAGCTCACTCTTTGTTGGACAAACTTTTGTAGTTTCTCCTTAGCATGTACTTCATCAAAAAATGATTTTGTCCCTCCAGGGAAAAAAACTTTGAAGATGGCTGGGTTCAGCAGTTTGAATTTCATTCCTGCTTTTCAACATTCCCTAAATGATTGAATATATTTACTCCTCTTCTGCCTAGTGTACACTGAGCAATCATTCTCCACAAACATGTCTGTATTAGAGAATAGGTTGTAGCTCCTGTAGGAAGAGTGGAATGGTTTTATGACTTTGAGCATCTGCACCAGATCTGAGCAATGCCCTTGTATGTGTATTATTGACATGTAGGTGCTAAACTCCTGACAGCTTCTAGTGTTGGTGAGAGCATGGAAAGCATGCTACTGAGACTTCAGTCTCCACTAATATTAAAACATTATTTCTACAGAATGACATCACATGCATCTGGTCATCTGACTGTGTTTCACATGCTGTCACCAACACTGGAAGCTGTCAGGATTTTTGCACCTACATGTCAATAATACAAGAGCATTGCTCAGATGTAGTGCAGTTGTTGGAAGTCATAAAACCATAAAAACATTCCACTCTTCCTACAGAAGCTACAACCTATTCTCTAGCACAGACATTGTGTCTCTGGCTCCATTCAAAACTGTGGGATAAAATTTGTATGACTTAATCCATAATGTAATTTAATTTCAAGAATATTTTTCAAAGTCAGGTGGATTAACCTCTTCCCTTCCAGTATAAGCTATTAAAGCATATACATTACATTCAGTTACAATAATGCATGTACATTTCTTTTCCTTCCAGCAGGGTGCAGTGTTGATACATTTTAACACAAGCAAATCTCACAAATACATTTTCATATAGGTTCATAGGTAGGTACTAGGCTATCTGCCCATAGGCATTTATAAGCCTAGCCAGAGTGTGTCAGCTTTTGGCACCCCATTGATTAATTAACTGATCCTCTGTCAAGCATAGCCAATGAAGTAATCCCAGGGGTGTATTTTCTGTTACCCATCCACTTGTTAAGGCTTCTCTTGAAGTGTGTTACTGAGGTGCTTTGCCTGATGTAATTTGGAATTTTGTTCTAAAGCATGGGGAGTCTCTGTGACAGGAATCTCTCCCTTCAGCATGTTCTATTTATTGTTGTGGCAAGGTTTAACTCACTAGAGAGTGTGGTTCGCAGTGACTTGGATTTCTTTAGGTGGAGTATGTCCATCAATTCTGAGTTGGACATGCTTTGTAAGTCAGTCAGAGATCACCTCTGAGTAAGCGATATGCCACTGAGTACAGCTGGAGTTTTTGCAGTCCGGCTGCATAGGACATATGTTTGAGGCCACTACTACTCTTGGTGAGGTACTTTAGTGGCCTTTCCAGCTGTTGGAAGTGTCTTGTGAGGTACGTCCCAAGTGGGGCATTGTACTCTATGATGGGTCTAATGAGTGATGAGTAGAGGGGCACTATAACATCTTTATTTCTAGATGCGAATCCTTTCGTAATTAGATGGGCCACATAGAAGGATTTCCTAACTACTTTGGCAATATGATTGTCAAAGGAGAGATTACTATCTTCCTGGGTCCCTAGAACTCTTATTATCTCTTCTGTATTAAGGGGGTTGACACCTATGTGGTAATTCGTGGGTGTTTTGTTTTTCCCAAATTGGATGACTATGCATTTTTTGGCATTTAGCTTGAGGCCATGACTTTGACACCAAGTGTTCGTCTCAGTAAGGCCCTTTTTGATGATGTACGTGTCAGCCGGAGAGTCAATTATGGCTCCCAGTTTGCAGTCATTGGCGAACTTGGTTAGGTATAGCCCTCCTGTGTTTGTCTGTATGTCTGAGAAGTATATGCCAAACAGTAGGAGTCCCAGGACCGAGCCTTGTGGGACCCCACTTGTGACTGGCTTAGAGTTGGACATGGAGCCCACTATTCTTACTGTGTGAGTTTTGTCTGTAAGCCAGTTGGCAACCCATCTCGTGACATAGGGGTTTATTTTCAGGGTGGTGAGTTTTTCTGTAATACCCGAGTGGGGAATGGTGTAGAAAACCTTGGCAAGGTCAAGGTAGGCTGTGTGAACCACCTTTCCCTCGTCTGTGGCCTTGGTGGCTGTCTCGAAGAGGTCAACCAGATTTAGTAAACATGAACTGCCCTTAACAAAGCAGAAATGGGTCGGGTCAAGTGTTTGGAGGCTCCCAATGTCTTTGTTAATGAGTTCCATGATGATGCGCTCCATAGCCTTGCAGACCAGGCTAGTCAGGCTTATGGGGTGATAGTTACTAGGGTCAGTTGTGGCCCCTCCTTTGTGGAGAGAAATAACTACTGCTGTGTGCCATTCTATGAGCACATAGCCTGTGGAGAGGCTGAGGTTGAACAGTGTGTTTAGGTGGGGGGTTAGTTTGTTCTGTAGTTCATGCAAGCCGCAGCCTGGGACACCATCTGGTCCCATTTACACTGTGTTTTTGGCTTTTGAAAGGGCTGTTTTCACCTGTGCGTCTGTAATTTTTGGCACACTACCTTTTTCCTGGTATTGTTGTGGGCCCTTTTGGAGGTGAGAGGGGCTCAAGTTTGCACTTAATCTATCTTCCAGGATGTTGGCAATATCAGTAGGTTCTGTATATTTTGTGCTATTTTACACTAGTTCAATGCATATCTGCGAGTTGTCACTTAGATTCTTAACATAGCTAAAGAAGGCTTTGTGGTTATCTTTTGAATACTTGGCTATTTTTCTTTCGAAGTTAGCCTTGGATGATTTCATGAGGGACCTTAGTTTCTTACTGATACTGATCAGGGATGTCTTTCCTTCTTGAGATTTGCTTTTTTCTGAACTAGTTTCCTCCTTCTAGTGTATAGCCTGCTTATTGCAGGGGTCCACCAAACTGGTTTCCTTCTCTTAGAGGAGTGAGTCTTGGTTTTGCTAGCGATGGGACGATCCATGCATCCTTGTATATGCTCATAGAGTGCATTTGTAAAGGTTTCTGCATCTTGGGCAGTGTTATTCTTTAGAGTGGGGGGCTGTGAAACTTACCACCTCTGTCTTAAGTAAGGTGAAGTTTGCTTTAGAAAAGTTTTTTACTGTGGTTTCCTTAGTTGGGGGTGGTGGTGCAGTGTGGACATCCAGAGTGATTAGTTTATGGTCTGATCTAACCGGTGACAGGTTGACCTCTGGTGTGGAACACCTGTCGCCCATGTTGGTAATAACCAGGTACAATATGTTTTCACCTCTGGTAGGGGAGTTACGCAGCTGATCCAGGGCATTTGAGCTGATGAATTCCAGGAAGTGCTGGGCCTGGGAATTTGTACTCGAGTAGTTTTCCTAGTGAATGGTAGGGTAATTGAAATCACCCAATATCAGGGTGTTTGATAGGACTTTCATGTTTTCCAGTGTCTCCAGAAAGGTGGAATGGTGATCTTGGGTCATGGAGGATGATCTGTAACAGGCCACAATTTGCATTGCAGATTTGCCCAATGTTAGTTGCACATGGATGATCTCAGAGGTATCATGCTGCGCCACTAACCTGGAGGTGTAGGTATCCTTGATGAATATGGATACACCCCCTCCTTTTGTGTTTCGGTCCGTGTTCTGTGACCAAAACATGTGGTATGAGTTGCAGCCCGGTAGTGCTGGGGTGCTCTCTGGAGCCTTGAACCAGGTTTCAGTTACTGCACAGATGTCGACATTCTCCATACTGAGGAGTGCTTCGAGCGCGTGCATTTTGAGATTTAAACTCCTGGTGTTGAGTACCATAACCCTAATTTTTTTGTTAATTGCGCTGTTTACAGTGGTGGGTTTGACTTTTGAGCCTTGCCTAAAAAAGGCACTATGGGGGCAGCAAGAGCCTTGGCCAGTATTTGAAAGCCTAGGGGTGACAGGTGCAAGCCATCTGTTGCGAAGCAACCCAGCTTGTCGAGCATGTTGTCCCAGGCTGACAGACACTGGATCCCCTTTGAATGACACCAGAAGCTTAGCCAATTGTTGAAATTGATCAATTTTTCTTTATACTGAGGTATCATTCTTGGTGAGGGCAGGATGCTACTCAGGGTCATGGTCATACCAGCAGCAACAACGTTGAACACAGCAAAGCAGCACAGCAAAACAACAGGAGTCAGCACAGGATCCAAAAGCAGCTTTATTTTCTGTCTCTCACTCTAGCGCCTCAGCCACAGTAAGCCTTCAAGGAGTAAACTAACAATACTAAAGCACACTTTATATAGTCACAAAAATCATTCAATTACATCATTAAACAATTAATCAATAAAATTGATATGCACCTACAAGCTAAATAACATTCTTCCAATTACATTCTGTATTCAAGCCTCTAGGTACTAAAGTTTCATATTTTAAAATAAAAGTAGTTTCCTTCTTTAAAAGTAATCTACCCACAACTAATTCATCAGGTTCCATTTTAACTACCTGTTGTAAAATGGTACCTTTTAAACTCTCACTACTGCCATTGTGAAATTTACAAAAATGTAAGGCTAAAGGGCTCTCCATTTTTTTATTTCTTATGTCCCTCAGATGTTCTAAAAGTCTAACCTTAAACATTCTTTTCGTTTGACCGATGTAAAATTTATTGCAACCACATTTGAGGGCATAGACTACCCTATTAGTTCTACAGTTATATGAGCCCTCTAAATCAAAATTTTTGTTATTAATTTAAAAAAAAATTCTATGTATATATGAACAAGCTTGACATTTTCCACATGGAAAAGTACCCAAAATAGTTAACTGAATGGGTATTTTCACAATCAGTTTAGAAAACCTAGTTCGTACAACAAAATCTTTAATGCTCTTCCCTTTTGTATAAGAAAAAATTAATTTTTTTGTCTTTAAGTTCTTTAATTCATCAAAGTTGTCTAAAAATTCCCAAAAATGTAATATATTTGATTTGATTATATTACTACAAATATTATACTTAGATACTATAAATAAATTATCTACACAATTAATAGTTTTATTAGATATAAAAATATCTCTACTTTTTTGTTTATTAAATCTATCAAGTCTAAGTTTAATAATTCTATCAATATCACTTTCAACTAACTTTTTATCATAATTTCTTCTCAAAAACATCTTTTTAGTTTCATGAACCTCTTTAAAAAATATGTCATCAGTGTTACATAAACGTGAAATTCTTAAGAATTCTCCATATGGTAAAGCATTGATAACATGAAAGGGATGGCAACTATCAGCTTTCAAAAAATCATTTGGCTCTCCAAATTTTCTATGTAAGCTAGTTAAGATGGGTTGACCATCAATACCCTGTACATTCACATCTAAAAAGTTAACTGTGTTTCCACACTGTAAACCATCAAAACAAATGTTAAATCTATTTCGTTGAATGTCTTGGACAAAATTTTGTACATAATTCTTACCTCCTTCACATAAAAATATTAAGTCATCAATAAATCTATAATACAATTTAACATATTTTTGCACAAATTCATTATTATAGATACATTCCCTTTCTACAAGACCCATGAAAATATTTGCATACATAGGTGCAAAGGGAACACCCATTGCTGTTCCCTGCTTCTGTTGAAAAATCAAATTGTCAAAACAAAAGTAGTTGTTTTCTAAACAAAATTGTGTCAAATCAAGCACATAGTGAGTTAATGGCTTATCTCCCATAGTCTTATACAACGCCTCTAGGCCGTATTTATGTTGAATGTTTGTGTAAAGACTGTTAACATCTAACGTGACCCAAAACATATTTTTATTCCACGTAATTGACTTTATTTTGTCCAAAAAGTCAAAAGAGTCTTTAATATAAGAAGGAAGACAAACTGCTTCCTTTAGCAACACTTTATGCAACACTACACCTAAATTGTGCAAAAAATATTTCCTGGCAGACACTATCGTCTGCCTGGTGGATTTTCTGGGTCTTTGTGTATTTTAGGGAGGCAATAAAAATATGCTGGTCCAGTATCCCTTAGACTAAATTTCCCTTTCACATCTTTATCTAACCAAAATCCTAGGCGAAGGCCTTTGTGAATTAAATTAATATATTTAACTTTAGCTTGTTCAATGGCATCCTGATGAACTATACTATAAACTGTTGAGTCACTCAATAAATCCCAACACATTTTAAAATATTGACTATTATGCATAATTATTATTTTGTTCCCCTTGTCAGATGGCTTTATAACTAGTTCTGTCTGTTGTGAAAAATTCTTCAATTCCAGCCATTCTAATTTAGATAAATTGTATTCAACTTCATTCTTATCAAAATGATTTAAATAATATTCTAATTCAAATTCTAACATCGCGTGTAGTTTCTTAATGCCTTCATGACTAAACGGAGGCATAAAGGTGCTGTTCACCTTAACACCCGAGGTATCAATATACCTCTGTTCATAAACTTCACTATCACACGAAACAAATGACTCATCTGAGTCTGAAATAGAATACTCAGAACTTGAACTATGCACAATGTCATTCTTAGGCACTAAAACATTAAAATAGTACCACATATGAAGCTTCCTAATAAAACTATACAGCTCAATTTTACATTCATACAGTTTCGGAAGCACCTTGGGTACAAATTTAAGACCACAATTTAGAACTGATAAGAAATGTTCAGAAATGTCAAAACTAGATAGGTTAATCACATTATTTGTTAACAAACAAAGTTCAACACCATCTGGTTCTTTTATTGTCTCTCCAAGGGCGCTGAGGCCCATTTCTGTAGTATTCCTGTTCGCCAAACCCTCTTTTGCGTGATTGTGCGTAACCTGGGTTCCGAAAATGATCTGGAAAAAACTGGCGATTCGCTGGAGACGGCAGACCTGGAAATTCATTGGTCTCTACGTCATTGAGACATCTATCTGAAGTTTGATTGGGTGTATTAACGCTAGAGGTACTAGCCAGTCTCTCTCTGTTATCTGGATTCTGATTGGATGATTGAGCCACAAGGTGGGTACGTTGATTATTACGAAAAAGATACACATTGCCTTTATCAAAGTCTCTCAAGTCCCTTTGCAGTTTATGCATCTTTTGATCAATTATTTTCTTTTCTAAAATATGAACTTTGTCTTGAATATCTCTAGAACAGGCATCCAGTCTACTGCGATCTAACACAGTAACCAAGTTATTGCACACTGCATTAATATCTTTCTTTAAATTGACAAGTTTAACATTGTTTCTTTCTATTTGAATTTTTATCCATTCCCTCGAACATTGATGTACAGCACACTCCCATCTAGTTTGAAAAGATTTGTCTATTTGACATGAAGCATTAAATGATTCAGATGGGAATTTTATAGCTCTAAGTCCTCTGGGAATGATATCTAGTTCAAGATATCTAGATAAACTGTTCACATTATAATATGTTGCTGTTTCTTTATGCATTAAATTCGTAAGTTTAGAAACAATAGCTTTAACTTCAGTAGTGAAGTCCAAGGAGCGCTTACCAATATTCGCAAATGGATTGTTCGAGCGTTTGCTCCTAGTTTCTGCAAGGAAGCGCTCCCATGTTGGAATATCCACTACATCCTCAGTAACTGCAGTCCTTTCAGGACGATCATAATTACGTTCTGAATTAGTGTTGAAAAAAACATCTAATGTCCTTTGAGAAGAACCAGGGTTTTCTTCTCTAAAAATCCTAGGAATATTTAATGCAGGATCACTGGCCATGAAAACAGCAGCAACAACGTTGAACACAGCAAAGCAGCACAGCAAAACAACAGGAGTCAGCACAGGATCCAAAAGTAGCTTTATTTTCTGTCTCTCACTCTAGCGCCTCGGCCACAGTAAGCCTTCAAGGAGTAAACTAACAATACTAAAGCACACTTTATATAGTCACAAAAATCATTCAATTACATCATTAAACAATTAATCAATAAAATTGATATGCACCTACAAGCTAAATAACATTCTTCCAATTACATTCTGTATTCAAGCCTCTAGGTACTAAAGTGTCATATTTTAAAATAAAAGTAGTTTCCTTCTTTAAAAGTAATCTACCCACAACTAATTCATCAGATTCCATTTTAGCTACCTGTTGTAAAATGGTACCTTTTAAACTCTCACTACTGCCATTGTGAAATTTACAAAAATGTAAGGCTAAAGGGCTCTCCATTTTTTTATTTCTTATGTCCCTCAGATGTTCTAAAAGTCTAACCTTAAACATTCTTTTCGTTTGACCGATGTAAAATTTATTGCAACCACATTTGAGGGCATAGATTACCCTATTAGTTCTACAGTTATATGAGCCCTCTAAATCAAAATTTTTGTTATTAATTTTAAAAAAAGTTCTATGTATATATGAACAAGCTTGACATTTTCCACATGGAAAAGTACCCAAAATAGTTAACTGAATGGGTATTTTCACAATCAGTTTAGAAAACCTAGTTCGTACAACAAAATCTTAAATGCTCTTCCCTTTTGTATAAGAAAAAAACATTTTTTTTGTCTTTAAGTTCTTTAATTCATCAAAGTTGTCTAAAAATTCCCAAAAATGTAATATATTTGATTTGATCATATTACTACAAATATTATACTTAGATACTATAAATAAATTATCTACACAATTAATAGTTTTATTAGATATAAAAATATCTCTACTTTTTTGTTTATTAAATCTATCAAGTCTAAGTTTAATAATTCTATCATATAACTGTAGAACTAATAGGGTAATCTATGCCCTCAAATGTGGTTGCAATAAATTTTACATCGGTCAAACGAAAAGAATGTTTAAGGTTAGACTTTTAGAACATCTGAGGGACATAAGAAATAAAAAAATGGAGGGCCCTTTAGCCTTACATTTTTGTAAATTTCACAATGGCAGTAGTGAGAGTTTAAAAGGTACCATTTTACAACAGGTAGCTAAAATGGAACCTGATGAATTAGTTGTGGGTAGATTACTTTTAAAGAAGGAAACTACTTTTATTTTAAAATATGACACTTTAGTACCTAGAGGCTTGAATACAGAATGTAATTGGAAGAATGTTATTTAGCTTGTAGGTGCATATCAATTTTATTGATTAATTGTTTAATGATGTAATTGAATTATTTTTGTGACTATATAAAGTGTGCTTTAGTATTGTTAGTTTACTTCTTGAAGGCTTACTGTGGCTGAGGCGCTAGAGTGAGAGACAGAAAATAAAGCTGCTTTTGGATCCTGTGCTGACTCCTGTTGTCATGGTCATACCAGCCTGGACTACATGATCAGAGAGCTCTTCCATGTCTCTTTTCATGTAGTCCAGGGAGGTACGTCTCAGGTCATTCACACCAACATGAATAAAGACAGAGTCATATTTGTACTTGTTCTGGAGTGACCCGAGTGCTTGTGTTATGTGGTGGATTCTGGCTTCTGACAGGCAGCTAACAGTAACCTTCTGCTTGTCCAATCTAGTGAGTGGGACGTCAGTGTGCCTGACTATAGAGTCACCTATTACTAATGTGTTATGTATGTTATTTTGCCTTAAGGGCTGTGATTGTGCAGCACACTGATTTTGTGTTTTATGTGTTGTCTGGTTTGTGACGGGAAGTGCAGGTTGTTTGGGTGTCTGCTTTGGAGGTCTCTGATGCTTTTGCAGGTTTTTATTTAGAGCCTCCGAGTATGATTTTGTGTATTTATTTGTATTTTTTGCCAGTGCTGTTTTAGTAGGTCTGTGTGTGGCTGGAGTTGTGGTGCAAGTGTTAACCTTCTCCTCTTGACTGTCTGTTCCAGTCTTAGGTGGAGACAGCTTAGCTTCCAGTTTGGCTGCATAACTGCATCTCTCGCATATGTTAGCGTTTTGTGGTAGGAGGAGAGTGTCGTCTGTGTGCATGAGGCAGTTGTAACATTGCCTCAGGATACCCAGATTCACCAGCTGGACTGGAGAGTGCACCTGAAGTTGCCCTTTGGTCATGCCTGAATACTAGAGTGAACTGATAGTCACTTGGTTGGTGAGGGGTGAATAAAGAGCCTTGCCCTGCTGGGCAATCAGTGTCAGGGTATATTAGTGCTTGCTATTAGGTCTGAGCAAGTGCTGGGCTGTAAGATGCTTTTTGAGTGCTTAGGTTGAGAGTTAGACTAGTTTCAAGGGAAAAACTGAAGAGGAGACTTAGTGGAGCCGGGAATAATTTAACTGCAGCTAACCTGCACTGCCCAGTGTGCAAAACCGTGCAAAACCGTGCAAATGCGTTTTTTATAGTAGTGCAATGAAAGAGATAGAAATTAGCCCAAAATATTCAAAAGACTACTAACTTCTGGGCTGGAACCACTCTTCCAGGGACTGATAGGTTGCTCTAAGCTCCCCTCACTCACAGGTGAACAGAGAAACTTCCTTCTAGCCAAGTAAGGTATGGGCAAGTCAGAAACTAGTATCACAGCCCTGAATTCAGCACTAGCTTGAAAACTGGACTATACTAGCTTAGAAAGGTGGGAAACAAGGAATTGTTTTTTTTTGTTTTGTTTTTTTGATAAGGCAAAAACAGTAAAAAATACACTTAAAACAGCTTTAAATGACTACAAACTATCAGAAAAGGCTATCACACTTTAGTGTGTAGCCTACAACAGTTAAACAAATTATTTAAACAAAAAACTTTTTAAAAGTGCAGGCAGTCAAATAAGTACAATATGTGAAAAACAAGCTTTTAAATCACAATAAACGCTGGAAAATCTGCGTTTAGGCAGAAAACAGTTAAGTACAGCAAGAAAACCGATACTTAATCACTCCAAAGTCTCTCTTCAAAGCTAGAAGGCTTGTATCAGTTTAAGGCTTTCTAGTGCTACCCAGTAGGTTAGTTACAGGAAAGATGGGAAACAAGCACAGATGTGGTCTTTTAAACCAGAAAGTTGAAAGAGACGGACAAACTGTCCAAATGGTCAATAAACTACAATTTCTGGGCCAAGAACCTCTCCTCTTGCGGTAGACAGGCTATCTAGTGCTTACCACTCCCACTGATAAGCGAGAAGGCTTCCCTCCAACACAGAAAGAATTGTGGGGCTCAGAAACTTACAAACAATCCAGGATACAGCAACTCTGTAACCAGACTAGGCTATTTATAGGAAAGACAGGAAACAGGCACAAGTGCGGCTTTCAAACAAGAAAGTTGAAAGAGATGGAAAAAAACTGGTCAAACAGCCAATAACTACTATTTCTGGGCCAGGGACCACTCCTCTTGTGGTAGATAGGCTACCTGATGCTTACCACTCCCACTAATAAGCTAGAAGGCTTCCCTCCAAAACAGAAAGGCTTGGGGGACTCAGAAGCTTACAAAGAGTCCTGGATACATCAAATCTGTACCTGGACTAGACTAGTAACAGGAAAGGCAGGAAACAAGTGCAAACACAGGCTTTTAAATCAGAAGGTTGAAAGAGATAGAAAAGCTTCCCAAACGGCCAATAAACTATAATTTCTGGGCCAGAAACCACTCCTCCTGTGGAAGATAGGTTATCTAGTGCTTACCACTCCCACTGAAAAGCTAGAAGGCTTCTCTCCAACACAGAAGGGCTTGGGGGGCTCAGAAGCTTACCAACAGTTCTGGATACAGCAAATCTGTACCTGGACTACACTAATTATAGGAAAGGTGGTGACCAAATGCAAAACGGGCTTTTAACCAGAAAGTAGAAAGAGATGGAAAAACTGCCCAAACGGCCAATGAACTACACTTTCAGGGCCAAAACCCACTCTTCCCATGGTAGATAGGTTACCTAGTGCTTACCACTCCCACTGATAAGCTAGAAGGCTTCTCTCCAACACAGAAAGGCTTTGGGGGGCTCAGAAACTTACCAACAGTCCTGGATACAGCAAGTCTATATCTGGACTTGACTAGTTACAGGAAAGGCAGGAAACAAGCTTAGAATTTTTTTTTTGTTACAGAAAAGCAGCTAAAACAGCAGTAAATGCAATTCAAATTGTAGTGCAGGCCAGCACACCCAAGTGTGTAGCAACACTATGGCAAATACAGTTCAAATAAATCCAATTAAATTAACAAATGACTACAAAACAAGTGCAGAAGGCAGCAAATTAGAAGGTTACTACAAGCAGTAATAAGTGCAGAGTAAGAGCGACTGAAAGGATAACAGCATGAAGAGCAGCTGAATATATATATATATATATATATATATATATATATTTTTTTTTTTTTTTTTTGAGGGAGGGAACAGAGCAGGATTAACAGGCTACAGGGGTTGTCCTTGCTAAATACTCTCTTTATACACAGTAGGAGTGCCTGAAATCAGAATATGATCTCACTGCACTCAGCTGAGTGAGCAAATGAGATGGACCCAGAAAGAGTATCCAAATACAAATCTACAAGAGGGGCAGGAAATTTCAAAGCCACCAACATTAACAACAAAACAAGAACACGGAGGGTGCGTGGGGAATCAACTTTAGAGAGACAGCCACAACTTCAGTTGAGTTAATATTCAGTGAAAAACACAAATAAATAAATTAAATACAGTACTATATGCAAAACAGCAGATACAGGTGTACTTAAATTCACTTATAAATCCAGTTGATTTCAAGTAGATGTTAGCCAGCCAAAGCTCTGCTATTAAGCAGAGATAACTCAAAATGTACCACTTATACAAGCCAAGACAGAATGTCAGTGATGAGTTGAAACTACCCCCCACTGCTTATCAATGGCTACACAGAAATTCTAAAAAGTACTCTGTAGCGAGACAGCCACAACTTCAGTTGAGTTAATATTCAGTGAAAAACACAAATAAATAAATTAAATACAGTACTATATGCAAAAGAACAGATAAAAGTACACTTAAATTCACTTATACATCCAGCTGATTTCAGGTAGTTGTTAGCCGGCCAAAGCTCTGATATTAAGCAGAGATGACTCAAAATGTACCACTTATATAAGGCAAGACAGAATGTCAGTGATGAGGTGAAACTACCCCCACTGCTATCAATGGCTACACACAAATTCTAAAAAGTACTCTGTAGAGAGACAGCCACAACTTCAGTTGAGTTAATATTCATTGAAAAACACAAATAAATTAAATACAGTACTATATGCAAAAGAGCAGATAAAAGTGTACTTAAATTCACTTATACATCCAGCTGATTTCAGGTAGATGTTAAGATGTTAGCCGGGCAAAGCTCTGATATTAAGCAGAGATTACTCAAAATGTATCACTTATATAAGGCAAGACAGAATGTCACTGATGAGGTGAAACTACCCCCCACTGCTATCAATGGCTACACAGAAATTCTAAAAGTACTCTGTAGAAAGACAGCCACAACTTCAGTTGAGTTAATATTCAGTGAAAAACACAAATAAATAAATTAAATACAGTACTATATGCAAAAGAGCAGATAAAAGTGTACTTAAATTCACTTATACATCCAGTTGATTTCAGGTAGATGTTAGCCGGCCAAAGCTCTGATATTAAGCAGAGATAACTCAAAATGTATCACTTATATAAGGCAAGACAGAATGTCAGTGATGAGGTGAAACTACCCCCCCACTGCTATCAATGGCTACACAGAAATTCTAAAAAGTACTCTGTAGAGAGACAGCCACAACTTCAGTTGAGTTAATATTCAGTGAAAAACACAAATAAATACATTAAATACAGTACTGTATGCAAAAGAGCAGATAAAAGTGTACTTAAATTCACTTATACGTCCGGCTAATTTCAGGTAGATGTTAGCAGGCCAAAGATCTGAACGAATCAGTTTAATACATAAATGACATATAATTCTTTACAAAATTCCAGCTAGCTGTGCTGGCATATGTTACACATCCACTGCCCTACTTCACCTGGCATGTTTGGCAGTACCTCCTATCTTCACAAAACTCTTACAAGTATAGGAAGGGAAGATGGAGATTGAGAGAGTAAGGAGGCAACATCTCACAACTCCTAAGGTCTGAAGATGTGCGAGGATTGTAGGCAACCTCAACATTTAAGTGTCTGAGGTGGACTTGCGCTATCCAAATAATCCATCGATTTGGACCTAATATTGAGAGGATGGACAAGGGTCTTTGAATACTGGCTCCTGCATATGGACATCCATCACAACCTCTGCATCCAGCGGAACTCACACACTCCTCTGGCGGCTAAGAAAGGAGGACATTATAGTAACAAGTTTGGGGAATCTCATGGAGGAGTCAGAAATCACTCTTAATAGTTGTACTGCAAGGGGGGAATTACTCTCAAAAGGCACCCACTCTGGGGAATGGCCATCCCAGGATAAGACAAGTCACAGCCTCTGGAATGGAAACAGGGCACACACTGGAGGATCCCTTGGGGGAGGGACTGATCAGGAAAAAACAGGGCATAACTGAATCTAAGGAGGGAGTACTCTTGGATTCACTTCAATACAAGGGAGCCAATCCATAAAAGAAGGACAAGGGAAAAGACAAGGTGGTTGTCGGATCTGAAGAGTACTTCAGATTCAAGGTCAGGTACACTGAAAACCTGTTTCTTGGACTAGACAATTCCAATTAAAAAAGCATTCTGTGGAGCCTGGATAGGGCAAGTAAGACTGACTCCATTTAGTGAAAGGAAAGGGGAATAAAGAGCAATAAGCACTGAAGCTATTGGACCCGAGGTGGTGCTTCATAACCAAGAAAGCTACACTGGTTTAATGGCTCCAGATTTGAAGACATTGGATTCAAGAATTGTTTGGATCTTTTAGTGAGTTGCTATCTTTCGTATCCTAGGCTTAGGATAAAAAGGATAAGAGTATTCAACATATCGGATCTGAGGTGGGGGTAGTGGGGAACTTAGGATCTGAGAGGTTGTTTAGATACTTCTGATCTGAAAAAGTTATTGTGTCTAGTGAGGAAAGCTTTAGCTAGCTGGATCCAAGGCTAAGGATCCAATGGAGATTAATATTCAAATGAGCCGGAATTGTCTTTTGCTACTCTTCTTTTCCTTTTGTTGCTCAATATTGCTGTGCTTTTCTTTTGTTTATTGAGGGGGTGTGAACCCCTACAGAAAAAGAGTGACAATGCTTAGAAGGGCACTCTAACTGCCATTTCAAACTCCTAGGTTTAGGATCTAATGAAGAAGAATTTAGTTGGACAGATCAGATCCGAAGTGGGAGGCTAGGAACTAATGAAGTTTAGTTCATTTTAGTAGCTTCTGCCTAGGCTTCACAAGCAATTCTGCAGCCAGTCCAATCCAAAGGGTTAGGATCCAATGGGATAACAAGTAAAAGAAGAAAAACTTTAATAATTCCCAGCCTTATCTGCTGGACCCTAGGTCTAGGATCTGAGGAGGAGACCTTAATTCAAACCGATTGGATCTCAAGGGAGAAGACATGATCTGAAGTAGCTCTTGTTTTATTTATTTATTTTTCCTAAAAACTTCATGTTGAAGGAGGTAGCTGCAAAATAGGCTGCAGAAGTAAGTGGGAAACCCTATAAGGAGGAACTCATTAAATCCATGGGAAACTTGGGCTCTGGAGAAGTCCTACTGAGGGAGAAAGGAAACAGAGGAAAAACATACACTAAAATATTTATACTAAAAAATGTAAACAAAAAAATTTCTTACAGCTCGAGACTTAGAACTATACCATCTTACCACTTTGGTGGCAAACAAGATCTCAGGAGTTATGCAAGGTATGGTACATTATGAGAAGAGGGAGGAGCTTGAGACTTGGATCCTAAAGTCTTGGAAAAGTGGCCAAATCAGATCAGATGTAGAATCTGGACCTATCAGTGAGGAAGAATGAAAAGGACAACATCAGATAATAGGTATCACTGGTCATCGGGATGGATCCAAAATTGGTGCACACAACTGCCTTTTTGGACCGTCTAAGGCCCTTTCCACAGCCATGAAAGCTGAGTTCTACATTGGAGATGAAAAAGTAATTCCTCTGTCACCTAACTTGGAAAGTTTTCCCATTCCAACAGAGATTGGCTCTGACGACGACCTCAGATTCAAGTTGTAAAGTACTGAGGCAGTGAGGGGGAGAATCGTCTCTGAGTACTTTGTGGTTGACTCCACTGTCAGTGGTCTGACACTAATGCTTCAACTCTGGGACTCACTCCAACCTGATAACATTGGAGTTGATAGAGTAAGGGATGTAGCCAAAGCCTCTTGGATTATGGGATTTGACTGAGGTGCACCAGAGAGGTTGGGACCCATGAGAACAGGAACAACATAGTGGAGCAGTACTGAAGGAAAGTTTGTGGGGTTGATGGGTCTGTTCACAGACCTCTCCTGGAAGATGTTAATGGGAGGACTCCTAGTTGGATCTGTTACCTCAAAAATTTTCTCATCATTTTGGTCGACTTCCACTTCTGTGAAACTGCTGGTGGATTATCCCGACCTTGCCAATGAAGCTACCAATTCTAGTTCATGTCACAGAATGAGGCTGAGCACTCACCAGCTTCAGGGAAAAGGAAGCTGTAGGGGAGGGAGTTCAGTCCCAACTGAAAAGTGGATCCAACTGCCTCAAAGTTTTTGGTATCGGATCCAATAAGCTGGATGAATCTGGAGATCGTTTCCTTGATTTTTCTATTCTCTTCTGACCTCTTATCTTCAGTCCTTTTTTCTACAGACTTCTCTCAGTCTTTTTCTTTAGACCTATCCTTATTTTCCCCTTTCTCTTTTCAGTACTTGGAGGAGCAGGTTGAGGTTTTGCTTTAGGAGACATAGTGTAAAACCCTATCTATGAGGGAAGCAAACCATTGATTATTAGTTTTTCTCTCCTAATTTGAATGGCTCTAGACACCAAAGCAGCATAAATGTAACAATCTGTGTGAAGATGACAGGCACTCGAGCAATAAATGCACAAGGAATGGAGATCTTCAAGAGGGATCTTGTGTCTACAGGCTAAACACTTTTTAAAGTCGGATTGTTTTTATTGGTCTAATGCATCCACAAAGACTTAAAAAGGAAAAAGAATAAGTAATGGACATTCAGAAGCCAGACAGATAAAACATTTTATGCCCTTAAGAGGTCATCTGCATATATCCCATGGGCGTCTATTACAGGAGGCTTGAGGTATCACACAGTGAAAACTCAAGCTTGGTTAGGTTTGTCTTGTAGCTTTTATTAACTGGTTTGTCTGAGTGAGCTTTTTACTTTTTGGTTTGTATAAATGTACAAGTATATAGAACGACTATCTGAAAAAACATCTAAAGAAGAAAACTACCCTATCCAAAATCTCACGCACAAATATTAATACTCGTATATTATGAAGAAATACTAGAAAAACTAGAAATATCCCACTAATTGTCTTAAGCCTAAACTATGAAAAAAAACTCCTTGACAAACTACCTAACAACCTAATTTAACACTAGGTTATACCATGAAACACAATAAAGAAGATTAAAGGGAGGAGTAAAGGAGAAATTTAAGGATAAAAAATATCTTCACTTATCGGGAACAAAAGCGAACTCTCAGAAGCTTGTTTGAATGGCTTAAGAGATATGAGGTAATTTAGACAGGAGGGAATTGTGGGTAAGAGAAAAGTCAGCGTCTCAGATCCAAAGCTCTGGGAGAAGATGCCGAGGTTGGACCCAATTAGACCAAATATAGAGAACATTGGTTCTGTAGATAAAACATTTCTCATACTTTCGTAATTTGTCAGAACAAATATTAACATTTACAATTCAAAATACTGAAAATCAAAGTTGCAGACGTGCACACTTTTCCCCCTATCTGTCAATTTTCTCATGCTTATTAGAAAGAACAGGATTGGAATTAACTAAGTGTAAAAGACTGTGGAACTTTACACATCCTATCTGCCTTTTTCAGGGACAGCTGGCTGACTATCAGGAAAACCTCAACCTGGCCAAAGCTTTTGACACAATTTCCCACTCAGGCATAGTACTAAAGCTCAATAAGCTGGGAATAAACCTATATGTCATCTGCTGAATTGCCAACTGTCTCACAGTTAGGATGCAGTTAAAATAATGGACTTTATCTTCACAAAGAGACCAATCACAAGTGGAGTGTCACAGGGGTCTGTGCTGGGACATCTTCTGTTTGGCATCTACTTTTCTGAAGTAAAAGACAATACCAAAGGGCTCTGGCTGACTATGTTTGCAGATGACTACTTGCTAGGAGCAGTCATTGAATCCGCAACTGATTTAGCCATCCTGCAGGTTGTCTTAAATAAATAACTGGTGCCAAAATTGTGGACTGAAACTAAGTGCCAAAAAATACATTATTGTTTCCTTTGGGAAGTCATCTACCCCAGGGAAATGTAATTGACAATAAGCACCCAAGAGTTGGCCCAGTTGTTTATGATGTGGGAACTTCAGGACAGTGACCTAACTTTGTGCTTTTTGACCAATTTGTGTCTATTGTTGTAAGACCGTCCTTCCACACTGTACAGCTTATAAACAAAGGGATTGTGTCTAGATCTAGGGATGCCATTCTCCACTTTACTATGCCATCATTAGGCCAGTCAATGAATACAATGTCTCCTTTGACATGTATCTGTTTAGACACATGCAACAACTGGAACGCCTACAAACATAAGTTACTAAAAGGATGCAAGGCCTAAACAACATATCCTGCAAGGACTGACTCAAAAACCCCTGTCACTATACTCGGTATCCTACAGACTGCTAGGAGGTGACCTGTGACTGGCATAGAAGGCATCCTCCAATCCATTACTGATGGAATTACTGCACAATAATCGGTCTAGGGATATAAACCTATTCTGCAACATCAACAGAATAGTTTGGAAAAGCAGTTATTCTTGGATAGGATATCACTGCTGTGGAAAAGACTCCCCATCCACATAAAACAATGTTTATCAGTGCCCATTTTCAAGCACAACTTGGATTTATAGATGGGAAACAGAAATTTACTCCAATAATGCTTGCTGTACTCCTGATGTACAGAGGCAGCTCCTAAATGCTTTATTCCATTTATGCATCTCCTTAAATTATTTATGGTATTCAATAGGGGTAATTTATAATTATTGACCATGGAATGGGTAAGGTCGATCTATAATCATATGGGATAGGTTATTTCAAGCAGAACAAGAGAAACTGACTCAGTTTTAAATGGCCCACAAGGGCAGCTAACCTACTACTTACCTATGAACCTGCCTCACAGATAGGATCGCAGGCAGTAAGACGCATGGATGTACTTCTAACAACTGAAAGACCACTTACCCGAAGACAACTTTACCAAGATGACAACACCAAACCATTACTTTACTAAACAATCACACTACCCAAATTTTTTAACAAGGTAAGTATGCACTGGGCCAACATGGAATGAGGAAACACACCGCAGTATGTCAAACCCACCCAGGTGGGGGACTACCCAACACTCCCCTAACTAAATATACCAACTCTGGGATCAGACTACAGTTGGGAAGAGAGTAAATTTTCCCATGTTGGCCAAGTGTACACTTACCCTGTTAAAAAATTCGGTAGTGTGATCGTTCAGTAATGTAATGGTTCGGTGTTATTTTCTCAGTAAAGTTGTCTTTGGGTAAATGAGCTTTTGATTATTAGAAGCAGACCCAGACATACATCCTCTAAAGCAGACAAGGCAGGAAAAATGGGTGTAGGTTCTGGAAAGTTCTGTAACTACTCAGTATTTTCTGAGGGACTGAGAAACCTCAGAGTTCTCCCACTGAAAACAGTGAGACATTCTAGCAATAGTCTCAGAGAAAGAGAAACCCCCACAAGGAGAATCAGAAACTGAGTTCTACTCTGAATCTGACTCAGAAATATGAGGACAAAACCCTGAATCCATCCCTACATCTTCCTGTTCAGATTCAGAATCTTGAATCTCTTTAGGAAAAGAAGAATCTCTCTCTGTGTTACCAGAAACTGTTCCCTCTCCCAGGAATGACAGCATTTCCTCTCCCTTGCCCACTGAGGGGTACTCCAATAGCCACAGAGGACATGGATAACCCTGAGTTCATAGTGGGGGGAGGTGTGTTTCCTCGTTCCATGTTGGCCCAGTGCATACTTACCTTGTTAAAAAATTTGGGTAGTGTGATTGTTTAGTAAAGTAATGGTTTGGTGTTGTCATCTTGGTAAAGTTGTCTTCGGGTAAGTGGTCTTTCAGTTGTTAGAAGTACATCCATGCATCTTACTGCCTGCGATCCTATCTGTGAGGCCTAAGAGGTATCCAAGGTAAAAGATGAGTGGTCTGAGGTGCAACAAATGGCCACAGCAGAGTCACCCACCTGTGGCTGAGACACATTGTTAGTCTACTATGGAAGCAAAGGCTGTTTGCTTAACTTTTTCTTTTTGTGGCTGGAAGATGGGACTGACTGTGGGACCAGTAGACTGTTCCATGGGTAAGATAAAAATAGTGCCTCTTTCCTGGGGAAGACAAGCAGCAAATACCAGTAAAACTATCAGTCCAAGAAAGTTACTTTTTTGACAAAAAAAAAGCAAAAAGTACTTTTAAACACTATGGCAGCCCCACAATGGAAAAATAAACACAATTTCGAACAGAAAATATAGTTTCAGTTAGTATACACATACTTTCAAGCTGACAGAAAGCAATAAGTGCTCTGTTTAGAAGCAAGTTACAGCCTTGAGACGGTGCTTTAAATAACACTGCTAGCTTCTTTCCTGAGGAGGAAGGTAATAAATAATCAGAAAAATTAAGACAATGGAAGGCTTTTTTCACCAAAGGGAGCTTATCTTCCCAGGAAAGAAAAGCAGAAGTTAACTGTTGATCCTAAAATGCCTCAGAGGAGCATACTTTTAAGCAGCAGTAAAGCTCGGAAGAGTTTTGTGCCCAAACTTGTCTTTTAGTCAGCTCAGCTTGAGAGGACTGACAGTTTGGATCTGTAGAAGGTACTCTGAAGCTTTGGAAGTTGGTCAGCTGTTGTATCCTTGGCAGACTATAACCCATATAGCTAAGGCTACTGCAGCAGTTATCAATACAAAGAACATTAAGCTCTCCCTTATCAACATAAAGAGTTTGAAGAAGATAAATCTACAACTTTTTTTTTTCTAGTGATATCTCCAGGAGACTGACTCAAGGATTGTACTTCATCCAAGGAACAGGTCTCTTCATCTGGCTACTGAGGAATGCACTGCCCTATGAATCTCCTGACTGAAGAAAAGTGGCTCTCCCATACCCGCTAAGGAGACCTGAACAGCTGCACAGGACTAACCCCTGGTCCATGGTGTCTCCAGAAAAAAAAAGTAAATCAGCTGAGGAATTAGCAATGGCCACTTCAGTTACCCACCAGTGGTCAAGGAACTGAATAAGCCCACTGTGTTGCCAAAGGCTCTTTTACAGTTTTCTTTTCTTTTGTCTAGAAGATAGAACCCTGGGATGGGAAAGCTGCTCCATGGTTCTGCCCAGAAAGAAGGCTGATCCCTGGTTAGAGCAGATAGAATGAGTCACTAAACAGATAACACTTACACTCCCCAAAGACACTAGGACCAGTAATTATAAACTGCCAATCATTAAATAATCTTGCCTTTCCTCACAAAAAAATGAAAGAATTAGGCACAAACATTTATTTAAAAATAGATGGTAAACTGTTTGACAGACCAGCTTGTCACACATTAGCCCCATAAAAAAATAAATGTATCAAAACTGCTAGTTTTCGTTAAGAAACAAGGCATAATTCTCACATATTTAAAATACATTAAAAGTATGGAAGCTGTTTCCTAAAAGGAGCTTATCTGCTCAGCAATAGAAGAATAGAGCCAACCGTCGAGCCTGTGGCACCCAGGAGAAGCACTCACAAGGACAGCAAGAAAGTATCCAAGTATTATGGTGCCCAGACTGCTGTTTTCTCCTTTGGAAGCCCAAGTTAGCAGCAGCCTGGGTGCATGTGCGGAAGGAGCCAAATGGTTAGGAAGACTGTCCGTCTGTTATATCCTTGACAGGTTAACCCACAGAGCTTAGGTTACTGCAGCAGTAATTTATAATGAACATCTGCAGCTCTGTTATACCACTGTGATTTGTAGTGCTTAACAGCTAAGATCCAGCTTAACAAATTCACTTCATCACTACTGCTACTCCTACTGAGACTATTCAAAAAACAAGATGTCAGTGCTGGTCTCACTCTTGATGGGTAATTTGGCTATTATTCTAAAAACTGTATGAATTAGAATTGTGCCACGTTTTCACCCTTGGTGTACTACTGATTGTGTGGCCTGGAACTGGATAAAAGATAACATGACACTACATCACATCCCCACTGATCAAAATGTCCAAATAATTGAGAGTTGTCATTTTTTTCAATAGTGATGTGACACAGGTAATTTTATATTTAAGTTAAGATGGGGTTAGGAATTAAGCCTATATAGTTACCAGGACTATTCTACTGTCAAACAAATGGAGTTTTTCCACCAAGTTTTTTTTTAAAGAAACATCTTTATTAAATTACCACTTATGACACAGGCAATCATACATTTATATAAATGAAAACATGTCATGCTTACATATTTTCAGTTGCAAACATTACACTTCACTTATAATCTCTCCAGTCATTGTCAGTTAAATGTGCCTGCCTTCCCTTAAATCTCATTCCCCTTCCAAAATATTATTCTGCATGTATTGTACCAACAATCCTCATTTTTTTCTATGTAATTTGTTCCTACCATTTTCTAAACATTTCACTTCAAGCTGTTTTATCTCTGTTACTTCTATTACAGTTGGTTTATACTTTGATTTCCATTTTTCTAGTAATTGCTTTTTTGGCAGCCAGCAGAATTAAACTCAGCAAAGCCTTGCTGTGTCTAGGGAATTCTAATTATGTTCCAAAGCTCAAAAAAATAATTTCCTTAGTTACACTGATTTGCACACCCAATATTTCTGACAGATTAGTCTGCAGGGAAGTTTTAAAGTCTGCCAACTCATTACATTCCCAAAAAATATGCTCCCAGTTACCTCTCTCTTCCCGACCACACCTCTAACACTTACAATCCACCCGAGGAAAAATGCCTTGGAGTCTGCTTGTGGTATAAAAATATCCATGCAAAACCTGGAAGCCATACATATAACCCCTGCCCCCCATTGTTTCTTTGTGAATTGCTAATCCAGTCTCTCTTCCCAATCCTTTCTAATCTCCTCTGACTGTTTCTTATAGTTATCATGCAATATTTTATATGCCCTACTAATTAGCCCTTTTTTTTACAGCAGTTTTTGTTCTAGATTCTACTAAAAACTCTACCAGTGCTCATTTTGCTTAGGATCCTCCTATTTCTTTCTATTTGCCTATACTTTGATATCAATCCTTGATACAGGAGGCAATCTCGAGTCTGCAGTCCAAATGAATTCTTGGCCTCTTCCCATTCTATTACCTTTCCCTCTCTAATTATTTGTTCCCAGTACTTGGTTCCTTCACCAGTTTTCTTCAGTAAATTCCAGCACCTTCTTACCTATTCACTGCACCCTAATTGCAGTCATCTGTATTGGAAGAATCTCCTTTTTTCATCCCCATGTTGGTTTAGTTCTTAGAATACTTTCTGTTATCTTATGAATATAATATTCTGTATGGTCATTGCTACTCTCCTTAAGGCTCTGCATTCAAAATCCCAGTCTCTCCTTGTTTCTTGAGCTTCCCCCATTTTATTGTCATCCCTTTCCATTTTGAATTACAGCTTTCTGTTTCACAGGTTCATAGAAGATTACTAGGCTAACAGCTGAAGAGTCCTTACAAGCCTTGCCATATTCAACCCAAGTTTTCCAATTTTCAATAGGTAGGTGAATGAAGTTCACTGTGGTATGAGCCTATGCTATGGTATCCAATACCAAATGCCTCTGTCCATGAGATACATGGGTGCCGCCCCTGGAGAAAATTTACAATTACCCACCCACAGGTTGCACTTGAAGAGTGCCAGGAAAGGGTCATGCTTCATGTGAATGGAAATCTTGCTTTAGAGAAGGGGTGGTCTCTCAGAGATGTATCTTACTCTTCAACATGATTTATTTATGTCAGAGGCTAGGCTAAGGTCCCTAAAATGAGTGACCCTCATACAGTTTGATTTATGAATGTGTAACATTTTCATCAGGGCTAGATCGGAGACTATGCTTTTGGCCAGACACAGATCACCCCTTAGTAGTCTGTAGGAGACAAAATATAATGATCGGTCTTTCAATCTTTCTTCGCAGGACTACCCCATATCTTCCTGGTGAGAAACCTCTGAGCCGTTCCAGCTATTGCAGATGTGTGGTGAGGTACATGCAAAAGGGTGGATTGTACTCAATTATTGGTATGAGGAGGGCCGAGTACAAAGGAATTATAACATTTTTTTGATCTGGATGCCATGCCCTTGTTTATCAGTTGTGCCACATAAAAGGGGCTTTCTCACCACTGTGGACACATGGTGGTCAAAGTTCAGATTACTATCAACCTGAGTACCTAGACCACATACCACTGGGTCTAGTCTTAGGGGGGTGCTGTCTATACTGTAAATAGGGGTCTCTGCTTTCCCAAAGGGAATAATTATGCATTTCTTTGCATTTAGTTTCACTCCATTGCTCAATGATTTGTCTGTGTTAATTCTTTCTGCAGTATATCAGTATCATTCAGGGATTCAGTGACTGCCCCCAATTTGCAGTCATCTGTGAACTTGGTCAACCAAAGGCTGTCTACATTTGCCTTGACTTCTGAAAAATAAATACCAACCAGGACAGGACCGAATACAGAACCCTGTGGTACGCTGTTAGTGACTGGCCTCTTGCTAGAGGTGAATTCACCAACTTTGACAGTATGTGTCCTGTCGTTGAGCCATTTGGCTACCCACCTGGTGGTGTAGAGGTTTATGCCCAGTTGAGAATTTCTCTTTAATACCCAAGTGGAGAATTGAGTCAAATGCCTTGGCCAGATCAAAGTAGGCAGTATGCAAAGTCTTTCCCTCATCCATGACCTTGGTAACCTTCTTGAAGAAGTCAACCAGATTTAACAGACATGATCTACCCTTAACGAATCTGAACATGTTTGGGTCCAGAGTCTGGACAGTACTTATGTCCTTGTTGATAAGGTCTCTCCCTTTTTAATTTCTCCAAATCTTTTGGGTTTCTAATACCATGATGGGAATGGACCCCATTCCTAAGTCAAAGTACAATTAAAGATCATGAAATTAGTATTGTTTCACTCTTTCATGTCAGCCAAAAGTATTCTTTGCAGCACCTGCACTGTGCCAGTAATGACTCCTTCTGTAATTCGTATGGAGTTACATGTATTGGTAGCATATCTAAATAAGATTTTAGACTCTTTTTTTATAAGACCCATTGGTCCTACTACTATTGGAATTATTTGGGTATCTTTCTTTCACATTGCTCTTGTTTCTGCTTGCAAATTCTGATATTTTATAACTTTGTGTCTCTCTGTGCACAGGACACTATAGTCACTGGGTGTGGCTATTTCAATGATCAATGCTACTTTTGTCTTCTTTTCCTGGACCACTATATCCATTTTTCTAGCATTTATCTTTTGAACTGTTGGTAATGGATGATCCCATGTGATGTAGACTTCATCATTTTCTATGATGCTTTGTGGCTCATGTTTCCCATGTTTTTTTAGCCACTTCATCACCATAATGCTTGCACAAACCCCAGTGCAGCAGTCTTGCCACATTATTATGCCTTTCAGTATACAGTCCTTCTGCCATTAGTATGTCACAACCAGCAACTTTGCATGCAACAGTTTCCAGTTTTGTTTTACAAAACCTGCATTTGTCTGTTTCTCCCACATGTTCAATGGACTTTGTAAACCAAAGTTTACGTAGCCCACTATCTTGTGCCACCAATATTAACCTTTCATATCTTGGTTTGAATTCACCTCTCCTTAACCATTTCCTGCATTCATTCCTGATCAACATGAGGCTCTTCTAGATGTGTTCTACACTTGCAACTATATTTATGCATTTTCCACATTTCTTGCCTTTTCATCTGATCCTTCACCTTATATTCTTTCTTTTGTTTTTTGGCACATTCAGTTGCTGCCTGATTTTTATCTGCTTCTGGTTTGATTTTCATTCCTGCTTGAAGCCGATATGCTTCTGCCAAGTTAAACAGGGAAGTCATCTTAGATTTATTCTCATGTTTCAAAACTTTCACTATGTTTGGGTTTTGTAAGGTCAGCAGTTATGTGTGGAGTCCCACGATTGCAGATCTATAAATGTAGTCAATTTCAAGAAGGACCATCTTTCCTTCGGAACGGGGAATATATAATCTTAGTATGCACTGATTTTTGTAAATCATTTGGTGAGCATGAAGCATCCTTCTTGTTTTAATATCTAATCTATCCAACACATTTTGGGGCCAGTCAATCACTCCAAAACTGTAAGTTAAGACAGGAAGTGCAAACTGGTTTATATACTGGGTTTTGTTCATAGATGTCAATGCTGTTTTCAGGATTAATTTAAGTCTTCTAAAATATTCCTTACTGAGTTTTACTCACATTTGTTCATGTTTTTTTTGCTGATCCTTCATCACTTCCCAAGTATTTATACACTCCCTCTTGCTCAAGTTCTTTTATATCACATTCTTGTCCCAAACTGATGTTGTCCTTGTGCTGCAGTTTTCCTGCTTTAAAGGTTGCTTTTGCACATTTATCAAGGCCAAATGACATTCTAATATCTGAAAAAGTTTTGATACCTGCAGCTGTGCTTTCAGTTCATCATCTGATGAGCTATACAGTTTTAAATCATTGACAAAGAGAAGATAAGTCTTTAGACTTTGTTGGTTTCTAGGATCCAAATTATAGCCATGGTCTAAAGCTGTTTAAAGTAAACAGCTTTATGGATTAAGGGCAAGGCAGAACAGCAACAGTGACAGAGAGTCACCCTGGAATATCCCCCTTTGAATTTTTATCCCTGGGATAACAATTTGTCCTTTATCATGGCTTAATTGTAAAGTGGTCTGCCATTGTTTCATAGTCACCGTAATGTAGTAGATCAGTGTAGGGTGTATCTTGTACATTTTTAAGCACTCTTTTATCTATGAATGTGGGATACTACAAAATGTTTTTTTGTAGCCAATCCATGCCACACTTAGATTCTTTCCCTTTTTACAGTTCTCCACTATGACTTTATTTAACAACAAATGATCCTTTGTTCCATATGACTTTCTTTTACTGCCCTTTTGTTCTTCTACCATAATTAAGTTTTCTTCTAAATGACTATAAACTCTGTCAGCATCAATTCCTGTGTATAGTTTATACATCGTCAAAAGGCAAGTTATAGGTTTATAATTTCAGGGGTAGCTTGCAGGTTCAGTCTTAAGTAGGAGCATTGTTTTACCTGTTGTTTGCCAGATTGGTGCCCATTATGATTCTTTCCATGGCCTTTCAGATGAAGTTGGTCAGGCTCATGGGTCTATAATTCCCTGGGTCAGTTGATGGTCCCTACTTGTGTAGAGGGATGACTGTTGCTGTCCTCCATTCTGCCGGAACATAGTCTGTCTGGAGACTGTGGTTAAATGGGGATCCAAGTGGGTCTGCTAGGTCATGTTTTAAGTTATTTAAAAGGCAACCTGGGATGTTCTCAGGGCCTATTGATGTTGTGGTTAAATAGGGATCCAAGTGGGTCTGCAAGGTCATGTTTAAGTTATTTGAAAGGCAACCTGGGATGTTCTCAGGGCCTATTGATGTTGTGGTTAAATAGGGATTCAAGTGGGTCTGCAAGGTCATGTTTTAAGTTATTTAAAAGGCAACCTGGGATGTTCTCAGTGCCAGTTGATGCAATGTTTTTAGCCTTACACAGCACCAAGATGACCTACTCTCTTGAGATAGGCTGAGGAATGGTGGCAGGTATACTTTGGGGGATGACTGCTGGAGACAGCAGGAAGAAGTTTGATCCAAATCTGTCAGCTAGCAGGTTGTCTGTTTCCTCTGGTTGAGTATGGGTGGTGCCTTTCACAACCAGTTTTGTGCACAGCTGGGTAATCCCCTTAAGATTTTTGGCTGTAGTTAAAAATGCTTTGTGATTTCTTTGGCTAGGGAGGCTAGTTTTGCTTCATAATCTGCTTCTGAGGACTTGATCATATCTCTGATTTGTTTGTTTAGACTAGCGATGGATTTCTTCTTCGGCTGAGCCTGTTCCCACTTAATTGTGGACATTAGTTTCTTTCTTTTGTTGTATAGCCTGTTTATACCAGAGGTCCACCAGGGTGGCATATTTTTCTGGCAAGACCTGGGTTTAATTCAGTCTGGTACTGATGAGTCTATACAACTGCTTAAGTGACCATACAGGGCATTCATGTACACCTCTGCATAGGACTTTGTGTTTTCTGGGTTCGGGGGCAGTTTGAAATTTCTTATCCCATCTCTTAATTTAGACAATTTCTCTTGGAGAAATTCTTTAGTGCTTTAGAGCTTGATGGGGTATCTGGCATTATATTTATTTTAAAGGAGACAATTTTGTGGTCCAATCCTACCAAAGAGGACATTACATGGGGGGGTGCAATGCTCCCCCACATTAGTGAGTACTATGTCCAGGATATCTGATATATATATATATGAGGATATCTGGGTGTACTAAACAGCTGTTCCAGAGCATTTACATTGACAAAGTGCAAGAACCTATTGGCCTGCATGTTAGTGGTTGTGTATATTCCCCAGTCAATAGTAGGACAGTTTAAATTACCCATGAGTAAGGTATTGAGCTGCATGACGAGTGACTCCAGTACGTCCAGGTATATGACATGTTTTTTCTGGTTAATGGTGGAGGACCTATAGTGATGATGTGGTAGGGAATTTTGTCTAGGGTTAGAAGGACATGAAGTAGCTTGAGAGAGCTGTACTGTTTAACCAGTCTTGGGGTGTACTTATCCTTTATGAAGACGGATACAACTCCTTCTTTGGTTCTTTACTGCTCAGTTGGTGGTCTGAACATATGGAAGGTGTTGTAGCCTTGCACTGACAGGGTGCTTTTCACAGCTTTGACCCTTTGTCTCAGTGACTGCACAGATGTCAGCATTTTCCATGCTGAGTGCTTCTGGGGAGTGCAGTTTCTTGTTTAGACTGCCAGCAGTGAGCAGCGCTATCTGTAGCTTATCAAGAAAAGATTTTGTTAGACTGGGAGGTTGATTACTTTGACACTGCCTAAAAAGACACTAAGGGGTGGATAAAGCCTTTGCCAGTATCCAAAAGCCTTGAGGAGACAGGTGCAGACCATCTCTGTTGAAATAGCGTGGACTGCCGATCTTGACCTCCCATGTTGACAATTACTGGATCCCCTTGGACATGCACCAATAGTTAAGCCAACTGTTAAAGTCAATCAATTTTTGTTTGTATTCTAGCATCAACCTTGGTAGAATGCTGCTCAAGGCTAGACTCATACCTGCCTGTGACATATAATCTGAGAGCTCAATCATGTCTCTCTTTATATAGTCCAGAGAGGTACATCCCAGGTCATTCACACTCACATAGACTATGACAAAGTCATTGAGTGACTTGAGTGCTTGTGTGATCTGACGGATCCTGGCACCTGACAGGCAGCTAACTGTAACATTCTCTTTATCCAGCCTGGTTAGGGGGATATTGTGTATCTCACTATCGAGTCTTCTATGATCAGTATGTTATGTTTTGCTGTGTTTCTCCTTAGGGGCTTGTTTGTTAAGACACTGGTGTGTGTATTATGTGTTGTGGCTGCTGTTTGTTTTGTTGTGTGTATGTGTTTTCTGAAGGAAGCGTTTTGGAGGCTTTTGAGTTTTTGGCAACTTACTAGTGAGTACTTCCGCATATGTGGGTTTATGTGTCAAATCCTTATTTAGTGTAGGAAGTGATGTGTGTCTGTGCTGACAACCAGTTTAGCATTCAGATTGTCTGAATGTTAGGAGTATTGCCATCATAGTTTAACTACATCTCTCACATATAGTATTATTTTGTTTCACGATTAAGTGGTTCTCAGTTTACACGAGACAATAGTTACATTGCCTCTGGATGCCCATGTCCATCAGGCTGGCACAGAGATGGTAGGAAACTGCCCATCCATGATTTCAGGCTCTTACTGAGGGTTTTATCAGGGAGAGGAATGGACTAATTAGACTGGACTGTGCTGGTAGCTCACAGACTAAAAGTGAGAACTTTACTTGTGTAGTCTAATTTTAAAAAACAAAGTAATACTAATCAGATAACAAGCAGATAACTTAGTTGCTCCTACAGCAGCTGGGGGCTAGGTATGGTTTCAGTGACAGTTATTCTAGGGAAATTTTATCTTCAAGATGTATGCATCTATACAGCACACTGCTGAACACCGCTGTGCACACAGTAGCTTCGCTCAAATGCAAGGCTATATACAGCCAAAAAGGAACAGGTTTCAAGCTAACTACAAATCAGGAAAGCACACAATAACGCTTCCACCAGCAATTCCCAACTCAGATAGGTTTAGATCAGCACATTTCTACCACAAGAGTGCAGAAAAAAAAAACCTTCTTAATGTAAAATGTCTGGTTTGGAGCCCAAGGGTAAGAAGACCACACGATCTATATACAATAGCCCTGACTATCTAATTTAATGTAATAAGTTCTTAAAGCAGTAAGAGAACAGTACATTTTTTTTATTTAAAGTGCAGCAAATATTATAGGTAACTAATAAAATGCAATCACAATTATCAATAATAGTGCAAAATAATACTTATTTTCACCTTCCTAGCAGAGGATTGCCTTAATTGTAAGCAGATTCAATTGTACTCTCTGCCAAACGATGAGCAGCTCTGAGTAATTAAGCCAAAACCCACACAAACATGAGGGTTATATAAAGGTTTTAAGCTAATTATCAGGAAAGCACAAGATAAGCGTTCGACCAGCAATCCCCAACTCAGACATGTTTAGACCAGCATACTTCTGCCACAAGAGTACAGAAAACACCTTCTTAATGCAAAATGGCTGGTTTGGAGCCCAGGTATAAGACAACACAATACAGATGCAATTGCCCTGACTGTGCTATGTGTAGGAGCCTTAACTGTGAACCTCTAAAATACCCCTTCAAATCAAGTAATCCAAAACCACCTTGTTCTATTGGAAGGATTACCTTATCCCACTTGACTTTTACCCTCTTCCCCTCCCAAATAAAATCCTTCAACTATTTACTAACTGCTATCCACAATTTCTCCTCTGGTTGATAAAAATATGTCTGACCTGCGTATAAAACTAAAAGGACTAAAAACATTTTCACTGCTTGAATCTTGCTATCCATATCCATAAACCAGAGCTTCTAAGCTCTCAGCTTTTGTATTATCTTTTGTTTAATCTCATCCCACATATCCTTAGCTGTTATAACAGAATCATTTTTAATCTGCACTTCTAAGTACTTCATTTTATTGTGTCCCCATAGATACAGGCATTACTAAAACCAATTCTTGTGTGAGTACATTGTTCACAGCTATTGCCTTTGTTTTATATTCATTCATTTTGTATCCAGAGAAGACTTGAAACTGTTTTAGAATGTTCCACAACACTGAAATATCTTTTTCTGGTTTTATCAGGTATAAAATATAACATGTAAATAAAGCCAACCTTTCTTGACTACAATGCCAATTTTATCCTTGAATTTCTGAGTCCCTTATTTTCTTTGCCAATGGTTCTCAACATAACGCAAGTAACAACAGATAAAACAGGACACTCCTGCCAGGTTCCTCCGCTCACGCAGAAGTTATCAGAGAGGACCCCTCACTTTAATTTTGTCTCTCTCATATATCCTCCCAATCAATCTTATAATTTGTCAGGGAATGCAAATGCTTTCATTGCCCTATTCATATACCAAGTGTTGCTTTTGACCAGTAGAGCCAAACTATTAACCAAAAAAAAATGTTATTTAGGTGGAAGGGTATGTGCAAAGCCCCCAACAAGAGAGGCATGGTGGGGCAGAAAAAATATATATAAATATATACATACATACATACATACACACACACACACACACACACATATATATATATATATATATATATATATATATACACACACACACACACACACACACACAGTACATACTGTACAAGTTCACTGTTTTCACTTTTACTGTTTCATGAATTATACTTTTCGTGTTTAGCAATTTGATTTAGAGCCCTTAAAATGGTCACTAAGGGACATAGCAGTAGTATGGATACTGATAATATTCTTTAGAAACATGTTTGAAAAACAATCGTTCTTTCACACACTGCCTCATAATACCATAATTCCACCCTTAATGGAAATACGCAATAATAATTGGTGAATAGTCATACGGAAAGCAAATTATCCCCATGGACTCAAGATGCACAGTGTTTCTGTGGAAGCTATCATAAATCTTTAAGGAGTTCTTGAATTCCTTATTTTTCAATCTTTTTCCTGCCTTGCCGCATACAGATTATGTTATAAGGCTACTACTCATCTGGTACATTCTCGTGTTAGAAACTAATCCTTCCTACCAATAACAAACTGGTAGGGTATACCTTATTGCACTCAAACTGTGAACAGAATAATCAAAAGCCCACCGGTTTGAATAAGTTGAAAGTAGCTTTTCAATAGTTGTTTTCTCTGTGGAGCTGTTCCCTCTTACCTCTTAATAAATTATTCTTACCCCAAAATTTTGCTAGGGTTAAGAATAATTACTTCCTTGTTCACAACTGCAAGACTTATAATTATGATACTTATAATTCTGGCTTGGGCTCACTTATATTTTCCCTCAGAGAAGTACTGTCTTTGAATAGTGTTGCAAAGGAGATAGCATACAAATTAGTTTGTTGCTGTAATTCAGCTGATCAATTGTGCTGGAAACTTCTGGCTCTGTTAGTGTTCTCTACACTTCCCTTACACACTGCCTTTATTCTTCTTATTATTCTTAATTTCAGGCACTACTTAATGATGGTAATAAGTGGTATTATATGACTCCTTGTATGTGAACTACAAACAGAATAAATGATGGTTCAATAGGACTAAATATCATAACATATTAAAACAGGGAATCACTCACTTCTCCAGGCAGAAGTGTCAGCTGAGGTACTGTTCTCTCATGCCACACATCACTGCATGAAATATTTGAACTATATTCAGTGCTGCTTATTTTGTGCAGCTCTGAAAGATCTGCTTACACTGTGAGCAAACGCAAGCCCAATAAATACACTCTTTTGCCTTGTTAATACTGTTAAACAAAACAGAAGTCAAAGGACAAACAAGTTATATGCTTGAAGGACAAATAATCTGATACTTGTATCTTCTACTCACATTTTTGGCTTTAATTGAATGGTGGCAGTTTTTTTTTGACATTATAAAAATGAGACTAATACAAATTTAATTTAACATTTAAAAAATAAAAATTCAAGTGCAATTAGAATATTCCAAATATTAGTTGCATAACATATGCATATTTAGTAATCCTTCTGGCTCACATGTAGTTCATGTAATTAGTCTTGTCTAATATGTGCTGCATGTACCAGAAACCTCTCTGAAACATGGAAAATTTTAAATTGCATACACAGTTCATATCAAAAAACACATTTTAAAGTGAAAATAAAAAATGTGTACCAGTCTGAAGGTTAAACCTAATGCACCCAAAAATCCACATGTGCTTTTGTAAAGCAAATTCTATCCAGAATATCGTCTCTTGCAGATTATAAAATATTAATATATTTCTCTTCAAATACAAAAATTCAAAAACAAAACAAAACAATGTTCATAGCTCTGAGGAAGGCGAATGTCTCTATTGTGGTGGACAAAAATATTTATCAGGAGCCCAGACTGCATGCCAGTGAAGCACTACTTATACGGTCGTAGAAATCGAGAAACCTTAGAACGCAGAAGCTTAATAAAAGACCTTGGAAACATTTCTTTAGATTCTTGGGCTGTATACTTGAAATAGTTTTGAGGATGTGCCAGAACATCAAAGAGTGCTTTGATCAGTTTCTTGTCCTGCAAAAGATAACAGACAAGTTAAAAGAATACAACTTTATTGGTTTATTTGTCATTATGCTCAGTTTATATGTACTTTTTATTACAGTCACACTGCCTGAAACAGTCTATTACTAGCATGGTATAAAGGAAGAGATTTTACATTTCTCTCTCAAAATAATATGGCCTGACCTTCACCAATTTGCAGGCAAATCAAACAACTCATTTATTACATGCTACTATTATTTCCTCAATACATAATAAAACAATCAAAGTAATCAATTTATATAAACTGAAAAAATGGAATATCAACATGTTAGGACCAAAGTAATTTTGCTCTTGCTACAGAGAGTATTAATTTCTGTGTCTTCATAGCTCTGGTTAGGAGCCACATATTGAAAAAACTGTCTGGTAAGCATTTGTATCCAGAGATCTAAAGCTCATTTCTTAAGCATACAATTTTTTTTTTTACTTACTACACTCATTTCTGAAGCATGCAATTTTTTTTACTTACTGCAATGTATCACAGATGACAGTTATGTTAACAATGATGTTACTCCATTTTTACATTATGCTGCCAAGAACATATTTTTTCATTTACATGCATACATTACCATAACACACAAATTCATACACAATTCTTAAAGTGGGATTACCCAAAGTGACAAAGCCAAAATCTCAGTTTTTCTCTGAATGGGTTAGTTACATATAAAAGCAAAACACTGTGTTTCATTAAACTTTCATGCCAGTCTGACAACTTAGTATAACCACATGGGACAGCCACCCCAATGCAAACAAAGACAGCCAGATGTGCTAGTGTATGCACAAGCATGCATGCTTGCAAGCGCACACACACACACACCAATACCATAGGTATTTTCACTCAGAAACTGCACAAATGTTATGGTGGTGAGCTTTCAGTGCTTTGTGATGCTTTCACATCTAATCATGGTGTACTGACATGACTAGGTTAAACTTTAGAGAAAAATTTTTTGTCCTGAACTTCTCTTTCCTCTCCACTATTTCCTCCAGGCCCTGCTTACAGGCCTGTTAAGTGGAGAAAGGCAAAGGTGAGGGCTGCGGATGATATGGCAAGCTCAACCAGGGAGGGTGAAATGGAGTTAGGACAAGTTAGCACAGGTAGGGAATGCTCACTGCAGGAACAGCCAGGCAAGTAAGAAAGGCTACATATTCCCAAGGGTCAACTATCCTGATCTCTCTGTTTCAGCAAGAGAATCGGACAAGCCTTTGCTCACTCCCTCCATCCACTGTGAATAATTGCCAGAAGAAGGAAGAAGGATAGAGGTCCTTCCTCATGTTAACCCTGCGCTCATTACAGAGGTCCTGTGGAAAACCAAGAGACTAAGGTCAAAGGGAGGTCAGCTGTGAAAAAGGGAAGGTGGGCAGCATGGTCTCACAAGAGACTGGAATGGGGAGAAGAAATGCATATTTCAGCATGGTCTTTTCCCTGAGGGGTGAAGGAAGCACCCCACTCCCCATCCCTGTTGACATGGAAGAAATAAGGAGATGGAGTGGAAAGTTTATTGCATGAAAAGGGGGAGATTCAGGCAGCATGGCTTCTGCAGCATGGAAAGGAAAGCTATAAGAGGTATTAAATGAAAGGCTCTGATCGGAGTGGAAAATGCCACACATGTAAAAGGCAGGCAGCCATAGCTATCTGGCAGAAGTTACAAATTAGTAGGGCAAGACAATTGCTGAACAACCCAAACTGTGAAACAGAGACACTGCCACAGCACAGTGAGGGCTTTCAACCCTTGTCACTTGGCGGGGCCCCATGCATATGACCTTTTGATAAGGAAGGTACTTGAACTTGATAGTAATAATGCTGTAATGAATGTGTGCAATAATTCAATTGTGTGTTACAAATTATCTATGAAATACATGGGAAAAGTGATTGAAAGTATAAATTACAGAAATTGCGACAAAATAGTTCATAATTTAAAAAGAAAACTTGGTTGGGATGTTTGTGCTTTTTTGGGGGGATGGGAGAGTGAAAGAACAAATGGTAGTTTACTACTTTTACTAACAGAATATTTAGAAAAACTCTATTCAGCTTTTAATATAGGGCTTTACAACTTCAGACAGGGTTATCCTGTATTTCTACACATGTAAATAATTACCACAATGCATATAAGTGAATTCTTATTTGTAAGAACCATTCTTAAGAAATGTCACGATTTGATCAAATCAGCACAAAAAAAGCACAAATGGAATATAGTAAATAATTATATAGTCCTCACTTAAGCTACCTTAATAGTAAAGACAAAAGGTAAAAACCAATAGGTGAAATAAATGAAATTAAATCAACATGTGAACTGTCATGAGATGGAAAATACAGTTTGAAAAACTGCCATGATCAGAAGACACATATATGAAAAACTGTTGTAAGATACGCAGAGCTGATTATTATTGCATGGATTCAAAGTGGATATTTCTAACAAAATATCTAGATAAAAGTTTTTGGTAGGTGGCAAAACAATGAATGCAGATGCATCCAAGAAGGTCACTCAGTGTTGATAATTTAGTAAAGGAACCCTCAAAATTCTGAAGCTCTGTATCTCAAAGGTGTCTATAAGGGCCAGATTCCAAAAGACTTGCTTTCGGTGTAAGTGACTTACTCCAGTGTAAGGCCTTTCTATATGGCAGACCTACAGAGGCGCAAGTCATTTACACTGAAAGCAAGTCTTTTGGAATCTGGCCCTAAGTCTTCAATGAAGTAATCTTGTAATAAGAGATGTTTTTGAAAGTGGACACTTTTGAAATATAATTCAGAAATGGTGACTTAGGAAATACAGGAGGGACAAATCACCTGAAGAATCATTTCTGTGTAAATAAAGAAGCTGGAAAACACATACATTAAATCAATAAGCAGTACTTTAATAGTATAGCACTGACTTAAGAACAGCTCTGCATACCTCATTATGAATGCCTAAGTGCTTAATCAAGAAAACAGCTATACCTTCTGTCAAGAAAGATTAAAATGGGGGGGGGGTTACTTCTTATCTGATGTTGTACTATGAATAGTAAATATACGTGATAATTTAAAGCAGCACAAATAATCCACAATGCTGCTTGCCAGCACAATTTAAGGGGATCCACAAAATCACACAAGGACATCCAGGTGTGGCTTCTAATGGCAACGTCTGTACCTGCTGCCCTGGACATCCCTTTGGCTGTATGTGCAATAAGCTGCATAGACGAGTTGGAGACTGACTCTAGGGTAGCAAGCTGCAAGGCAACCTTATTCTGGACCTTGTCAGACACTGCTCCTGCCAAGGTATCTGAAAGCTCAGTTTTCAGATCCCTTTGAAGTCGGGTGAAGTGTGCCAAGAAGTTCAAGGACCGGATAGTGAAGGCTGTTGGAGCAAAGACCAGTTTCCCAAATCTGTCCATCATCCGAGACTCTCAGTTTGGAGGATGGACAGTTGAATTGTCCTAGGCGAGTTCCTTTTTTGTGGCTGCTGCCACCACCATGGTATCCATTGCTAGACCTTTTGACCAATGGGGCTGAATGTCTAGGGTTGAGAGAATTTAGAACAGTCTCTGGGGAATTGGCTCTATGGTGTCAGGAGCCTTCTACACATGCTTCACGAGGTCACACAAGAAGTAGAGGGCCAGACGTGAAAAGTCTGTAAGAAGACTGATTCCTCGGAGGATGGGTTTGAGGACTTCCAATCACCCCTATGTTTCAGAATCTCCAGAACCCTTCCCCTTCATCGAAATCTGTATCTTCAGTGACTGATTCTTCTGGGGAATCCAAGTGCTTCCTCTTATCTTTTATGGGGTGGCTTCTCAGGGGGGAGATCTGAGGAGGACTCTGAAGAGAGGGGACCCTGCACTAGGATAACTTTCTGCTCTTGTGCCTGCTGCCCTAAGATAGCAGACTGAGACAGACAGAGGATACAAAAATGTGACATTTCGCTGGGGATGGTGCTAACTGTGAGCCTGCTGAGCCTAGGGGTCTCTCCATAATCTGGAAGGCAGGCCCATCCAAAGAGGGATGGGAGACTAGAACCAAGAAAGGCAACCTCAGAACCGGGGTCACACCCCACTCCAATGAGCCAGCTCCCAGAGTAGGAGTTGCGAGAGGGACTTGTAACTGCCACAGCACCAGGAACCGTAGAAAAAATCGGAGCCGATCCAGGGATCCCGGAGCTGGCAGCCAACTCACGGTCCCATGGGTGTGACAGCTCTGATGGAGCCAAAGACCACAGAGTTGGTTACGGTACCAAGGTGAGATCCACCATTGGTATTGAGGTAGTTGGCACCAGGAACATCAAAATATTGGGCTCCAAGACCTGCTCAGAGGTTGAAGGAGGAAGATATATGGGAGTCCTGGGAGAGTAAACCTCTGCTCCGGGAGAGAGGGAGGTCTGACAGGGAGCAGGAAGATCACTGGCTGCCAAGAGCTGATCTACCAATCTAACCGCGTCCAGTTGTGAAAGACTCCTGGAGGAACGGATGGACATCCCTGAGGGCGATTCTGGTCTATCTACAAAAGAACTTAACTGCTGACCCAAAAAGGGGGTCTACAGATGGGGAGTATCTAGTCCTGGGGGTACTTAGTATCTCAACCTTCGGCACTGTGGTCTGCTGAACAGAAATTCGGTTGGCAGGGGAAGATGGAACTGAAATATTTGAGGAGACTATTGTTGGTGCTAGGGAGGTTGTCTGTACTGAAGACAAGATCAGCAAAACAGGAGTCTGGGTAATCTCAATAATACAAGGCACCGTGGGGGATTTTACAGGTTTTGGTGCCACACCAGGAGTCAGTGTAGTTTTTGGAACTATAGGGTTTGGTTCCAATGGATGAGTCAGAACCTGAGACTTTGGAGTCTTAGATTTGTGTACCTTGGGAGATGATGGTACTGAATGGCTCCTTTTCTTTGAATCTGTCCCAGAAGATTTAGATGTCACTGCCTCTGCCTCAGATAAAGCTTCACTGAATGGGCATTTTGGTAATCCTTTAAGAATGAGTTTGTTTTGTCTCTCTGCAAGGGTGCGAGCACTGAAACCCTTGCAGAATTAACATGGAGTTTGTATCTCAAGATGAGGGACACCCAAGCTGTAAATGCATGAAAGATGCCCATTGGGACTGGAAATCTTTCTGCCACAGTCCCTACACTGTTTGAACCCTGTGATTCCCTTCTGCTTTTCTGCCATTTTCAAGCCAGAAAAAGGCATGTGCACAGACACACACACACACACACGACACAAACACCAAAGAAAAACAAGAAGTTCATAGGTAGGTACTAGGCTATTGGCCCTAGGGCCTATATAACCCTAGCCAAAATGTACCCTGGCTTTGCAACCCAATAAAATTATTTTCCTATGCCCCTGTCAAGCAGAGCCAAAGAAGTGATCCCCGGGGTGAATTTCCTATCTCCCATCCAATCATCAAGATTCTTCTTGAAGAGTGCTAATGAGGAGCTTTGTTTGATATAGACAGGTAGTTTGTTCCAGAGTATGGGAAGTCTCTGGGACAGGAATCTATCCCTCCAGCATGTTCTGTTTATTGTGGTGACAAGATTTAGGTCCGTCGAGCATGTAGCTCAGAGGGATTGGGATTTCTGTCAGTGATCCAGTTGGCAACCCATCTTGTGACATAGGGATTTATACCTAGTTTAGTGAGTTTATCTCTAATTCCAGAGTGGGGGATGGTGTCGAAAGCTTTGGTGCAATCTAGATAGGCTGTGTGAACCATCTTACCCTCATCTACGGCTTTGGTGACGGCTTCAAAGAAGTCTATCAGGTTTAGGAGACATGATCTGCCTTTTACAAACCCGAACTGGGTAGGGTCCAGAGTTTGGAGATTACCAATGTCATTGTTTATAGGTTCCATGATGATACCTTCCATAGCCTTGCAGACCAGGCTTGTCAGGCTAATGGGGCAGTAGTTCCCTGGGTCCATGGTGGCCCCCCTTTGTGGAGTGGGACAACCGTTGCTATGCGCCATTCAGTGGGCACAAAGCCAGAGGTGAGGCTATGATTGAACATTGTACTTAGGTGGGGTGCCAGTTCGTTCTGTAGTTCATACAGAACGGAGCCTGGGATGTTGTCAGGTCCCATGGATGCTGTGTTCTTGGCTTTGGAGAGTGTGTTTTTTACCTGTGCAGCTGTGATTACAGGAACTTTGCATTCTTCCGGTATAGAGATGGGCCCTTTAGGGGATGAGAGAGGGTAAAGTTAGCACTGAACCCATCTGCCAGGATGTTGGCAATATCAGTTGGTTCTGTATATTTAGTGCCATTGTGCTGTAACTCAGAACAGATCTGAGTGTTGCCATTGAGATTCTTGACATAGCTATAGAATGCTTTGTGGCTGTCTTTAGAATCAGTGGCAATTTTGTTTTCGTAACTAGCTTTGGAGGATTTTATGAGGGATCACAGGTTCTTACTGAGGCTGACCAAGGAGTTCCTCCAGTCATGGGATTTTACTCATTTTTTGCAACAGTTTCTTTCTTCTGTTGTAGAGTTTTTTTATAGCAGGGGACCACCAGATTGGCTTCTGTTATTGGTTCTGTTATGGATTGCACTATCCATGCACTCGTGTAAGTGCTTATAAAGTGCAATAGTATAGGATTCAGCATTCATAACTCTATTGTCCGTCAGCATGGGTGTCGTGAAGTTTGCCACTTCTGTCTTAAGAAGCGTGAAGTTGGCTTTGGAGAAATTTTTTATGGTGGTTTCCCTAATGGGGGGTGGGGTGGGATGTGGATGTCTAGGGTGATTTGCTTGTGGTTAGATCTGACCAACGAGGAATTGACCTCTGGTGTGGAACACCGGTTGTCCATGTTGGTAATGACCAGGTCTAGGATATTGCTGTCCCTGGTGGGGGTGTGGATAAGGTGATTCAAGGCACTGGAATTTATGAATTCCAGAAAACGTTGAGCACAAGAGTTGGTACATGAGTAGCTTTCCCAGTTAATGGTGGGGTAGTTGAAATCGCCCATTATTAGGGTATTAGGTTGTACCCTAATATTTTCCAGTGTATCAAGAAATGAGGAGTTGGAATCCTGAGGCATGGTGGAGGATCTGTAGCAAGCTACAATTTGGATTGCGGTCTTGCCCAGGGTTAGTTGCACTTGGATAATCTTGCATGCAGTGTGCTGAGCAACTAGCCTGGAGGTGTGGATATCCTTAATGTATATGGACAAGCCTCTGCCTTTAGTGCTTCGGTCCAGGTTAGGTGGCCGAAAGGTGTGGTATGAATCATAGCCTGGTAATGCAGGGGTGCTCTCTGGAGCCTTGAACCAGGTCTCTGTCACTACACAGATGTCGATGTTCTCCATTTTAAGGAGTGCCTCGAGTGAGTGCATTTTGAAGTTTAGACTTTTAGCATTAAGTAGCATTACCCTCAGAATTTGCTTGCTTGTACCTGTTACGGTGGTGAATTTGTCATTTGAATCTTGCCTGAAAAAGGCACTATAGGGGTGGCAAGAGCCTTAGACAGTATCTGGAATACCAAGGGCGACAGGTGCAGGCCATCTCTGGCAAAGCATCGTGGTTTGTTGATCATGTCATCCCAGGGAGTCAGATACTGGATCCCCTTGAAATGACACCAGAAGCTTAGAATAAAGTTTTTTTTTGTTTTATATATATATATATATATATATATATATATATATATATATATATATATATATATATACACACACACACACACACACACACACACACACACACACACACACACACACTAACAATGGTACCCAATATTACCCACAAAGAGGGTAAAAGAAAAAAGGGGGGAAATAAGGATAACAGTGATGGTATCAAAGAATTACCAGTAGGTAGAGGGAAAGGAGGGGCCTATACCAATGATGGTTAAGTCAGGATACCTAGAAGGTAAGAAAAAGGGTAGATACAAGCCAGTCACAACTAACGTACAATTAACGACAACCTTAGAAGGCAAGAAAGAAGGAAAACAAGCAAAAAAGGTTAGACAAATATAGTTATATAATCTAAAAAAGTTTAGCACTTAGCTGAGAGCATGGCTGATGCATCTGATTTTATACACAGCAAACAAGATCTGAGGCAAAGGGAAGAGAGGCAGTATGGGTAGCCTTAGCTTAGAGTTTTTGCTTGGCACAAGCTTGATATAATAGTCGAGTCGGTTCCGAGGATCAGAACTGAACCCCAACAGTCAAGAAAGAATGCAGATTGACAACATTAGCTCTGAGGTTATCCATGCTAAGATGCATGTTATTGCCTGTGCTTCTTACACTAACTGGTGTCTGTTCTAGATTTTCCAGTGTTAGTAGTGGACAGTATTATCCAGGTAAGTAGAGAAAGGCCAGTGTCAGTGATGTTGCTACAGAGGTAATAGTACAGCTTCCATCAAGGAAAAATCTGGTGCAAGCAGTCAAATGTCACATGAGTAAAATGGAAACAGCATCTAAAATTAAACTACATCATTTGGAAGACGTGGATATGCAGTATTGGCAGACAAAAAATTGGTGTCTTTTTGCAATACACTGAGACTGATGTTGCTACTAATTCTGTAGTTTTACTAATACGTTCTTGCACAGTACTGTTAATGTATGGCGCATATCTCGTTAGGGAAACAAGTTGCATGTAAAAGTACATGACTCATCAGGTGGCAAGAAAATCACACATTTTTGTACATTACACTGTCTAATAACTTCTTCAAAGCATATAATTTAATGTGCTTTACTTGTTTGTTCACCAGAAATGAAATTTACATTGTGTAATTTTGAGCCTGTAGTTTTAAGAAGTGTTCGATGGAATGGGTTCAATACTGAAGTGAAAGGATGCTTCACTTGTCACAAAATATATGGAGAAAGATTCAATCATTTGACTTAACAGCAACCTATTTTAAGAATGTGACATTCTAACATTTATGTAACAGTTAGTGGCACTGTGCTTCCTTTATCCATCAGACATATCTGTTCCATTTGATATTCTGACGTTAAAATTTTCTCCGATGTTGCAGCTCCAACAAAGTAGTTTGAGAAGTAATATGATAATGGAAAATGTAGAAAAATGGCAACCTACAGTTCAATAGGAGCTACACTGCCTCTCCTATTTTCACCTGCAATATAGAATGTAGCCATTTTGAATTATCTTGGTTTACTGTGGATCAGAATGCTGTTGACGCATAGCATGGAAGGTACAGATACTTTCTAGGCAGAAGACCTGGGTATCTGTGATCTGTTTTGTATGCTACTGTTAAGAAGCAGGATCAGACAGAGGATATGAGAAAATTGTTAATGGCTGTCACATCATCATCCTCTAAGTGTAATATGGTAAGAAAATGCAAGCTTGTTTTATCATCTGTTCTGGCTAAAATGTCACTACTCATTGTAAGATTACATGTCTAGCACTGCTGCGTCTTTACAGATGTAAATTACTGCATCCATTTGTGTCTTGTACTAGTCTTATGTTTAGTTACGTGTACATGGAATTATGATGGGAAGCAGAGCGTAACATGCACTACTAATCAGACTTCTGTGGATTACATTTTCCTTTAAATGAACTTTGACAGATACAAAGCAGCTTCACGATTACAATTTCAGAGGTGTTCACATTACTAGTAGTGCCACTGTTTTTGTGTTACATGCAATAAAAAAGAGCTATGTAGTTTTGGTGAGTGTTTTCAACATCTAAGTCAGTTTTGTTACTTATTAATGCCCAAAGAATTAATTGATGGAGGGAGTCAAGAAAATGTAACTACATTTTGATAATATGTCTGGTTGATATACTCACACACACACACACACACACACACACACACACACACACACACACACATACAAATATACATAAAACAGCAACACAGTTCAAAGCAGTGAGGACAACCATGTAAGTCCAAGCTCAAAATGAAATGTTACAAATCAATAATTCCAAAAACGTTGTCTTTATTGCGTGCGCATATGGTAAGCGCTTTCACAGAATAGCTTCCTCAGACGATCAAAAACAGTATACCATCATTCAAGTCCTCCTTAAATACCCTAGTTAAAACAATTATGACATCATATGGCATTAATAATTGATAGTCCTAACTTAAAGCAATACAGCTTAGAAAACACTTAACCAAACATATTACTATATATATATATATATATATATATATATATATATATATATATATATATATATATATATATATATATATATATACAGATACCAAAAGAACTTTCTATATATAAAATAGAATATATGATAATAAAACTAAGTATAAAAGTAAAACACTAGGATACTAAAAAAAGTTAAAAACACTGAATGCACACTGCAAAAATATAGCTAAACTAAAAAACTATTTATCTAACATGCATTCTCTTGGACTTAAGAAAGGGTCTAATAGAGGCCCTTTCATTCAGTCCCTTGCCTTTATCGGCCCTCAAACACATAATCCATTTAACCTTTCTCTCTTCAGTGATGTTCCTCATGTCTCCCCCATGTCAATGGGGTTTAATAAAGTCCACTACCATAAATCTGAACACATGATCCTGGCTTGTTAAATTCATATGCTTAGCCAAGGCATTACAGACCATACCAGTTCTTATATTGTAGATGTGTTCTCTAATTCTATTTTTAAAATGTCTATCTGTATTCCCAATATAAAAAGATTGACAGATTGTGCATACTGCAAGATAAACAACATGCTGGGTATTACAGTTAGCTGAACAATGAAAACTATACTCAATACCTGTATCAGGGTGTACAAATCTCCCAGTCATATCTATGTAACCACAAAAGTTACACTGTTCACAAGGGAAATTCCTAACCCATAGGTTTCCTTACCCTCAGCATGTGGGTAACAGCATCCTTCTCAAATTAAGCTTGTTTTTGTATCTAAACTTTGGTCGTTCGCCAATAATGCCTCTAATGACAGGATCTGTAATCAAGACCTCCCAATGTTTATTAAAGATCTCATATATCTTCTTATTGTCTGCAGAATAGAACATCAGTATCCTGATTTCAGAGGTTGGTAAAGGTCCAGTACCTCTTTCTCCTTCCCACATATTAGAGAAGTAGGTTCTAGCCCTACTCAACCTAAGTGAATCTATATCAGACAACGCTATGTCTAGATCCTGTTGACTATAACCACGTTTTATGACTATCCTTCAGATTAACTCAGATGAATAGCCTATATATTTTTGAGTCTTGATACACGCATTCCTTGTCCTCTCACCACATTACAGAATATATGGTTAGAGTGCATACTCTGCCTGTGTAGAAGTGTGTTTCTATAACACTTCTTCCTAAACACACGTGTTGATGGATCCATTGCCTAACCTCTCCACAAAGACATCTAAGTACACCACCCTTGAGGGGGAGGAAACCATAGTGAATTTTAAATAATTAGTTAGACCATTCATATGCTCCACAAACCCTTTCAAAAGGTCCATGTCTCCTACCCAAATAAAAAAGACATCATCTACGAAACGGCGGTAGAAAGAAACACATCTTTGAATAATCTCCAGAGGAAATAATACTTCCTCCTCCCATAAAGCCAAAAACATGTTGGCGTAGCTATTGGCACAGGATGTGCCCATAACCATGCCATCACATTGTAAATAAAGTACATCATCAAACAAAAATATATTATTTTCCAATATAGTTTCTAAGAAGAGACCCAACAAGTCAATCAACTTTTCATCATACGAGCTATGTTTACTTAAATAACGTCTCACAGAATCTACCACTTCCAAGTTAGGGATCACAGTGAAAAGGGATTGAACATCTAAAGTGACTAGAACCAAATCTGAGTCTAATTCCAACCTACTAGCAAAATTATATAAATCCAATAAAAATTGTTTGGTATCTCTCAGGATCATGGGATTCTGATCTATCACTGGACGCAAGAATCATTCTTCATATGTGGAGAAGGGTTCCGTGCTCCATCCCCTCCCTGAGACAACGGGTCTCATTGGTGGATTGTTCCCATCCTTATGGATTTTAGGGAAGCCTTGTATTAAAGGTATCAGAGGCTTATTAACTTCCAGATATTTGTAGAGTTCCTCGGTAACCAGTGCACTCAATCAAATCATCCAACACAGCCTTGATTCTACTCACTATGGTAGTAGCAACATCGATATGGATGATAGTATAAAACTGAGCATTAACAAGCATCTCTTTCATGGACATGTAATAACTGTCCTTGTCCATGATTACAACGGGCCCACACTTAGCTGTATTGCTTTAAGTTTGGACTATCAATTATTAATGCCATATGATGTCATAATTGTTTTAACTAGGGTATTTAAGGATGAATTGAATGATGGTATACTGTTTCTGATGGTCTGAGGAAGCTATTCTGTGAAAGCGCTTACCATATGTGCACGCAATAAAGACAAAGTTTTTGGAATTATTGATTTGTAACATTTAATTCTGAGCTTGGACTTGCATGGTTCACCTCACTGCTTTGAACTGTGTTGCTGTTTTATATTTATGCTACAACTGCAGTGTGGCATTTGCTCTGGAGAGTGTGTTTTTATATATATATATATATATATATATATATATATATATATATATATATATATATATATATATATAAACATATATATATATATATCAATTAGTGAGCAAGTGCACTCAAGTCAAAATCTACTCATGACAACCATATGGGTAGACCCCATTTCATGGCATATTATGGAAATAGATTGCCAGGCCTTTTTCCCATGCAGATACTGCTGCTACCCATTTGTGCCACAACCAGGTTTTGAACCCATGTCTACCAGATAGTAATACTGCACCTTAACTTCTGTACAATCAGGCTGGGATATATATATATATATATATATATATATATATATATATATATATATATATATATATATATATATATATGTAGGAACTAGTAATTAAGTCAACTATTGTTAAAATCAACATCTGTTCATTCAACATAATTTGGTCAACTAAATAGATGGTCAACAAATGTGCAGGAGTACTACATTACTGGGACTGGAGAATATGCCCTTTCCATGGTATTGTGCAAGTGTGCAATCTCGGAGGTATAATACAAAGTTATCAGGGGCTGTGGGGGGGAGCAGAAGCATACCTTACTTCAAAGTCCAATAGTTTCCATAAAATAAGGACTAACAGCCACTCTTATCCCTTCGGTTTCAATGTGCTCTCTGGTAGAATCTCTTCTCTACAAGCTCCACTGGAATCCAATTTTAGGAAGATGTCTAGGTCTTTTCATAAATACTACACAACTATACCTTGTTTGCTACAGGCACTCCACCCAAAATCCTTATTCAAGGCAAACAGTCTCCCACCTTAAAACGCCAACTTCTAAGAAGCTCCATTGCTTACAGCCCATTGTTTTTGCATCACAAATCACTTGTCATTAACTGATTGAACTTATTGGCTAATACAGTCATACAGTTATGCTGACAACAACATGTTATTAAAGCAACAACGTCCTTTATTTACATAAAAACATAACACAATTTAAAAACCATTTAAGTACTATATATATATATATATATATATATATATATATATATATATATATATATATATACACACACACACACACACACACTTGTGTGTGCATGTGTATGTATGTATATGTATTATATATGTATGTATGTATGTATGTAAATATATATGGGTCTACTTCTAAATTTTGAATTTTCAAAGCGTCAAATTTCTTATGGTCGAGACCATAAGATCAAAGATTTGAACTTTGAACCATTTAAATGGAGATCACTGTACAGCTAGGAACGGTATATGTATATGGGTCTACTTCAAAACATCGAAAGCCCACAATGTCAAAGACCAAATTGTTGAGATGAAAGCATCGAAACCTCACTTCAGCAAATGACTGGATCGTCAAATCAATTCCCAAGGGTACGTAACCACTCAAACCGTACCATCCCCAACCCACCCTGGCGGGGGGCTATACCTCGACACCTCCCATTCTAAATATACCAACTCTGAGATCATACTACAGTTGGGAAAAGAGAAAAGTCCACCTTGTTGGCCAACAGCTTACTTACCGTGGGAATGGATTCACCGATCCAGTCATTTGCTGAAGTGAGGTTTCGATGCCTTCTTCTCAACAATTTGGTCTTCGATACTGTGGGCTTTTGATGTTTTCAGGTAGACCCATATATATATGGTTTCAGTTGAACGAAGTTTCACTGAAGCAATGTCGTCAGTTTCCGATTTGCAGAGGTGGAAATTCTGTGAGTAAAAGAATTCATATATATATATATATATATATATATATATATATATGAGTCTACTTTTACTCATGGAATTTCCACCTCTGCAAATCGGAAACTGCCGACATTGCTCCAGTGAAACTTCATTCAACTGAAACCATGGACTATGAACGGCTTTCCCTGGGAAATGAACTGACTGGCCACCAGGGAAAAAAAGCAAATAGAAAGAAATTAAATCCACCCAAGTGGAGGACTTCGTCTCCCACACCCCCCAACTAAATATATCAACTCTGAGATCGCACTACACTGGGGAAAAGGGCAAGATTCACTCTGGTGTCCAAGTGGTTTGTTTCCCAGGGAAAGCAGTTTGGTAGTCCATGGTTTAGGATGAATACTGTTTCACTGAAGTGATGTCAGCAATTTCTGATTCAAAGACGTGTAAAGTCGGTAAGTAGAAGTAGACCCATATATATATATATATATATATATATGGGTCTCCTGAGTCCATCTCATTTGCTCACTTAAATGAATACAGTGAGATCTTTTCTGAGTCTAGTGTTCACGCTACATAATACAGAGAGAAGATTTGAGAAGGCCAACCCACTTAGGTTCTTCCTTCATCTCTCCTTGTACTTTACTAACAAAAAAAAAATCCATCTGCTTTTACTGTATTTGTGTTTCCTCCTTCTTTATTTTGCTGTTGCCTCTTCTTACAAGTACTCAATTTTATTTATTCTGCTGCACTTATTGCTGCTTGGTAGTAGCCTGATTAAATTGTAACTGTTATTCTAAGTCTTTTGGTTTAAGCACTTGGGCTTCATACCGGTTGTTTTACATTAAGGTTTGTGGTCTGCACTGTTATGGCAGGACAGGTAGCTTACATCCTTCTAAGCTGAGAATTGCTGATTGAAAGCTCAGTGTCTGCTATTCTAAAAGTGTATTAGTTCTGGTTTAAGCACTTGGGCTTCAGGCCAGTTATTCTACATTAAGAAGGATTGTGGTCTGCACTCTTGTGGGAGGAGAGGCTGTATTCTGCCCTTCTGAGCTGGAAATTTCTGGTCACAGGCTTACTGTGCCTACTTATTTGAATTGTTTCTTTCCGAAATTGGTGCACCTTGTTGCTGTAGCATAGGACCAGATTCAGGTCTGCTGAATCTAGCTTTGTTTGTATAACTTGAGCACTGATCCAGGCCATCTTTTTTGGAGAAGGTTCCCCTGCACCCTAGTAGCGGGACTGTGCAGTTAGAACTTGTCTGATTGAAGACTGCTGGAACAGGGCTCAGTTTTGAGTTTTTTTCTGGTTAAATGGGTAAATTGTTTAAATCAGATTGTTCGTTTTCTATTGTTTTATATATTATATATATATATATATATATATATATATATATATATATATATATATATATATATATATAATTGCACTTTCTTCATCTGTTTTTATTGTATTTGTGTTTCTTCCTACTTTATTACAATGGGCATTGACTACAACTCTGAACTGAGATATATAACAATAATTATCTTTTTATGCACATTTAAAGTGTTTTTTGATTGTATCTGCTTTTTTTCTGGGGGGAAAAAAAAAAAATATATATATATATATATACTTGTTTCCCGCCTTTTTAGGCTAGTATAGTCCAGTTTTCAGGTTATTGCTGAATTCAGGGATGTGTTACAAACCTCTGTGTTTGCCCATACCTTACTTGGATAGAAGGAAGTTTCTCTGTTCACCTATCAGAGAGGGGGTGCTTTGGCAGCCTATCTGTCCCTGGAGGAGTGGTTTCAGGTCAGAAAGTAGTAGTTTATTGGCCAGTTCGGCTAATTTCTATCTCTTTCATTTCCCTGCTATAAAAACCGCATTTGCCCGGTTTTGCACACCAGGCAGCACCGATGAGCTAGGGTATAACTATTCCCGGCTCCACAAAGTCTCCTCTTCAATTTTTCCCTTGGAACTAGACAAACTTTCAACTTAAGCACTCAAGCCATTCATTTCTCAGCCCAGCACTTGCTCAAAACTCATAGCAAGCACTTATAAACCCTAGCACTACAGAAGGACAAGGCTCTCTATTCGACCTTACCAGCCATTCAGTAAAACAATTTACTGTACCTATCCAGGCATGTCCAAAGGGCAGTTTCAGGTGTACTCTCCAGTCCAACTGGATAATCTGGGCATTTGAGGTAATGTAACAACTGTCTTATGTATGCAGTCAACCCTCTCCTCCTACCACTAAACACTAATACATGCAAGAGATGCAATTATACAGCCAAACTGGAGGCTAAGCTCTCTCAACCCAAGACTGGATCAGACAGTGAAGAGGAGAAGGGAAATACTGGCATCACACCACCAGTCTCGCATAGACCCATTAAACCAACACCGGTAAAAAACACATGTAAATACATGAAAACATACTCGGAGGCTCTAAATAAAAATCTGCAAAAGCAACAGAGCCCTCCAAAGCAGACATCCAAGCAACCTCCACCCCCCAACACAAACCATGAAACACATACTTCACAAAACCAGTGTGCCACGCAATCACAGCGTTAAGACAAAATAACATACCCAACATACTAGCAATAGGTAACTCTATAGTCAGGCACGCTGACATCCCACTCACTAGGCTGAATACGGAGAAGGTTACTGTTAGCTGCCTGTCGGTTGCCAGGATCTGCCACATAACACAAGCACTCAGGTCACTCCAGAACAAGTACAAATGTGACTCTGTCATTGTCCATGTTGGTGTGAATGACCTGAGCCGTACCTCCCTGGACTACATGAAAAGAGACATGGAAGAGCTCTCTGATCACGTAGCCCAGGCCGGTATGACCCTGACCCTGAGTAGCATCCTGCCCTCACCAAGAATGATACCACGGTATAAAGAAAAAATTATCAATTTCAACAATTGGCTAAGTTTCTGGTGTCATTCAAAGGGGATACAGTGTCTGTTTGCCTGGGATGACATGCTCAACAAGCCACGCTGCTTCGCTAGAGAAGGCTTGCACCTGTCACCCTTAGGTTTTCGAATACTGGCAAAGGCTCTTGTCACCCCCATATTCCCTTTTTTAGGCAAGGCTCAAAAGACAAACCCACCGCCGTAAATAGCACAAGTAACAAAAATCTGAGGGTAATACTACTCAATGCCAGAAGTCTAAACCTCAAAATGCATGCACTCGAGGCACTCCTCAGTATGGAGAAAATCGATATATGTGCAGTAACAGAAACCTGGTTTAAGGCTCCAGAGAGCATCCCAGCACTACCAGGCTACAACTCATACCATACATTTCGGCCACAGAACCCAGACCGAAATACAAAAGGCGGGGGTGTATCCACATTCATCAAGGATACCCACACCTCCAGGTTAGTGGCACAGCACGATGCTTCAGAGATTATCCACGTGCAACTAACAACGGGCAAAACTGCAATTCAAATTGTATCTTGCTACAGATCACCCACCATGTCCCAGGACCACCATTCCACATTTGTGGAAACACTGGGTAACATAAAGGTCCTACCAAACACCCTAATATTGGGTGATTTCAACTACCCAAACATTAACTGGGAGAACTACTCAAGTACTAACTCCCTTCCCCAACATTTCCTAGAATTTATAAACTCAAACACCCTGGAACAACTGGTCAACACTCCTACCAGAGGTGACAACATATTGGACCTGGTCATCACCAACATGGGTGACCGGTGTTCCACACCGGAGGTCAACCCCTCACTGGTTAGATCTGACCATAAACAAATCACTTTGGATATCCACATTTTGCCCCACCCCCAAACAAGGAAACCACAGTGAAAAACTTTTCAAAAGCAAACTTCACGTTACTTAAGATGGAGGTGGAAAGTTTCAAAGCCCCCATGCTAAAGGGTAATGCTGTCCAAGCTGTAAAATCCTTTACTAATGCATTCTACGGGCACCTACAAGAATGCAATGATCGTGCTATCCTAAGCAAAACCAAAACTCACTCCTCCAAGAAAAGGAAACCAGTCTGGTGGACCCCTGCCATAAACAAGCTATACAATAGAAGGAGGAAACTAGTACAGAAACGAGTAAAATCCCAAGAAGGGAAGACATCCCTGATCAGTATCAGCAAGAAACTATGATCCCTCATAAAATCGTCCAAGGTGAGCTTTGAAAGAAAACCTGCCAAGGACTCCAAAGATAACCACAAGGCATTCTTTAGCTATGTCAAGAATCTAAGTGGCAATGCTCAGATCTGCTCGGAGTTAGTGCAGAATGGCACAAAAAACACTGAACCAACCGATATTGCCAACATCCTGGCAGACAGGTTCAGTGCAAACTTCACCCCCCTCTCACTCCAAAAAGGGCCCATAACCATACCAGAAGAATGTAGAGCTCCTGAAATCACACAGACTCAGGTTAAAATAGCCCCCTCCAAAGCCAAAAACACAGCATCAGTGGGACCGGACGGTGTCCCAGGCTGCGTCCTACATGAGCTCAAAGACGAATTAACCCCTCATCTAAACACACTGTTCAAACTCAGCCTCTCCACAGGCTACGTATCCATAGAGTGGTGCACAGCAACAGTTATTCCACTCTACAAAGGCGGAGCCACAACAGACCCCGGGAACTATTGCCCTATAAGCCTGACTAGCTTGGTCTGCAAGGCTATGGAGAGCATCATCATGGAACCCATTAACAGATATATTGGGAACCTCCAAACACTGGACCCTACCCAGTTTGGCTTTGTTAAGGGCAGATCATGCCTCCTAAACCTGGTGGACTTCTTTGAGACAGTTACCAAGGCTATAGATGAGGGAAAGGTGGTGCACACAGCCTACCTAGACCTCGCAAAGGCCTTCAACACCATTCCCCATTCTGGTATTATAGACAAGCTCACCAGCCTGAACATAAACCCCTATGTCACAAGATGGGTTGCCAGTTGGCTCACGGACAGAACCCACATGGTGAGAGTTGCGGAAGCTAGGTCTGACTCTAAACCGGTTACAAGTGGTGTTCCCCAGGGCTCAGTCCTAGGACCCCTCCTGTTCGGCATATACTTCTCAGAGGTACAGACAAGCACAGGAGGACTAGGGCTAATCAAGTTCACAGACAACTGCAAACTAGGGGCTATAATTGACTCACCGGCTGACACAGACATCCTCCAAAAGGGTCTCACTGAGACGGATACCTGGTGTCAAAATCATGGCCTCAAGCTAAATGTCAAAAAGTACATAGTTATTCCCTTTGGAAATAACTAAGTACCCACAAACTACCACATAGGTGGTAATCCCCTAAATACGGAAAACGTTATAAAGGATCTGGGGACCCAAGTAGATAGTAATCTCTCCTTTGATAATCACATTGCCAAAGTGGTTAGAAAATCCTTCGATGTGGCCCACCTAATCACAAAAGGGTTTGCATCCAAATCAAAAGAGGTCATTGTGCCCTTCTACTCTTCACTTATCAGATCCATCATAGAGTACAATGCCCCATTTGGGATGTACCTTACAAGACACCTGCAACAGCTGGAAAGACCACAGAAGTACCTCACCAAGAGGATCACTGGCCTCAAACAGATGCCCTATGCAACTCGACTGAAGAAACTCCAGCTGTATTCGGTTGCATACCGCCTGCTCAGAGGTGATCTCTGCCTGACATATAAGGCCATGTCCAACCCAGACTTGATGGACATGCTCAACCTAAAGAAAACCTTATCCCCTCAAGCCACACGCTCTAGGGATCTAAACCTCACCACAACAACAACTAGGACATGCTGGAGGGATAGATTCCTGTCCCAGAGACTTCCCATGCTTTGGAACAAGATTCCAATCTACAGTAGGCAGAGCTCCTGACTAGCACTCTTCAAGAGAAACCTTGACGAGTGGATGGGAAACAGAAAGTTTACCCCGGGGATCACTTCAGTGGCTCTGCTGGACAGAGGCACGGGGAACTAATCTAGGGAGCGGTGAAAGCCAACGCATTCTGGCTAGGTTTATAAATGCCTTCGGGCAGATAGCCTAGTACCAACTATTGAACCTATATGTATATATATATATATATATATATATATATATATATATATATATTATATATATATACATGCACACACAGATATATATACATATATGGGTCTACTTCATAACATTGAAATTTCATAACATTCAATTTCATAACATTGAGACGATAACATCAAAAATTCAAAACACTGAAAACCCAAAACAATGAAAACTCAGAATATTAAAAGTGTGCTTCATAACACTGAAAACTACATTGCACAAGTAAATGATATCACCTCCACCTCCAACAACACCTAACTAACAAACATACTTTCGACTTTTCTGCAGGGGGGTTAATTTCCTAACCTCAGTGAGGTTAACTTTTTTCCACCTTAGTGAGGTTAGGAAATTAACTTTTTTCCACTGTAGTGCGATCTTGGAGTTGGTACATTTAATTTACAGGGGGTTGGGGGTGCAGGGGTCTTGCCCGCCTGCAGAAACTTAATAGAAAGTGTGTTTGTTAGTTAGGTGTTGTTATAGGTGGAGAGAATGTTATTTACATATACACTGTAGTTTTTAATGTTATGAAGTACACTTTCAGTGTTCTGCACTTTCAGTTTTGAGTTTTCAATGTTTTGGTCTCAATGTTATGAAATTCAACGTTATGAAATTTCAATGTTATGAAGTAGACCCATATATATAGATATATATATATATATATATAGAGAGAGAGAGAGAGAGAGAGAGAGACTACTTGTCTGTTTCACCTACTTCATCTACCTACTACCTAAACCTAAAACAAGTGTTTTTTTTTGCAGGGGAATCTGAATAACACATGCAATTGGGGTAGTGTTTGTGACAGCACTGATTCCCTTCCCAACTCTCATGTTGCCTAGCTACCACAGATGAGTAACATCAAATCAATACATTAAAAAAAATACCAGAAAAGCACTGAATAGCAATGAAGACCTCTTGGTAAACATATGTGGTTATATGTATACCTTGGAAACTCTTTTCAGAAACAATTAGGGACTAATTTGTGTTATGTTTAGGATGAGTAATGGGAATGGTAGAAACCTCTGAATAATAAATAAAAAGTAGGCAGAGACTGCAGAAAAAAAAATTAAATAACCAGAAAAATCTTTGACAAAACTGAAAACTGATGAAATCACAGATATATTTATCTTAGTGATTTTTACTAAACATTTCTTTCACGTTTATTTTTAATGAGCAATCAAGACTTCTTTGGAACTACTGTACTTAAAATTTCAGCAGTTTAAATATCTTTACAAAATAATTAGGGACTGATCTGTGTTACAGATGGGATGATTAAAAGGAAAGACAGATACCTCTGAATAATAAATGTATTTTGAATTTTTATTTGTTAATATTGGAAATACAAGTAAATAGTTATTGCAAAATAATACATCAGATCATTATAAAATATATGAAACTGCAGAGCAAGCACACTGAAAGTGGATGGGAATTCAGCCAGGAAAATGAAATGTTATGGTTTAATTATTTACATTTTTGCTGGATTTCATTTTTTGTTAATAATGGCCAAGCTTGTTACTAATTATTGGAAAGTGTCAAAGTAAGTACAACTCAGAATAAGAGAACTGTTCAGCAATGAAAGAAAATTGAGCATTTGTAAACAAGTAGTAAGTATATTTCATGTTGTTAAAATGTTCATGTATTCTGTTTTTGGTTGACTGATGACCAAATAAATGTTTAAAAAAGTATGCACATCTCTCCAAATCCTGCTCCAAGCACTTAAATATAGACGCCATTTCCTGTTCTTACTATAAAAAGATTGCCTTTATAGGAGTACTCTTGTTTGTGTAAGCACGGTGTATACGGACCTCTGTTCCAGACGTTATTTTAAATAGTTCCAGACATTCTGGGGTGTATATAAGGCATAGTACGCCTACTGTTCTTGTTTTTTTTTTTTTAAACATTTTCCTTATTACTGCTGCCTGGCAACTTTCAGTTTTTCCATGATTTGCCCTTTTGTACCCCCCTCTTAGAAATACTGTTGATCATGGGATACTATCAACCAATCAGACAGACAAAAGAGATTTCTGCTTGATGGCCAAAGGCACCTTCCTCTGGGACAGGACATTTAAACTCATGTAAAAGAGGGCCTTCCTCTCTAAAGGAGTTGTACACACTCCAAATTATACATTCCATGAAAGGCTACTGCATGTCATAACTTGGCAGATGTAAGAGCACATCCTCGAGTCAATATGCTGTATGTTATATTCCTCCTTCACAGTGGAAGTCAGCACTTCAGTAGATCATACTGCCTCCCTTTACTCCAGCATAGGTAAGCATGCAGTGGCTACTCGCCCTTGTTGGCTGATCCAGAATAAGGGCTACTAAAAAACATGGGTCATAAGGGTCACAGTCAGGGCTTCAGCTCTCTGTGCTACACAGCCAGGAAGGCATACTGTTTTTGAGACATAGTGAGAAAAAAAATGACACTTTCACACACTAACACACTCAGTAAAATACACAAAGTATTTACAGATACACCTTGAGTGACCTTAATTTATTATCACTCTCTGTATTAATGACTAACCTGTGTTTTAGTTGTGGGCAGCACAATGGGTAAGTAGATAAGATTTCTACTTTACAGCTCTAAGTTACTGAGTGCAATCTTGATCACCAGTCACTGCAAACAGGATGAGTGCATTTTCTCACGTGTATGTATTTATTCACTTTGGGCACCTCAGTTTTCTCCCACCTGTCAACACATGCTAAATACCTTTGGACTTGTGGCCTGCATAATGGCTGAAAAGGGTCTGTGACAACATATGACTCAAAGTAAGTCTTTCAAACATATTTGTATTGTACCATGTCAGTTATATCAGTTAAATCTACACATGATTATGTATCATGCCATCTGTCAGTTATGACCTCATTTTATTAGATTTGTTGGCAATATCTGCTTCTCTGGCTCCATAGCTACACTATATTCTAGGTCAGCTATTCCAAACCTGGGGTAGATGCTTGGTCGTTTAGGGGAACATGGGAAAAAATTTATAATGGCAGAGAAAGGTATCCTCCGCTGCACGCAGCAAAGTCTAGTCAAGTGAAAGTGCATAACGTATTCAGAAAAGGAGGTTGTGTGTGAACTTTGCATGAAAGCCTACTACTGTATTTAGGAGGGTTATACAGCAAAAAGAAGAAACAGAAAAGAAGGTTAAGATAGTTGGACAATGGCGCCTTTTTCAGCCACAGTCTTGTCACAGTATGATAAAGAATAAGACAAATATGGAGTTAAAACATGTCTTACATGTTGCAAATAACTCGAATAATTTAAAGTTATAAAATGCAAAATGCTGACATTTACCAGCAAACAGCAGTGTTTGAGGAGACTACAATCTGCATTAAACCTGGTGGAGAAAGGAGTATAATACTCACCCCTATAAGTTACTTTAGCATCACAACACAGGGAGAAGTATGGAACTTTTCACCCTGGGTCTTTGTTGAAAATGGGCTCTGTCCCAGACTGACTTTGCTGGTAACCGTTAGTCTAATGATTAGACAGTAGTGCATCCTGATCTTAGCAATTGACAGCTAGTACTAAAGCTCTCAATCTTCCCTGTTTTTGTAGAATGCCCTTATTTTTTTCCTTATATTTTGGCCCGTCTCAAAACGTATGTCTTTCTGGCAAACATTTGAGGATTATGTTCATTGAGTAAAGCCATACGGTACAGTTTCAGACTTACTCTTCATAATAATTATTATTGCTCATGTTAATTGACCACCAGTTATCCTATTAATTTTCTAACTAAATCAGAGCAAAATTAAAAAAAAAAAAACTATCCTGGATCTTTGTCCCTCTTGTGTTTTTTTTTTTTAATTATTCTCTACTCTTTGAAGTAAAGTACTACGGCTAGCTTAGTACCATGCAAAACAGATGTGCTTGAAATATGATATAGGAGTAGATAATGTGCAGCAAGTTGGGGTATGATATCACCTAATGTGGGACTTCTTTAGATCATAGACACAAAGTTGCAATGCATAGTTTTGTTAGCTTCAAATGAAAGTTAATTCTCTTGTGATTAACATCTACTTTAATGTCTGTTAATGAAAACGAAAGTATCAAATAAAAACAGGAGAACTGTCTTAAACTACTTTAAGTAGCTTATAGTCACACCCTTTTCTGTGCTGTTCATGTCAGAGTATCTCACTTTCTATTTAACTCTCCACTTTCTATCAACTCTTTTGTGCCCTTCCGTTTGTTATATCCACTTATTTGTCACCCTGGCCATCTTTTCTCTTTCCAGTCACTTCATATTCACTTCACTCTTCCCATCCCTTTTCTGTTAATAACGTTCTTTATAATTCTTATGTCCTACTCTTCCCCATCCTGCTGTGCTCTCCCCTCACCCTTGACATTTTGCTTTCTACCCACAGCTTCTTGACTCATATTTCTTGACTTTCTGTGTTTTTCTTTGTTTTAATATGAAATCAGTTGAACCAAGACTCTTCCATTGCTTTAGTACAGAAGTTTTGCAATAGCCAGCAATGCTGTTACGACAGACTTTGTGTTTTACATATCAAATTTATTGTCATTATACTGACATGTAACATAAGCAATTTATTCTTCAAGGGCAGCAGGCACTGAATTTATAAATGAAACATTTAAATATAAAGTTGTTTGTTAGCAGCAACCTTTTCATTAGTTACAGAACTCTTTAATGTGGAATTATTTAGAAGATGTTTACTTATGCAGAGATTGTGCATATTGACTGATTTTGGTAGATTGTAATGACAAAAGGTTAAGGGAACTTTCATGGTTGAAATGTTCTGAATTGGACAGTTTTGTCATTATTGGTTTATATGTTTTGTTTCATTGCTTGGCTTGCTGAAATGTTCAAAACTATACATTTAAAACATGCTCTAACCCTTGCATCATCTGGGACAAGACTGTGGAACACCAAACAGGCCGTGGCCTGCTTCTCTTCTTGGGATTGGTGCTAAAACTAGCTAGTTTTAGCTAGAACTAGCCAGTTTTTTAGTTTCAGCACTCAAATCTGTTCCCTTGTCCTCAGCACTTGCTCAGAACTCATTGTAAGCAGTAAATAAACCACAAATTACTACAGCACTCGACTTTCCTCACTTCTCAAGAGGAAAACAGTGCTTAGTACTTAAATTAAAAAGCACCTATCCAGGCATGTCCATGGGTCAGCTCCCAGTGTTTTCTCCTGTCCACTGATGAATCTAGGCATCTTGGGGCAATGTAGCAAGTGCCTCATGTACAGTGACAACCCTCTCCTCCAACCACCCAACACTACAACCTGTGAGAGATGCACTTATATAGCCAAACTGGAAGCCAAGCTCTCTCCAGCCAAGACTGGACTAGACAGTCAAGAGGAGAAGGTTAACACCTGCACCACACCACACTCAACACACACTCCTTCAAAACCCACACTACCAAAACCCACACATAGAAACACAAATCACACACCCACATTCATGGAGGTTCTCAATAAAAATCTGCCCAAACAATAGAGACCTCCCAAGCTGAAACGCAGACAACCACCCCCCCCAACACTACCCAAATGACACAAAGCCCACAAAATCAGTGGCCACTCAACCTTAACCCATAAGGCAAAACAACGTACCCAACACACTAGTCATAGGTGACTCTTTAGTCAGGCACACTGATGTCCCACTCACCAGGTTAAACAAGGAGAAAGTTACTGTCAGCTGCCTGTCGAGTGCCAGGATCTGCCACATAACACACACACACTCAGGTCACTTCACAACAATTAAAAATATGACTCTGTCATTGTCCATGTTGGTGTGAATGACCTGAGACGTACCTCCCTGGACTACATGAAAAGAGACATGGAGGAGCTCTCAGATCTTGTAGCCTAGGAGGGCATGACCCTAGCCCTGAGTAGCATGCTGCCATCGCCCAGAATGATACCACAGTACAAGGACAAAATGATTGACTTTAACAATTGGCTAAGCTTATGGTGTCATTCTAAGGGGACCCAGTATCTGTCTGCCTGGGACGACATGGTCGACAGACCACGATGCTTTGGCCTGCACTGTCACCCCTGGGATTCTGGACACTGGCTAAGGCTCTTGCCACCTCCTATAGTGCCTTTTTTAGGCAAGGTTCAAATGCTAAATTCACCACCATAACAGGTACAAGCAAGCAAACTCTGAATGTAATGCTACTCAATGCTAGAAGTCTAAACCTCAAAATGCACTCACTCTAGGCACTCCTTACAATGGAGAACATCGACATCTGTGCAGTGACAGAGACCTGGTTCAAGGCTCCAGAGAGCACCCCTGCATTAACATGCTATAATTCATACCACACCTTTCGGCCACCTAACCTGGACTGAAACACTAAAGGAGATGACGTGTCCATATTCATTAAGGATATCCACACCTTCCAGCTAGTTGCGCAACATAATGCATCCAAAATTATCCAAGTGCAACTAACAGTGGGCAAGACTGCAATCCAGGTTGTAGCTTGTTAAAGTTCCCCCACCATGCCCCAGGATTCCCACTCTTCATTTCTTAAGATACTGGAAAATATTAAGGTACAACCAAATACCTTAATTATGGGTGATTTCAACTACCTCACCATCAACTTGGAAAACTACTCATGTACCAACTCATTTGCTCAACGTTTTCTGGAATTCATAAATTTCAATGCCTTGGATCAGCTTGTCCACACCCCACCAGGGGCAGCAATATCCTGGACCTGGTCATTACCAATATGGGTAACCAGTGTTCCACGACAGAGGTCAACCCCTCGCTGGTCAGATCCAACCACAAGCTAATCACCCTAGACATCCATATCCCATCCCCACCCCCCATTAAGGAAACCACTGTCAAAAACTACTCCAAAGCCAACTTCATGCTTCTTAAGACAGAAGTGGCAAATTTCACGACACCCATGCAGACTGAAAATAGAGGTACGACTGCCGAATCTTACACAAATGCACTGTATAAGCAAATACACGAGTGCATGGATTGCGCCACCCCCAACAGAACCAAGCCACTATCCTCCAAAAAAAGTAAACCAATCTGGTGGTCCCCTGCCATAAACAAACTCTACAACAGAAGGAAGAAGCTGTTGCAAAAAAGAGTAAAATCCTAAGATTGGAGGAACTCCCTGGTCAGCCTCAGCAAAAAGCTGAGACCCCTCATAAAATCCTCCAAAGCCAGTTATGAAAATAAAATATCATTGATTTCAAAGATAACCAAAAAGGATTCTAGAGCTATGTCAAGAATCTCAATGGCAACACTCAGATCTGCTTTAAGCTACAGCATAATGGCACTAAATATACAGAACCAACTGATATTGCCAACATTCTGGCAGACAGATTCAGTGCTAACTGCAAAGCCCCTGTAATCACGGATGAACAAGTAAAGACTGCACTCTCCAAAGCCAAAAACACAGCATCCATGGGAACAGACAACATCCCAGGCTGCGTACTGCACAAACTACAGAACAAACTGGCACTACACTTAAGTACCATGTTCAATCATAACCTCACCTCAGGCTATGTGCCTACTGAATGGAGCACAGCAACGGTTATCCCACTCCACAAAGGGGGTGCCACCACGGACCCCAGAAACTATTGCCCCATTAGCCTGAAGAGCCTGGTCTGCAAGGCCATGGAATGTATTATCTTGGAGCTTATAAACAATGACATAGGTAACCTCCAAACCCTGGACCCCGCTCAGTTTGGGTTTGTAAAAGGTAAATCATGTCTACTAAACCTGACTGACTTCTCTGAAGCACTCACTAGAGCCGTAGACAAGGGCAAGGTAGTGCACACAGCCTATCTTGACCTCGCCATTGCTTTACCATCCCCCACTCTAGAATTATAGATAAACTCATTAAACTGGGCATAAATCCCTATGTCACAAGATGGGTGGCCAACTGGCTCACTAGAACCCACACAATAAAAGTAGCCGACTCCAAGTCCAACTTCAGACCAGTGAGGAGTGGAGAACCACAAGGTCCTGTCCTGTTCGGCATCTACTTCTCTGAAGTGCAGGCCAACACAGAAGGTGTTTGGCTAACAAAGTTCGCAGATGACTGCAAACTAGGAGCCATAACAGAATCACCTAATGATGTAGACATTCTACAAAATGGCCTCACAGAGACAGATGCTTGGTGTCAAAGTCATGGCCTCAAGCTCAATGCCAAGAAGTGCATTGTCATCCCCTTTGGGAAAAACTTGGTACCCATGAACTACTACATAGGTGGTAGCTCACTAAACATTGAAAGTGTGATAAGAGACCTCAGGACACAGGTGGACAGTAGTCTCTCCTTTGATAACCACATCGCCACAGTAGTCAGGAAATCCTTCTACATGGCACACCTCATCACAAAAGGGTTCTCCTCTAGAAAAAAGGAGGTCATTGTTCCTCTCTACTCACCCCTCATCAGACCCATTATAGAGTATAATGCCCCATTTGACATGTATCTCACAAGACACCTACAACAATTAAAAAGGCCAAAGAAATACCTCACTAACAAATGCCATACGCAGACCACCTAAAAAACACCAGCTCTACTCCATTGCATATCACCTACTCAGAGGCGATCTCTGCCTAACATACAAAGCTATGTTAAACCCAGAGCTGTTGGACATGCTACATTTAAAGAAATCCCAATCTCTCCGAACCACATGTTCCAGGGACCTAAACCTTGTCACCACAATAAACAGAACATGCTGGAGGGATAGATTCCTGTCCCAGACACTTCCCATACTCTGGAACAAACTACCATTCATGTCAAGCAAAGCTTCTCACTGGCTCTCTTTAAGAAAAATCTTGACGACTGGATGGGAAATAGAAAATTCACCCCGGGGATCACTTCTGTGGCACTGCTTGACAGGGCCACAGGAAAATAATTTTCTTGGGTGGCGAAAGTCAGGGAACCTTTTTGGATAGGCTTATATAGGCCCCATGGCCGATAGCCTAGTACCTAACTATGAACCTAACAAATGGTGCCATATTATACAAGGGATATAATTTAATTATTATATTATAATTATATTTTAATACAATCAGGAAGGTGAGTCAAAAAACTTTTGCATGGTCCAAAAAATGTGAGCAAGGGGTGTATGATTTGAAAGCAGCCCACAGTTAAACTAAATCAGCTACTGGACTGATGCATTTATAGGTTCATAGGTTCATACTAGGCTATCTGCCCTAGGGCATTTATAAGCCTAGCCAGAGTATGTTTGGCTTTCACCACCCATTTTAAATTAATTTTGCTATGCCCTTTTTCGAGGTTAGTATACTGTGCCTCTGTCTAACAGTGACACAGAAGTGATACCCGGGGTAAACCTATGATCTCCCATCCACTCATCAAGATTCCTCTTGAAAAGAGTCAATGAGGGACTCTGCCTAACCTGGACTGGGATTTTATTCCACAGTGAAGGGAGCCTCTGGGTTATGAATCTGTCCCTCCAGCATGTCCTATTTATTTCAGTGCTGAGGTTCAAGTCTCTCGAGCGCGTAGCTCGATGGGATTTGGATTTTCTGAGGTGCAGCATGTCCCTTAATTCTGGGTTGGACATGGCTTTATACGTCAGGCACAGATCGCCTCTGAGCAGGCGGTATGCCACTGAGTAGAGCTAGAGTTTCTTTAACCGGGCAGCATATGGCATCTGTTTGAGCCCTTTGATCCTCTTGGTGAGGTACTTTTGGGGTCTTTCCAGTTGCTGCAGGTGTTTGGTAAGGTACATCCCAAAAGGGGCATTGTACTTGATTATGGGCCTGATGAGGGATGAGTAAAGAGGCACAATGACCTCCCCTAATCTAGATGTGAATCCCTTCATGATTAGGTGGGCTATATAAAATGTTTTTCTAACCACTTTGGCCACGTGGTTGTCAAATGAGAGATTGCTATCAACTTGGGTCCCCAGGTCCCAAATTACTTCTTCTGTATTTAATGGATTACCACCTATGTGGTAATTTGTGGGCACTTTGTTTTTGCCAAAGGGGATGACTATACACTTTTTGGCGTTTAGCTTGAGGCCATGGCTCTGGCACCAGTTGTCTGTTTCTATAAGGCCCTTATGGAGGATGCTTGTGTCAGCTGGAGAGTCGATTATGGCGCCCAGTTTGCAGTCATCTGCGAACTTGGTCAGCCACAGTCCTTCCGTGTTGGCCTGTACCTCCGAGAAATATATACCAAACAAGAGAGGTCCCAGGACTGAGCCTTGTGGGATGCCACTTGTAACTGGTTTGGAGTCTGACATGGCTCCAGCAATTCTAACCATGTGGGTTCTGTCCTTGAGCCAGTTTGCAACCCATCTAGTGACATAGGGGTTTATATTTAAGCTGGTGAGCTTATCTATAATGCCCGAGTGGGGTATTGTATCGAAGGATTTTGCGAGGTCCAGATAGGCTGTGTGGACTACCTTCCCTTCGTCAATGGCCTTGGTGACTGTTTCAAAGAAGTCAACCAGGTTTAAGAGGCAGGATCTGCCCTTAACAAAGCTGAACTGGGTAGGATCCAGTGTCTGTAGGTCCCCAATATCTTTATTTATGAGGTCCATGATGATCCTTTCCATAGCTTTGCAGACCAAGCTAGTCAGGCTTATGGGGCGATAGTTTCCAGGGTCCGTTGAGGCACCACCTTTGTGGAGAGGGACCACTGTTGCTGTACGCCACTCTTTGGGTACATATCCTGTAGTAAGGCTGAGATTGAACAGTAGTTTTATGTTTGGGTTTAGCTCTTCTTGGAGTTCATGTAGGACGCAGCCTGGGACAATGTCTGGTCCCATTGATGCTGTGTTTTTTGCTTTGGAGAGGGCGGCTCCCACCTGAGCATCTGAGATGTCAGGGGGGCAGCACTCTGCTGGGATAGACATTTGCCCTTTTGATGGGGAGGGGGGAGAAGTTTGCGCTGAACCTGTCAGCTAGGATGTTGGCAATGTCTGTGGGATCAGTGTATTTTTTGTCATTTTGGACTAATTCTGAGCATATCTGGGAATTCCCACCCAGGTTCCTAACATAACTAAAGAAAGCCTTGTGATTATCCTTAGTGTCCTGTGCAATTTTTCTCTCGAAGCTGGCCTTTGACGATTTTATGAGTGCCCTTAGTTTTTTGCTAATACTGATCAGAGATGCCTTCCCTTTTTGGGATTTTGTTCTATCATGTAGTAGCTTCCTCCTTCTATTGTATAGTTTGTTTATGGCTGGGGTCCACCAGACAGGTTGTCTGCCTTTGGAGGATTGGGTCTTGGTTTTATTTGGGATTGCATGATCCATGCATTCCTGAAGGTGTTCATAGAATGCATTTATAAAGGATTCTGCGGTCTGGGCCATATTTTCCACAGGCCCGGGGGCTTTGAAGGATTCCACCTCGGCTTTGAGGAGTGTGAAATTTGCTTTAGAGAAGTTTTTCACTGTGGTTTTCTGGGCAGGGGGTGGGGTCAGGATGTGAATATCCAGTGAGATCAGTTCATGGTCTGATCTTACCAGTGAGGGATACACTTCTGGTCTGGAGCATAGAGTCCCCATGTTGGTGATGATCAGGTCCAGTATGTTTTCCCCACTTGTGGGAGTGGTAACAAGTTGTTCCATAGCATTTGATTTTATGAATTCTAGGAACCTTTGGGCAAGGGTGTTGGAGCTAGAGTAATGCTCCCAATCTATGTTTGGGTAGTTGAAGTTGCCCAATATAATGGTGTTCGAAGAGACCTTCATATTTTCCAGTGTTCTCAGGAAGGCCGAGTGGGGTTCCTGGGTTTGGGAGGGTGGTCTGTAGCAGGCTATAAACTGGAAGGCAGTTTTACCTACTGTTAGTTGCACATGGATAGTCTCTGATGCTTCGTGCTTTGCCACCAACATGGAGGTGTGAGTATCTTTGATGAATATCGATACTCCCCCTCCTTTTGTGGTTCGGTCCAAGTTTTGGGGCCGAAAAGCATGGTATGAGGTATAACCTGGTAGTGCTGGGGTGCTCTCGGGAGTCCTGAACCAGGTTTCTGTTACTGCACAGATATAGATGTTCTCCATGATAAGGAGAGTTTCGAGTGCGTGCATCTTGAGGTTTAGACTTCTGGCGTTGAGTAGCATTACTCTTAGTTTCTTATCCCTTGTGATACCTATGGAGGTGGGTTTGTCTTTTGAGCCTTGCCTAAAAAAGGCACTATGGGGGTAGCAAGAGCCTTTGCCAATATCCGAAAGTCCAGGGGTGACAGGTGCAAGCCGTCCCTAGCAAAGCATTGTGGCTTGTCGTGCATATCATCCCAAGCTGACAGGCATTGGATCCCCTTTGAATGACACCAATACTTAAGCCAATTGTTGAAATTGATCATCTTGTCTTCATATTGTGGCATCATTCTTGGTGAGGGTAAGATGCTACTCAAGGTCAGGGTCATACCAGCCTGGGCTACATGCTCAGAGAGCTTCTCTATGTCTCTTTACATGTAGTCCAGGGAGGTACGTCTCAGGTCATTCACACCAGCATGGACAATGACTGAGTCATATTTGTACTTGCCTTGGAGTGACCTGAGTGCTTGTGTTATGTGGCGGATCCTAGCGCCAGACAGGCTGCTTACCGTGACCTTCTCCTTGTTCAGCCTGGTGAGCGGGACGTCAGTGTGCCTGACGATAGAGTCACCTATTACAAGTGTATCAGGTGTGTTGTTTAGCCTTAAGGGCTGTGACTGTTGGCACACTGGCTTTGTGAGATATGTGTTGCACGTGTTTTGTTTTGGGGTAGTGGTTGCTTGGGTGTCTGCTTTGGAGGTCTCTGCTGCTTAGGCAGATCTTTATTTAGAGCCTCCGAGTATGTTTTTGTGTGATTATGTGTTTGGTTTGCTGTCATGGTAGGTCTATGTGAGACTGGAATTGTAGTGAGTGTGGTTTCCTTCTCCTCCTGACTGGTTATGCCAGTACTGAGTTGAGAGAGCTTAGCCTCCAGTTTGGCTATATGGTTGCATCTCTCACATGTGTTGGAATTTGTTGGGAGGAGGAGAGGGTTGTCTGTGTACATGAGGCAGTTGTAACATTGCCTCAAGATTCCCATATTCACCAGCTGGACCGGAGAGGAGATTGACAACTGACCTTTGGACATGCTAGAATAATATTGGGAATTCCTTTATAATTGAAAACAAGGGCCAATGGGGAGCGAGGGTGTAGTGCTTTTAATTTTTAGTGCTGACTTATAATTGCTTTAATGAGCAAGTGCCAGGTAACAAGTGCAATGTGTTACAGGTAACTTAAATGCAAAAACGACAAACAGTAACTTTCTTTCAAGTGAAGCAAGGAAATAAGTACAGTAAGCAATGCAGATATCACTAGGGATCCACAGAAGCGCTGAGAAGCCACGTTTTAGGTGGAATTAGCATTCCAGGAAAATAACAAGCATACAAACAAAGCTAGATTCAGCAGGCCTGGATCTAGTCTATGCTACAGCAAACAAGGTGTACTAATTTCAGAAAGATACAGTTCAAATATTCAGGCACTATAAACTTTTAACCAGAAATTCCCAGCTCAGAAGGGCAGAGTCCAGCCTCTCCTCCCACAAGAGTGCAGACCACGAACCTTCTTAATGTAAAATAACTGGCCTGAAGCCCAAGTGCTTAAACCAGAACTAATACACTTTAAGAATAACAAACACTGAGCTCTCAATCAGCAGTTCCCAACTTAGAAGGATGAAAGCTACCTGTCCTGCCACCACAGTGCATGCCACAAACCTTCCTAATGTAGAACAACTGGTCTGAAGCCCAAGTGCTTAATCCAAAAGACTTAGAATGATAGCTACACTTTAACCAAGTTACTACCAAGCAGTAATAAATACAACTGAATACTTTAAATAATGCCTGGATTAGTGCTCAAGTTATACAAACAAAGCTAGATTCAGCAGGCCTGGATCTAGTCTATGCAAACAAGGTGTACCAATTTCAGTAAGAAGAAATTCAGATATGCATGCACTATAAGCCTTCAACCAGAAATTCCCAGCTCAGAAGGGCAGAGTCCAGCCTCTCCTCCCACAAGAGTGCAGACCACGAACCCTCTTAATGTAAAATAACTGGCCTGAAAGCCCAAGTGCTTAAACCAGAATTAATATACTTTTAGAATAACGGACACTGAGCCCTCAATCAGCAGTTCCCAACTTAGAAGGATGTAAGCTACCTGTTCTGCCACTACAGTGCAGACCACAAACCCTCTCAATGTAAAACAACTGGTCTGAAGCCCAAGTGTTTAAACTAAAAGGCTTAGAATGAGTTATACCAAGCAGTAATAAATACAATTGAGAACTTTTAAGATGACGCAAAAGCAAAATAAAGTAGGAAGAAACACAAGTACAGTAAAAGCAGAAGATTTTTTTTTTTTTTTTTTTTTTTTTAGAAAAGTAGCAAAAGCAGTAGTAAATACAATTCTCATGCAGTGCAAGCTGGCACACTTGAATATGTAGCAATATTAGTCCACACACAGTTTTAAAAAATGTAATTAAATTAAAAAGGACTAAAAGCAAGTGCAGAAAGGGTTTATTAGGTAGAATGCGGTAAAGAGATGTCCTGGGGGAGTGTCTTAGATCAAATCTACAGTGGGGCGGGCACTGCAAAAGCCACCAAATTTAAACTACAACCAAGAATAGGGAGGGGGAGTGGGGGAACAGTTTCAACACAGATGTAAGGAATGTGCAAATTATAAAAAATATATATACTGTTTTCTATATATTTGCAGAGCAGTAAGACACAGATATCAAGCAGACAATTTAGCTCTATAATACAGAATAACACAGAAAATATACTCAGCTCTATAAACTTGAAGATAGTTCTGTAAGGCTGTCTCTCAAACTAAGGTTCCAGTTTGAATACAGGTTGTTAATTAAAAGGAGACACAGCACTAGCTAAATTATATCAGCTGAAAGACAAGGCAGGAAATGAGGGGGGGGGGTGGGGAAACAGTTTCAACACAGATGTAAGGAATGTGCAAATTATAAAAAAATATATATACTGTTTTCTATATATTTGCAGAGTAGTAAGACACAGATATCAAGCAGACAATTTAGCTCTATAATACAGAATAACACAGAAAATATACTCAGCTCTATAAACTTGAAGATAGTTCTGTAAGGCTGTCTCTCAAACTAAGGTTCCAGTTTGAATACAGGTTGTTAATTAAAAGGAGACACAGCACTAGCTAAATTATATCAGCTGAAAGGCAAGGCAGGAAATGAGGGGGGGGGTGGGGAAACAGTTTCGACACAGATGTAAGGAATGTGCAAATTATAAAAAAATATATATACTGTTTTCTACATATTTGCAGAGCAGTAAGACACAGATATCAAGCAGACAATTTAGCTCTATAGTACAGAATAACACAGAAAATATACTCAGCTCTATAAACTTGAAGATAGTTCTGTAAGGCTGTCTCTCAAATTATGGTTCCAGTTTGAATACAGGTTGTTAATTAAAAGGAGACACAGCACTAGCTAAATTATATCAGCTGAAAGACAAGACAGGAAATGAGGGGGGTGGGGAAACAGTTTCAACACAGATGTAAGGAATGTGCAAATTATAAAAAAATATATATACTGTTTTCTATATATTTGCAGAGCAGTAAGACACAGATATCAAGCAGACAATTTAGCTCTATAATACAGAATAACACAGAAAATATACTCAGCTCTATAAACTTGAAGATAGTTCTGTACGGCTGTCTCTCAAACTAAGGTTCCAGTTTGAATACAAGTTGTTAATTAAAAGGAGACACAGCACTAGCTAAATTATATCAGCTGAAAGACAAGGCAGGAAATGAGGGGGTGGGGAAACAGTTTCAACACAGATGTAAGGAATGTGCAAATTATAAAAAAATATATATACTGTTTTCCATATATTTGCAGAGCAGTAAGACAAAGATATCAAGCAGACAATTTAGCTCTATAATACAGAATAACACAGAAAATATACTCAGCTCTATAAACTTGAAGATAGTTCTGTAAGGCTGTCTCTCAAACTAAGGTTCCAGTTTGAATACAGGTTATGATAACTTTATAGCTTACTTATATTTATCTTTTGAGTTTTGGAAATTTATCTTATGAAGAAATGGAGTAAACTATTTTAAACTTTCTATGATATGCACATAAATCACAAATATCTTTAAAACAGGAAACTGATGGGGGTGGCTAGAATTCCTCAATAATTATATATTCTTCAGTATTTTATAACCACGTGTGTGTGTGTGTGTGTGTGTGTGTGTGTGTGTGTGTGTGTGTGTGTGTGTGTGTCTACATCATTTAATTGAAACTTCATTTCACCTAAACCCATTTGATCGAAATTTCATTTGATCGAAAACCAGTATGCAAGGCAAATAACAGGGATTTGTCCCCCTCCCCAATGTTGTGCGACCCTGGAGTTGGTATTTGCCTTGAATACTAGTTTTCGATCAAATTAAATTTTGATCAAATGGGTTTAGGTCAAATGAAATTTTGATCAAATGAAGTAGACCCATATATATATATATATATATATATATATATATATATATATATATATATATATATATATATATATATATATATATATATATATATATATATATATATATCTATATATAGGTCTACTATACATGATCGAAATTGCAGAAAGCCGAAACTCATATGGCCGAGACCATATGTTCAACTTCCGCAATTTTAAACATGTAAAAACAAAATAAATACACAACATTAACTGACTTTCTAAGTGTTAGCAGGGGGGCTACACCTCCCCACACACACAGTAACTTTAATATACCAACTCTGAGATCGCACTACAGTGCGGAAATGGAAATATTTCCATTCTGCACTGCAAGGAGATGTCCGTTACACGCGGCCGGGATTTCAAAAGTCGAACATATGGTCTCGGCCATATGGGTTTCGACTTTGTGGCATTTCGACCATGTGCAGGGGAGAGAGAGAGATTTTACCGGATATAGATACCACTTATGATGCACCACAGGAAAAATTCAATTTGGAAATATTCCAAAAGCTGTAAATTTATAAAATTACAGAAAATTATAACAAAATTATTTTTAGGGTTAAATTTAAATTGCATCAACATTTCAAATACCAAAAATGTTTTGTCTTCCTCCTTATTAAGTACTTGAAACATTTTACTAATAACAAATACAGAATAAATTTTATTCATCCACTGCTAACAAATATAAACAAAATCACAAAACTTGAGGTATTCACCACAGTGTTTTAATGGTCAGATAAAATACAGCAAAGCTTTCGAGTAGAACTCTTTCTCAATGCATAAAATCAGCAGCATAAATTGCTTCTTTTAAAAAACAGTTCAACCAATCTGCTCACATAATCAATTAATCTACTTAACTAAATAAAAGTGCCCTATCTCTTAGACATATAATAGATATAGTATTCATAAATAAATACATATATATATATATATATATATATATATGGGTCTACTTTGTATAACCGAACTTCTGATTCACTGACACACAATTTACCGACCCCAAACAACCGAAAACACACAACACCGACAAACACCAACAACTCAAAACACCGAACACCATTACACCGACACAAAAAACGTAAACTACACATTGCACACAATAACATATCCAATAACCTTAACCTAAACCCTAACCCTAACGTCCGACACTACCGCACACTTACCCAACCCGCACCCTAACCCTAACTCACTTAACCCACCCCTAAACCTCAACACCGTCACTATTGCACACTTACCCTACCTGCACCCTAACCCTAACCCTAACTCACTTAACCCACCCTAAAACATTAAGCCCGTCACTATCGCACACTCACTCCACCCGCATACTAACCCTAACACACTCAACCCTTCCCTACACTACGTCACTATCACACACTTACCTTACCAGAACCCTAAGTCCGACACTACCGCACACTCACCTTTCCCACACCCTAACCTAAAATCCCTCACTATCGTACACTTACCTGTCCGCTCCCCAATCCTAAATCCGTCACTATCGCACACTTACCGGATCACGCTCACATGTTGCCGTTGTCGGTCTTTCGGCTGTCGGAATATCGCCTTTTCGATCACCTACCTGTTCGGTCGTTCCATCTCGATCTTCTGGGTGTCGGTGAAGTGGCAGTTCGGTTATTCAAAGTAGACCCATATATATATATATATATATATATATATATATATATATATATATATATATATTTATTTATTTATATAAATATAACTATAAAATAGTACTATAAGAATAATATACACAACAACTAAAAAGTTCAGATTAATTCATGTCTCTGTTTTAAAACAGGCTTGATACTGACAGCAGAATTAAGCTCCTGCCATTTAAGAAGCAAACTGGGGTACTTATTGCTGTATGTTGTCATTTTAGTAATTCTAAGTCCCCCCTAGGTACTATGCCTAACTGCAGATAGACATTGAAACTAAATCTTTGCCACTGAAGTCTTTTAAACTGCTCTGTTTTAAATTTCAGAGACTTCAAACATTGTTGTAACTTGTCTAGCTCGTTGTTAGATACATTAGATAAAGTATAAGAGTTACCTCTTTTGGCAGCAGCAATAAAAATATTAAACAATGGATTCTCATCAATTTTTAAAAAAACATGGATTCTCTCCATTCTGCTTGAGGTACACTTGGCAACGTGTAGCTGAGCAGTAGTAGTGAGCGAACAGTCAGTAAGGCCTTCCATTAAACGAATGTGCTATAAGGTGCCAAAAAGTCCAACAGCAATAAAAACACAAAAGCACCAATCAAAAATTAAAGGACAGAATTAGCTCACATCTTTCAGATAAAAGGAGAAATATTGCAACAAATGCCCTTGCCAAACATGTGCATAATAATGACTCTACACATAGATCTAAATTCAGAATTTTGCAAATAATTCAACAGAATCCTAAGGGTGGTGACCTAGTGAATAAAACTGAGTTAATTGAATATAAATGGATTAATTTTTTCCAAGCAGACCACCTTCCAGGTTTAAATTCTGCTGTCAGTATCAAACCTGTTTTAAAACAGAGACATGAATTAATCTGAGCTTTTTAGTTGTTGTGTATATTATTCTTATAGTACTATTTTTATAGTTTTATTTATATATATATATATATATATATATATATATATATATATATATTTATGAATACTATATCTATTACATGTCTAAGAGATAGGGCACTTTAATTTAGTTAAGTAGATTGATTGATTATGTGAGTGGATTGGTTGAACTGTTTTTGAAAAGAAGCAATTTATGCTGATGATTTTATGCATTGAGAAAGAGTTCTACTCGAAAGCTTTGCTGTATTTTATCTGACTATTAAAACACTGCGGTGAATACTTCAAGTTTTGTGTTTTGTGTTTTTATAACAAATATAAACAAACAATGAACAATTAAAGGCTTTTTTATTTTACAATTTTTGTTTTGAGATTTTTTTTTCTACTGGATATATATATATATACTACTTATGATATACCACAGAAAGAAATACAATTCAGGAATATTTCAGAATCAGTAAAATTATCAACACATAAAATTCTAAAAAATCCTATTTTTTTAGAATTAAATTTAAATTTCATCAATATTTAACTAGAAATTACAAGTTACGTACTCACCATACCTAGGCATCTGTGTTGTCCATTTTCATTCTTCCTCACTAATGGTTTTGGATCTGATCCTGGGATCTGACTCGGTTGCATATACTAGATTTCAGATCCAGCTCTTGAGCTCCTCCCTCTACCCATATTTCTCTATTCCATCCCTGGGTCTACTTCAAAATCCTGTAGCCAATATGACCAGCTGCAAAAATCCTGAGACAAAAATCACGAAACTTCAGAAAAGTGGGGTAGCAATGGGGGGCAGCTTGTGCCTCCATTTTTGCCAATTTGGTACTGGCATATTGGGAAAAGACCAATGTTTTCACCTCTAACTTTTGCCAATGCTGGTCTCTATATGGCTGTTTTTTGGATGACACTATTATTTTCTGGCATGATACTAGAGAAAAGTTAGAGGAATTTTTCCTGTTTTTGAACAGTTCCACTAGCTTCTTGGAATTTACCATGAATGTTCAGAATGAACAAATTAATTATTTAGATGTTAGCATTATTAAGAGCAGGGCAACCAAGGAGTTTATTTCTACTTTGTTTAGAAAGCCAACAGACTCCAACACATTATTGCATTTCAACAGCTGGCACCCCCTTCACGAGAAGAAATTTCTGGTGAAAGGACAATGTGTTAGGTTAGACCAGATGGTGAGTGACAAAGCTATGTATGGTGTGGAATGTTGGAAATGCTGGTCAAGAAAGGGTACCCCTTATTGTTCCTTGATGGTATTTTTAAAGAAGTAAACAAAAAGTGGGACAGGGGTATATACACCCCACTGTTGGGAAGAACTGGTGGTGGCATTGCAACTGGTGGGTCCGAAGGTGGTAGGTTAGACCAAGATAGTAGTTATCATGCCTTTGGTAAGGCCTTGGTACTGCTTTTTAATTTATATTTTGACCATATTAGGTCCATTATTGTTAGAAATTGGAACATATTTGCCATCGATAATGTCAACTTAAATAAAGTAGGAAAAAAAATAAGAAGTTATGTACCTACCATAACGTTCCATGTTAGTTGTCTTCATCTCGCCTTCTTTCTTGCTGTTTGGGATCGGAGCTGATCCTCGGCTTCAACTCAGCCATCTTCAATAGCTTGAGAGCTGTTTACTGGCTCGAGGCTACCCCTTATCCCATGATGCCTAGCGACAGCTACCCAGATCTTGTTTGAAATAGCTAGTCCCAGACATAATATGAGAGAAACCAGTTATCAAAAAACTGGTTGTCCCATGCATCCTAATATCTAGAATAGGTTAGGAAGACCTAGCCAGAAGATAACAATAAATGAATACTCAGCCAGTGAAAAAAGGACTCCTCTTGATCCACTAGGATGGGGGAACGGAGGGAGGGATGCAAGAAAGAAGGTGAGATGAAGACAACTAACATGGAACATTATGGTAGGTACATAACTTCTTAATGTTTAGTAGTCTATCTCGCCTTCATTCTTGCTGTTTGGGACAGCGTCCCTAGCACCTAACATCTTGGGTGGCTCAGTGGAACAGACTCTTCAGAACAGTGGAACCAAAGTCAGCTCTGCTCCGGGAGACCATATCCACCTTGTAAAGAGAAATAAAGGTATGAAGGTTTGCCCACGTGGCAGCTGCACAGATGGAATCCATGGGCAACCTAGACTGAAAAGTTGCAGAGGTGGCTAATGCCCTAGTAGAATGACCCTTCAGTTTAGTTGGTAACTCTTTATTCCGTAACTGGTAAATAAATGTAATAGTGTGAAAATAGAAGTTATGTTCTTACCATAACGTTCCATGTTAGTTGTCTTCTTCTTGCCTTCTTCTTGCTGGATGGGTTCGGAGCCGACCTCGGCTCCTCTAAAAGCTCGAGAGTTGGTTCCACCGGCTCGAGGCTCCCCTTATATCCCACAATGCTAGGCGAGAGTTACCTCAGATCTCGTTTGTAAGCTAACCCCAGCTTATAATAGTAACAGAATAACTCTAAAACAGAGTCCACCTCTAACAACAGGAAGAAAGAAGGGTGACCTACATCCTGATCCAGGAAATATGCACAACAGCATATGCCTAAGAAAGAGGTGGTAGAAAGAGAGGTCACGATCACAACTCCTCTAGGTCTGTCCAGGCCAGGGGAAGGAGGGTGGGGCAAGAAGAAGGTGAGAAGAAGACAACTAACATGGAGCGTTATGGTAAGAACATAACTTCTATATGTTAAGTTGTCTATCTACGCCTTCATTCTTGCTGGATGGGACGCGTCCTAGCACCTTGTCCCGGGTGGCCTAACGGAACAGACTCCTGAGAACAGTGGAACCAAAATTAGCTCTATGCCTAGAAGCTAAATCCAACTTATAATGAGAAATAAAAGTGTGAGGAGTAGCCCAAGTAGCTGCACAAATGGTGTGAATAGGCAGTCTGTCTTGGAAGGCTAAAGAAGTAGCCAAAGCTCTGGTGGAATGGGCTTTAGGTTTATTAGGCAATTTTGTTGTCTAATTTCATATACCAGGAAATCAAAGATGTTAGCCATCTGAATAATGATACCTTTGAAACTGAAAGTCCCTTTCTGCTTTCCGCATAGGAGACAAACAGCTGATCAGATTTTCTGAATTGTTTTGTTCTATCCAAGTAGTACCTCAATTGACGATGAACATCCAGGCAGTGTAATTTTGTTCAGACCTATTGGAATACTCTGGAAAAAGACAGGGAGGTCAATGCTTTGGTTTAGATTTGATGTCGAGACCACCTTAGGCAAAAGGACGGGTTAGTTCATAAAGATACTCTGTCCTTATGAAACAAAAGATAAGGAGGCGACAACTGAGTGCTTGAAGTTCTGAAACTCTTCTAGCTGATGTAATAGCTACCAGAAAAAGAGTTTTCCATGATAACAATTTTAAGGAACAGGAAGCTGCAGGTTTGAAAGGGGAAGAATCAAAGAAGCAAGAACTAAATTTAGGTCCCAAGGAGAAGGAGGATTTCTTATAGGAGGTCTGAGAAGAAAAACTCCTTTCAAAAACTTTGCAGAGTTTGTGGGACATTAGGGCAGATTCAGAAATACCCACATGAAAATTAGAAATAGCTGCCAATTGAACTTTAAGTGTAGAGGGAGATGAACCTGCATGGAAGAGTTCAGCTAGAAAATCAAGGACTAGTTGGATGGAAGCGGTGAAAGGATCTATGTCCTTTCCTTGTGCCCAATATGAAGCGTTTCCACTTACTCAAATAAATCTTCGAGTGGAAGATTTATGGGAAGCTATCAATATATCTCGAACAGAGTGAGATAATTGAGGAAGCCTGGCTAAGGTTGGAACTGGAGGAACCAAGCAGTGAGGTTCAGAGAGGGGAGGGAGCGATGTAATTGACCCGACTGATGGATCAAAAGATCTGGAACTAGGTCCAGATGCCACGGTCGCTCAATAGAAATTGATGTAGAAGGGAACCACACCTGTCGAGGCCAGTAAGGAGCAATGAGGATCAAAGAGGCCTTCTGAGCGATAGCTTTCTGTATCACTTGAGAGATTAGTGGGAAGGGAGGAAATGCATAAAGAAGTACCCGGGGCCAAACTTGGACTAGAGCGTCTCTGCTGGGTTGGCCTGGCAAAGGGAATAGAGTGAAATATTCTCTGCACTTGCTGTTTTGGGGAGTAGCAAAAAGATCGCAGCAAGGCTGACCCCACTTGAGAAAAATTTCTCTCACTACAGAGTCTTTCAGAGACCACTCGTGAGGCATGAGAATAGCTCTGCTCAACTTGTCCATAATATGATTGGACTTCCGGGATGTCGTTGCTATCAGAAAGCTGAGAAGAAATCACCCATTGCCACAGTCTGAGTGCTTCTCGACACAGGGGTATGATCTGGTTCCGCCTTGTTTGTTGATGTACCACACTACAGACATATTGTCTGTCTGGATTGCAACTGTTCCCAAGGGAAGAGAGTCTTGAAGGGCTTGCAACGCTAACAGCACTGCTCTCATCTCCAGAACATTTATGTGCAAGTGGCATTCGTTTGGTTGCCATGTGCCCTGGACTGTCCTGCCCTGATAATGCCCCCCACCCGATCAGGGAGGCATCCGTTGTCAGTGTAGCAACCGGAGGAGGTGGAACAAAAGGTCTTCCGACAGAAGATGGGGAAGACATCCACCACATGAGATGCTTTTTGCGCCTGCGTGATCACAATGGTGTGAGACATTGGAAGTTCCTGGTATGACCATTGAGTAAAAGCATCCACTGAAGGATCCGCATGTGGTATCTGGCTAATGGAAGGAGGTATGGCGCTGCCATAATTCCCAACACCTTTAGAACTAACCTGGCTTTGATTCTGTTGTTGTTGAGAAGGAGTGATACCAATTTGTGAATGTCTGATATCCTTTGATGTGTTAGCCTTGCAGACATGTTTATCGTATCTAGATTTAGCCTATGTAGGTAATAGTACGACAAGGCGACAAAACAGACTTTTCAATTTATTGAAATACCCAGTTTTGACAAGCGAAAAGTATAATCTCTGGCCATCAGAAGGAGATGCTTGGTGGGAGCTGTGAGGAGCCAGTCGTCCAAATATGGAAACACCTGGAATCCTTGTCGTCTCAGGTGAGAAGCTACCACTGCCATGCATTTGGTAAACACCGGGGCAGTGGTGAGACCAAAGGGCAGGGCCCTGAACTGAAAATGACTGGTTCCCAGCCTGAAGCGGAGGAATCTTCTGGGCGTCTGTTCATTTTATGTGATAGTCGCATCCCGAAGGTCTATAGAGCATCAGTTTCCTTTGCCCAAAAGGGGAAGGATGGATTGCAGCGTGACCATCCGAAATCTTGTTTTCTTGACTGATTTGTTCAAGACACTGAGATCAATATCGGTCTCCAGTCCCTGTTTTCTTTGGAACTAAAAGAACCTTGAGTAGATTCGGATCCTTGTTGGTCTGCTGGCACTGGCTGAATTGCTCTTTTGCAAGCAGTTTTGAAATTTCCAAAGCTGCTAGATCCCTTTGAGCAGGTGGAACATCTGGAAGGGATTTTTGACTGATTTGGAAGCGAAGAAAGGGGATAGAATAGCCTTGGAAATGATGGACTGTACCCATTTGTCTTGAGTCAGGGATAGCCAGGCTTCTGGGTACAGTGACAATCTTCCCCGACTGCCTCGAAGATGGGCAGTCGGGCAACACCTCAGGGATGCTGAAAGGGCTTGTCAGGGAAGTCTTCCCGATTGCCCTGGTTCTCGGACCCCCTGCCCCTAGGGCGGCGTCTACCATTGTTATTCCCACCTCTGCCTCTGGTAGGAAAAGCGACTCTGTCGTCAAGCGAAGTCCCTTGAGATTGTTTACAGAACCACATCTTTCCACCCTTCTGGCCTTTGGGGTAAGGCCTGGAAGGAGTCAAACGGACTCCGGCGGCAGAAAGGGTCTTGCCATCAGTCTCGCACCTAGTCAGGGTTTCTTTCACTTGAGGACCAAAAGAGATGATCCATCAAAGGGAGTTTGTGAAGGGCGTCTTGAAAGGGTCCAAAATTGCATAACCGCATCCAGGCGTGCCTCGTGAGGCCACACCTGTCCCTGCGGCTCTGCTCGCTCCATCAGCCGCGTAAGAAAGGAGGCGCATGGAGGAGTTGGATATGGAATTAAGGGTAGCCAGCTGCATGTTCATCTTGTCTTGGAAACCCGCAGCTGTAGGATCCTTTAACATTTCACTCGCTTCCTTGATCAAGTCCCTTTGAAGGCAGTAAAATGGCACAGGTAGTTCAGCGAGCATGGTAAATGTCGCTGAGGAGAACATCCGCTTCCCGTACCTATCCATGGACCTAGATTCCTTGTTAGGTGGATGGACAGGTACTGAAGGATCAGCTAGTTCCTTCTTTGTGCACCATAGCATCCACAGAAACTCCTTTTGTTAAAAATTGTTTGTCTGCTGGAGCTGTTATGAACTTAGAGGGTCTCCTGGGAGTGGGGTCCACTGAATCAGGAGCCGTCCATGCCTTCTTAGCAACCACCTGCATGAGGGGGTCGTGAGGGACACCCAGGAGGTGGAAGGACGAGCCAAATGCCTCAAGATACACAGATTAGGTCCTCCGAAGGGTTGAGGGCTGGCCAATTTCCCCTCTGTTTCAGGATCTCCAGAATGTCTGCAAATGAGACATCTTCAGAAGGGGAGCAGGGAACCCTCAGAATCATCAAATCTGTGTCTGGCGTGATGGACTCAGGTGAGTCAATGTGTTTCCTCTTACACTTCCTCTTCCGAGGGCTCTTCTGCCAAATCAGGAGAGGCCTCGGAAGAGGATGAAATCCCCACAGGGGGCTCCTGAGGAGCTGGCTCTCTGTGGTCCGGGATGAGGGAGTGAGTCGACTGAGCCTGAGGCACCATAGAGGGAGGGGCGGACGGAGCCGACTGTGGAGTAGAGCCAGGCTCTAACACACTCCGCATGACCTCGAATGCACCCCTGTTAGGCAGAGCCAGAGGTCCCGCTCCGAAGCTAAGAACCCCCCCTCGGCACCAACAGTGATGGCTCCGAGGCCGATGTCGGAGCCGAACTCACCAGCCCGGCCCGAGGGAGAGGGGGTGGGACAAGGGTCCGATGCCACTCACCCCGGAGCCGGCGAAGTCCGGCGCCGAGATTCTTCCAAAGAAGAAAACGGAGCCGTAAAGGGGTTTTTAAAGATTAATTTTCACAAGAAAATAGTACTCACCAGGAACCGGTAGAAAAAACCAACCTCGAAGCTGTAGCGGCAAACGAGATCTGAGGTAACTTGCAGAGGTGGCTAATGCCCTCGGAGCGGTGGAACCAACTCTCGAGCTTTTAGTTGGTAACTCTTTATTCCGTAACTGGTAAATAAATGTAATAGACAACTTAACATCAACCATCTGGATAAGGTCACCTTGGAAACTGGGAGACCTTGTTTGTTTAAGGCATAAGAAAGGAATAATTGGTCTGACTTTCTTATTTCTTTAGTTCTATGTAGGTAAAAACACAACTGTCTGTGAACGTCCAGTTGGTGAAGCTTGTACTCTGCCTTGTTGCTATGATTGGGGAAGAACACAGGGGGATCTACAGATTGATTTAAATTATTTTCTGAGCAGACTTTAGGAAGAAAAGAAGGATTAGTCCTCAGAGAAACTCTGTCCTTGTGAAACACCAGGTAAGGAGGACAAACACATAGTGCTTCAAGTTCAGAGACACGCCTAGCTGAAGTGATAGCAACCAGAAAGAGTGTCTTCCAAGACAGAAACTTGATAGAGCAGGATGCTGCCGGTTCAAAAGGAGGCAGAATTAAGGAAGTTAGGACTAAACTGAGGTCCCAAGGAGGAGGGGGATCTCTCACTGGAGGTCTAAGAAGAGATGTTCCTCTCAAAAAAGCTTTGCAGAGCATATGAAACGATGTTGGGCAAACCGATATGAAAATTAGAAATGGCCACTAATTGTACCCTAATCATAGTGGAAGAGGCCCCGGAGTGAAAAAGTTGTGCTAGAAATTCAAGCATTTTGTGGACTGGGGCTGAGAAGGGATCCACATTCCTAGACTCTGCCCAATAAGAAAAACATTTCCATTTGCTAGCATAAGTTTTTCTCATTGTAGACTTATGTAAGGAAACGATAATCTCACGGACCGCTGGGGAAATGCTGGGAAGCCTGGCTAAGGTTGGAAGTGGAGCAACCAAGCTGTGAGCTGGAGAGTTTGGAGGGACTGATGCAACCCACCTGATTGATGAATCAGGAGATATCGAATCGGGTCCAGAGTCCAGGGCTGATTGAGAAGGGAGGGGTGTAGGGACGGGAACCATATCTGTCGAGGCCAGTAGGGGGCAATGAGGATCATTTTGCAACCCAACAATTTTGCTTTCTGTATGAGTTTTGGTATCAGGGGAAATGGAGGAAAGGCATAAAGAAGTCCCTGAGGCCAATTGTGGACTAGAGTGTCTCGGGTATGTGACCTGGAAGTGGAAGAAGGGAGAAGTAGTTGCTGCATTTGCTGTTGAAAGTGGTGGCAAAAAGATCGCAGCAAGGCTGTCCCCATTTACGGAAGATAAGAGCCGCAACTTCCTGATTCAGAGACCACTCGTGAGGCATGAGGACAGCTCTGCTGAGCCTGTCCGCTATGATGTTGGATCTCCCAGGGATGTGCTTCGCAATCAGAAAACGTTGGGAGGAAATCGCCCACTGCCACAGTGACTGCTTCTCGACACAGGGGGTAGGATCTGATTCTGCCCTGCTTGTTGATGTACCACACCACTGACATGCTGTTTGTTTGAACTGCAATGGTCCTGGAAGGAAGAGAGTCTTGAATGGCTTGCAACGCTAGGAGCAAGGCTCTCATTTCTAGGACATTTATGTGCAGATGGTACTCGTGAGGTTGCCAAGTGCCTTGGACTGTCCTGCCCAGATAATGCCCCCCCCCACCCTATCAGGGAGGCGTCTGTAGTCACTGTGGCTACCGCAGGGGGCTGTATGAAAGGTCTGCCCTGAGTCACTAGTGGGGAGACCATCTACCAAGAAAGGTGCTTTTTGCATGCCTCCGTAATCAGGATCATGTGAGACATGGGTAGTTCCTGGAAAGACCACTGCGTGAAAAGAAGCCACTGAAGAATTCTCATTTGGAAACGTGCTAATGGAAGTAGAAGAATGGCAGCTGCCATGGAGCCCAGAGTGAATCTGACTTGGATCCTTTTGCTCTGCATTTGGATTTGCACTTGTTGATGAATTGTGGACACTCTTTCCAGTGGTAACCTTGCGAACATTTCCCTTGTGTTTAATTCTGCTCCTATGTAAGTGACAGACTGACAGGGCAACAAGACAGATTTTTCGAAATTTATTGTAATACCTAGCTGGGTGCAAGATGTGACTGTATAATCCCGTGCTTGTAAGAGTTGATGCCTAGTGGTAGCAGTGAGGAGCCAGTCGTCTAGATATGGAAACACCTGGAATCCTTGGCGTCTCAGGTGAGCCGTGACCACTGCCATACATTTGGTGAACACCCTGGGGGCTGTGGTGAGACCAAAGGGTAGAGCTCTGAACTGGTAATGACTGGCCCCCACCCGAAAGTGAAGAAATCTCCTGGAGCGTCTGTCCATCTTGATATGGCAGTACGCATCCCGAAGATCTATCAAGCACATCCAATTGTCCTGACCCAGGAAGGGTAGAATGGACTGTAGCGTGACCATGTGAAACTTTGTTCTTTGTACAGATTTGTTCAGTCTACTGAGATCCAGAATCGGTCTCCAGTCCCCTGACTTTTTTGGTACCAAAAAAAATCTTGAGTAAGTTCCGGATCCGTGCTGGTCTGCGGGGACTTCCTGAATGGCTCTTTTCTAGCAGTTTTGAAACTTCTATTACTGCTTGCTCCTTCAGATTGGGTGGAACATCTGGAAGGGCCTTTTTTGACTGTAAGGGGGATTGATAGAAGGGAATTTTGTAACCTCCGGATATAATGGATAGTACCCATCTGTCTCTTGTTAAATTTTGCCAGGCTTTTGGGTACAGTGAAAGTCATCCCCTGACTGCCTCCAGAGGTGAGCAGCCGGGCAACCCTTCAGGTATGCTGGAAGGGCTTGTCAGAGAAGGATTCTCTGTTGCCCTGGTTCTGCAGACCCCCTCTGCCATGAGGGCAGCATCTGTTATTGTTGTTTACCCCTCTGCCACTGGAGGAAAAATCACGTGTGTCAGGCAAGGCTCCCTGAGATTTGCGGAACCACATCTTCCCACTCTTCTGACCCTTGGGGCAAGGTCTAGAGGGAGTGGAAAAATGGACCCCCACAGCAGAGAGAGTCTTGCCTTCTTGCTCACACCTAGTCAATGTGTCTTTCACCTGTGGCCCAAAAAGAATGGAGCCATCAAAGGGGGTATTGGTGAAGGATGCATGAAAGGGTTCCGCAAAGTGACACAGCCGCATCCAAGCATGACTACCGAGGGCCACACCCGTGCCCGTGGCTCTACTTGCTCCATCGGCTACATAGGAAATGAGCCCCATGGAGGAGTTAACTACAGAATTAAGAGTCGCTAGCTGGGAAGCTACTTTAGCTTGTACTCCCTCAGCTGTAGGATCTTGAAGGGTATCTCCAAGCTCTTTAAGGAGATCCCTTTGAAGGCAAGTAAAATGACATAGATAATTCAGGGACCTCATGGAGAAGGTCGCTGAAGCAAACATTTGCTTTCCGTACCTGTCCATCGTCCTAGACTCCTTGTTAGGGTGATGAACAGATGAAGAGGTCTCTGCTAACTCTTTCTTGGTGGCTGTTGCTACCACCATGGCATCAACGGGCACACCTTCAGAAAGGAATTGCTTATCGTGGGGGCCTGTAATAAATTTATTAGGTCTCCTCGGAGTTGGTTCCACTGTGTCCGGAGCTGAACAAGCCTTTCCAGCCACTACAGACATAAGTGGGTTGAAAGGAGGAGAAACCCTGGAGGTGGAAGGTCGGGAACCGAAAGCCTCCAGGAATACAGACTCATCCTTGGTAGGGGCTAGGGGAGTCCAGTTCCCTCTCTGCCTAAGCATTTCAAGGATGTCCGAAAAGGAAACATCTTCAGAGGGGGATCTCAGGGACCCTTCCGATTCCTCTAAGTCTGTATCAGAAGTGACAGACTCAGGGGAGTCAATGTGCTTCCTCTTGCACTTCTTCTTCCGAGGGGGCTCCTCTGAGTGATCAGGGGAGGCCTCGGAAGAAGAGGAAACACCCAATGGGGTGTCCTGGGGCATTGGTTCCCTAAGCTTGGGGTCTGGAGGAGGAGCAGAGGTTGGCACAGACACTACGGGGGACGGAGCCGATGGAGCTGGTAGTGGAGCTGTCTCTGGGGACAGCACACTCCGCATGACATCAAAGGCATCCCTGCCTAGAGGAAGACAAAGCTCTGGTTCCGAAGAAATAGGAATCTTTCTCCACACCGAGGGGGATGGCTCTGAGGCCGATGTTGGAGCCGAGCTCACCTGCTCCAATGCTCCGAGAGGGAGAATGGGGTCAGACAAGGGTCTGATGCCACTCGCCCCCTTGGAGCTGTCGAGGGAGCCCTGGCATCCAGATTCCTCAATCGAAGGAACTATCGAGGTAATTGGAACCGAAGGAGAGATGGTGATCGGAGCAAACAGTTCCACTACTGGAACCCCAACGAACTCCGGCTCCGAACTCAATGGAGTCAGAGTAGGAACAGAAAAAGAGGTGGATGGAGCCGATACCTGTTGAGGAGGGCTAGACAATAATTTTGCTAGTGCCTGTGATTTAAGCAACCTACTTACTACTCTCTCCACATCATGATCCGACAGCCTAGAGGATCGAGAGGAGTGTGAAGAATGTTGGCTATGTTCACTTTGCAATAATGGAGACCAAGGAGCTGAATGAACTGACTCTAATGAAGGGGACCTCAGCCTCTTATGGCTCCGAGATGGCTCCGAAACATCCGATGGAGCCGACGGAGGGGTTGTCTTGTTGGTGCCAGCCGGAACCGACATACTCGGTAAATCCTGCACAGGAGTTGGCTCCAAAGGTGGAGCCAACGGTTTAGTGGATTTTGGGGATTGCACTGGCTGGGAACTCTTTGCCAGTGAATCCTGAGGTTTTAACAGACCCCTAAGGATCAATTTGTTCTTACGGTCCTGCAGGACTCTTGCACTAAAGGCATGGCAAATAGAACAAGAGTCCTGCAGGTGAACAGAGTCCAAACAATAAATGCAGCTAGTGTGCCCATCTGTCAAAGACATTTTCTGACAGCATGAGTCACAATTTTTAAAGCCAGATACTTTAGCTTCCTTATACATGACCCAACTACAAAAAACTAAGTACCACAAGGAAAACACAGACAGACAAATAAGTACTACTCTAAACAAGTACACCTATAAATATATATAACCTCTTTTTTTTTTTTTTTTAACGATAGCAAAAAAGGAAAGGACAGCTTCTAAGTTAAATGGGTATCCTAGGGACAGGGGGAGGGGGGAGAACTCTCTAACTTAAATGAGTTCTAAATAAAAGGGAAACTGAGAAGAACGAAGTACTTAACAACACGTAAAGAATGAAGCTAAGAAAAGTAAAATATCTATTAGTTTAAAGGGTCTAAGAGAATATTTTTACACAAAAAATTGAAAATATACAAGCCTGAGCCAGAAAACGATACACCTCACAGCTGAAGCGGCAAACAAGATCTGGGTTGCTGTCGCTAGGCATCATGGGATAAGGGGTAGCCTCAAGCCAATAAACAGCTCTCAAGGTACTGAAGATGGCCGAGTTGGAGCCAAAGATCGGCTCCGATCCCAAACAGCAAGAAAGAAGGCGAGATAGACAACTTAACATCAACTATTGCATACAAAAAGGACATTAGTCTCAAAACATTATTGGAGAGCCTACCCCCACGAGGGCTAATAATGGGAGGATGGTCAAATGTGGTCATTGCAGACAATGCAAATATATTTTTGAAGGTACTAGCCTGATATTACAAAGTTATGGGAAGATTGAACTATCACATAAATATTATTGTGGCAGTAAGGCAGTTGTTTATGTGCCTAACTGCCAGGTCTGTGAAGGATTTTATATAGGCAAGACTAAAAGAGCCTTTAGGGACCATATTTACCAACACCAATATTGTATTAGCAAAAGGGATGACAATAATGCTTTACTTAAGCAAATTAACTGTAACCCTACCCATTCTTTTAAATTCACAATTATCGATCATATTGACCTGGGTCCGAGAGGGGGACCAGTAGATGACTTTTTAGAGTTGAAGGAATTAAAATGGCAGCTCAGGTGTCACGCTAATGTTTTTCCAGGTCTAAATGATGTGGCATCCAAAAGAAGTATTTTGAGGCTTAAAGCAATGTGGGCCCTTTAACATTTGGCAGGAGCACTGGTTTAGTATATGACAGAAGCTCCTTTTCATTGAGGTAGTATTTTGCATGTGGTTTGGTTTATATGTTTTTTCATATGTAATATTTTATAGTGGTTTGTCTTAATTTATCTGCAGCTTTTTAAATTAATGCTCATACTAACTTTTTATCAGATTTATTTGTACATTGTTGTTGAGGGAAGTTTCATAAAGGTGTTTATAGTTATCATGGCAGAAACCTAGTTTTAGTTTTAAATGTGTAATTAGTCAATTAATTAGTCAGGTTAGCCTATTTATACTGCATCAATTGCTATACTTACACATTCTGATGAAGACTTTTTAACAAGACAAAAGCGCATAATGTGGATTTACTACATCAATAAAAATGTGGACTTTTAGCTGTCAGTTTGTTTTTTCCACTTTTGGATTTATCAGTTTGTTGTGGAACTTGTTTACATCCCCCAATGTGGGGAGCTGTGCCCCCACACACCCCCAACTAAATATACCAACTCTGGGATTGCACTACAGTGGAGAACAGGCCATGTTGGTCTTGGTGGGAGTTCCATTTACAGTTGACCAAGTATTTATTTACCATGCTAAAAATCCGACGTTCAGGTTTCTGAAGTTCCGTGATTTTTGTCTCAGGATTTTTGCATATGGGCTATGGGATTTAGAAGCAGACTCCCATTCCCAATGCCTCAGATCGAGTTTGCTGCCTAATCTCTCCCTGGTTCTCGACAGAAAGGATACATGGAAATAAAGAAATTACTCAAACCTGGAACACTAGGTTCCAAACACAGTCCAATAGTTTCTTACAGAAGGAAAAAAGGAATGGGGGAAGGATGGGGGGGGGAGGATGGGAGGGAAGGTGAGGAAGAATTAAAATAGAACACAGATGCCTAGTTATGGTGAGTACATAATGTATAAATCTGATATTGTCCTTTTCATTCTTCCTCACCAATGGGACAGAGTCCCCAGCTAAGTAAATCTTGGGTGGCCCTCATGGAAGGGTATTCTGGAGCACTGTCGAACCAATAGATACTCTACAACTAGATATGATGTCCAACTTGTAATGTGAAATAAAGGTCTGAGCCTTGGACCATGTGGCAAATGCACAAATGTCAACAGAAGTCCTTTACCAAAAGGTTGATAAGGGAGCCAAGGATCGAGATGAATGAGCTCAGGGAGGTCTTGGTAAAACTAAACCTTTTTGAGACTAAATCAGTGAAATGCAGTCTGTAATATACTCAGCTAGGGTAACTTTAGAGATTGATTGAACTAGGCGACTTGAGGAAAAGGATACAAAAAGCTGATCTGACTTTCTAAACTTTGTTCTATTAAGATAAAAACATAGTTGTCTGTGCACATCAAAGAGATGTAGCACTGTCTCTTCCTTACTGGAAACATTTGGAAAAAAGACTGATAAATTAATGGATTGGTTTATGTTATTTTCAGAAGCCACTTTAGGTATGGTAGAAGGGTTAGTCCATAGAGAAGCCCTGTCTTTATTAAAAACAATGTAAGGGGGTTTCGCTGACAGAGCCTAGATTTCAGAAATTATTTCCCTGAAATTATAGCTACCAGGAAGTCCATTTTCCATGATAATAATTTTGGATCACAACTGCCTGATGGTTCAAGGGGTTTCTGAGTTAAACCCTGAAGAACCATAGTAAAGTCTCAAGGTGGTGAAAGGTCCTTTATCAGAGGTCTGAGAAGAAAAATTTTCTTCATAAAAACTTTACACAATTTAGAAAAAGTCCATGAGAAAGGTTTATTTCCTTAATGGAAATTTGAGATTGCTGCCAATTGAAGTTTAATTGTAGAAAAACTGGCCCATTCATTAAAAAGGTTTGTAAGTAAATAAAGAATTGCAGAAGTTTGATCCAAAAAGGGGTCAATGTTTTGGTCAGAAGCCCATATTGAAAACATTTTCCATTTTCTCCTACACACTTTCTTGGTGGAAGCTTATTGGGAAGCCAAAATAATATCGCGAACTGGGGAAGAGAGCCTGGACTGTCTAACCATTACTGTTACAGGAGAACCATGTGGTTAACTTAAGGGCATGAAGGTTGGGATGTTGAATCCCTAGTGGGTGAGACTGAAGATTCTGATGAAACTCCAGTATCCATGAAGGATAAGGAAGATGAGACCATAGAAAGGGGAACCAAACTTGCTGAGGCCAGAAGGGGGCAAGAAGGATGACTGAGCTCTTCACCTGCTTGCTTTCTCCAAGAAGTTTGGAATCAGTGGCAGAGGAGGGGAAACATAAAGGAGACCCAAGGGCCAATTATGAATCACAGCATCTTTCAGTGACTCCCCCAGAGAGGAGATAAGGATGAAGTACTTGCTGCACTTGTTGCTGAGAGGGGTGGAAAATAGGTCGCAGCAAGGTTGGCCCCAATGCCAGAAGATCATATTTTCCACTGACTGATTGAGAGACCACTCATGAGACATCAGAATGGATTTGCTTAGTTTGTCTGCCAGTACATTGGTTTTCCCCTGGATGTGAGTCATGATTGGAAAGTGGACTGAAGAGATCATCCATTCCCAAACTCTTATGGCCTCTCTGCACAGGGGATAAGGTTGAGTTCCTCCTTGCTTGTTGATGTCCCAGACTAGTGACATGTTGTCCGTCTGAATTGCAACAGTCCCTGAAAGAAAGATTATTGAAATGCCTGCAACGCTAAAAGGACTGCTCTCATCTCTAGACCGCTGATATGCAATTTGGTCTCTTGAGGGGACCACATGCTTTTGACCGTTCTTCCCAAGAAATGTCCCCCCTCCCCAGTTGGGAAGCATCCGTGGCAATTGGATTTGGAAAAACTAAACGTCTGCCAGGGAAGAGATCATCAGACTGACTCCATCAATAAATGTGGTGCTTGCAAATGGGGATGAGTTTTATTTGAAAAGACAGGGGCTGATGTAGAATGGACCACTGTACTGCTAATGGCCACTGCAGAATTCGCATAAAGAAGCATGCTAAGGGAAGTAGTACCATGGCAGCTGACAAAGACCCCAGTGCTCAAAGCACTAACCTTACTACACAGGAAGCATGAGAGAGGATATCTTGCAACTAATATTTTACAGGAGCAATGAGATGGAAGGGTAAAGATGCCACCCGAGTTGTAGTATTCAAAAGCATCCCAATGAATTCCAGGCTCTGAACTGGGCCAAGCTGTGATGTGGCAAGACTGACTGAAATGCGCAAGGCATTGCAAATCTGGAGCAAACGATGGAGGGGTAGTGAGGAGCCAATCATCTAAATATGGAAACATCTGGAACCCTTTGAGCCTCAAGTGAGCTGCCACTACTGCCATGCATTTGCCAAACACCCTGGAGACTGTAGTCCAAAGGGTAGAGCTCTGAATTAGTAATGACTGACTCCCAGCCAAAAGCAAAGATTCCTCTTGGATTATCTGTCTATTTGTATGTGATAGTATGTATCCTGAAGGTCTATAGACCAGATCCAGTCATCCTTGTGCAAAAAGGGTGGGATGGACTGAATTGTGACCATTTGGAACTTTGTCTTCTTCATGTTATGGTTCAAACCACTTAGATCCAAAATGGGTTAGAGGTCCCTTGTTTTCTTTGGCACTAAAAGGAAAATTAGTGAGTTCCAAATCCTATCTGGTCAGGTGGTACTTCTGGATGACTCCTTTTTTTCTAGCAGCTTTTGCATTTCTGGTGCTGCTTCCTTCCTTTGACTGGGTGGAACATTGGGAAGTTTCTTCCTCCAACCAGGATGAGGAAAGAAAAAGGGTATGTAGTAACCTGTGCATATTACTCTTAGCATAAATCTTTTGTGATATTTGCCCAGGCATCTAGATGCAAAGAGAATCAACCCCCAACTGCCTCCAGAGGTGGACAGTCTGGCAGGGCTTCAGGAGTGATGATAAGGCCTGTTTGAAAAGGAATCTCTAAAGCCATAGTTCTGTGGGCCTCCTCTGCCTCTAGGACAATGTCTATCATTAAAATGTCCTCCTCTGCCTCTGGAGGAATTGTCCCCATGGGAATCCTAGAAAAACCCCTGACATTTATGGGACCACATCTTCTTACTACCTCTTTGGTTTCTAGAAAAGGTCTGTTGAGGAGTAGAAAACTTGATTCCTACTGCAGACAGGGTTTTCCATCCTTTTTTGCAGTGAGTAAGTGCATCTTTAACTGATGGAACAAACAATGAAGTACCATCATAAGGGGCATTAATAAAAGACATTTTAAAGGGCTCCGCAAAGTGACACAGCTGCATCCAGGTGTGTCTCCTTATGGCAATACCTGAACCAGTTGCTCACGAGGCACCTTCAGCTGTATGAGTGATTAACTTCATCGAAACATTTGAAACAGAGAAATGAGTAGCCAAATGAGAGGAAGTCCTTTCGAAATGCTCAGCAGACATGGACTCAGAGAGAATTTGATAGCTCTTTAGTCAAACCTCTCTGCAGCCTAATAAAATGTGCCAGATAATTAAGCGACCTCAGAGCGAATGCAGTTGAGGCAAACACTCACTTTCCAAATTTGTCCAATGTTTTGGACTCCCTGTTTAGAGGATGGATAGAACAGCTCTAGTCTGTTAGCTCTTTCTTAGTGGCTGCCGCCATCACCATAGCATAAATGGGAACTCCTTTGCTCCAGTGAGGATGATCAGAAGGAGGGGCCAAAAAATTGTCTGGGTGCTTGGGGATAGGCTCGACAGTGTTCCTCTCCTTCCATGCCCATCGGGAAACCAGGTCAATAAGTTTGTCTGCTGGGGGGGTGGGGGGTCACCCAAGGCATAAATGGCCCTGCACCGAAAGCCTCCAGAGTCTTCAGGAGGAGGAGTTTAGGATGACCAGTCACCTTTCTGCTTAAGGTTTTCCAGAATATCTCCAAAGCAGATTTATTTTATTTATTTATTGCATTTGTTTACCAGGATGGTCCACTGGGCCTAGGTGAGCCCATTTTCAGAGGAGGCCAGGGGAGAAAAGCTCCACATAAATTGAGCAGTACATACATGATATAATAAACAATACATTTTAGATGGAGTCACAATACACAGAATAGAATGAGCACAGGTGCAGAACTGTAAGGACATTTTTACAATGTGAGTCGAGTTACAGGAATTAAACAGTACATATATGTATATAACACACAGTATAAAGTATATACACACAGTAAAAACATACACATAGTATAAAGTATATACATACACAATTCATATTTGCTTTGTGCAATTCCATTATGCTAGTAGAGTGTCAGTTGACTAATTATTAAGTGATGGGGTTTGTAGACATGATCAGTGGAGTCTTGTTAAAACAGAGAAGTGCATGTGGGGTCAGTTATGGTAGGTGAGAGGTGCAGGTATAACATGGAGTGAGTAATAGAAGATAGAGGAAGGAGTCAGGTTTTGAAGAGTGTTTTACTGGCACATGTACAAGTCCAAAGAGAGAAGTGTTGTTTGAGGGTGCTCTTAAAGAGGGGAGGATTACTGATGGTTCTGATTGAAGGTGGAAGGGAGTTCCATAGTTTTGAGACAGTATAAGAGTACAGCATATGACCAGCTGAGTGTTTTGGCTTATCTACTGTGCAGCAGTCTATTTTCTGATCTAAGAGGTCTGTTAGGGTGATACATGGTCAGCAGGGAAGACAGAGGAGCATGCTAATGGTTTATATATGAGTTTATGTACGGTAGTAAGTTGTAGATGTGAGATGGTGTGGGAGTTTGAGCCCATTTAGCTGACACAAGGAAGGAAAGTGGTGGGTTGAATATTTTGCATTAGTTACAAATTTAGCAACTTTTTTGTAGCATAAGTCTAGTTTGATTTTCAGGGAGGACTGGATGTTGGTAAGGATTGGGGCACCATATAAGAGAGAAGGTAGTAGGAAGGAGGAGGCTAGAGCCTTTTTAGCAGTGAGATTAAGAAAGGTGTTGTGTCTATACAGTAAACCTAGTTTTTTGGTGTGATTTTTTGATGCTGCTGTGGATATGTAGTTCAAATGTTAGGTTGTCATCTACGATGACACCTAACAGTTTAGTGTTAGGTACAACTTCAATGATAGTGTTGCTATGAGAGTGAACAGAGAGTTCATTCTTGTTAATATGTGTATTTTTTTTTGGGGGGGGTGAATATCAGAAGTTTTGTTTGATTGGGATTTAGAGAAAGGTGGTTATTGGATATCCAAATTTCGGTTGATGTAAAGGCATTATGGGTAAGAAGTTGTAGCTCAGATTTGGATTTGGCAGTGCAGATTGTTGTAGAATCATCAGTGTACTGGATAACAGTGCTTTGTGCAACAGTGGCATGGAAGTTGTTGATGAATATACTGAACAGGAGGGGGCCTAATATGGATCCTTGGAGTACACCTGTGGTGGTGTTTAGGAATGGTGTGGAGGAGTGTAGCCATTTGACGGATCGTTGCCTATTGGAGAGATAGTTTGAAAACCAGTTTAAAGCTGGGGTTCAGATACCAAAGAGAGAAAATTTGGAGAGAAGAGGGGGATGGGATACCATGTCAAATGTTCTTGAGATATCATGGAAGAGTGAGGAGACAAAGTAAGCAGAGTCACAAGCCCTATTTATGGTGTCCATAAAGGAGATGAGAGCTGTGGTTGTGCTGCGACCTGGCCTGAAACCATTCTGAATGGGAGAAAGGATTTGTTTGGCAACCAAATTATTAAGAAGCTGGTTGTGCACACATTTTTCTAAAATTCCGGATATGGGAGAGAGAATAGCGATTGGTCAAAAACTAGAGATATCTGAGTTGGTGCCACTTTTATGAAGTGGAAGGACATAAGCTTTTTTCCAGATTAGTGGCACCAGGGATTCCTGAATGCTTCTATTAAGGAGTATACTGATAGGGTAGGCAATGGAACTTGCAGAGAGTTGTGGGAATTCAGTTGGTAAGTTGTCTGGGGAATTAGTTTGAGTTTAAGAAGAAATCTTTTTTATGCTGGAGGTGGATATAGGTGATAGAGAGAAAGTATGTGGTGGGGAGGCTGAGGAGTGTAATGAAGAGGGTTCAGCTAGATTAGGTTTTATGTGTGGGAAGGTGGTAGTGAGTTTAGCTATGGTGTTGATAAAATACGAGTTAAAGATTAAGTCTATTTCAGTCGGATTTTTGTCTGGATTGGGGCAGGGATTGTTATTAGAGCCTGGATGAAGTAGAGAATTAATTGCACCCCAGAATTTCTTGGGGTTTAATTTGTGATGATCTTGAAGGGTTTAGAAGTGCTCTTTTTTATTTTTAATGGCTAGTCATTTTGCTTGATTGTGTAGCTGTTTATAATGAATAAAGCCCACAGGATTTAATTTTTTTTTTGCCAAGCTTTCCAAGCTTTGTCCCTTTCATTCATAATTTGCTTTGTTGGTTTGGTAAGCCAGCTGGCATCCTTAGACTTTACTCTTTTTAGATGGAGTGGGGCAAGACTATTTAATATTCTAAGAAATGTTGAATTGAAAAATTCAACGGCATTGTCGAGAGGGAGAGTTTTTAATGAAGACCAATTGATACTTTATAAGATTTCATTGAAGGTAATAGGGCAGAAATGAGTAAGGTCTCTGGTTTGCTTAAACTGGTGTTTACAAGGGACTGAAGTTGGTTTACATACTATAAAGGCTGGTAGGTGATCACTAATGGCATTTGGAAGTATACCAGAGCGTGAGATGTTGTTTGGCTCAAACACCATGATTCAGTTCAGGGTTCAGCCTGTGTTCCTATTAGTGTTGGGCCTGGTTATATTGGTAATTAGCTGGGTGTAGTTATATAGGTTAATATTGGTGGAAGGGTGTTGAGCAGAGATATCAAGCCAGCTAATGTTAACTTCCTCTAGGATGATAGTTTCATTTTTAATGTTAATTGTCCAGGCAAGGCTATCTTCTAGAATTTAAATATTGTTGCCTGGGGGGATGTATTGGACCACGATGCAAAGGCTTTTATGACTGTTAAGTTTAAAGAAGGCTACTAGTATCCTTGCTGTGGCGAATTGAGGGATAGGTTTTGTGTATGGAACTACTGTGAAGGTGTTTGGGTATATTAAGGCAACAACACCCCCTTTTTTTCTGCTTTCTATCTGGAGCTAGAATGTCTATCAGGTGGTGATATGGTGGATCGCCACCTGATAGACATTCATAGATTTCATCTATGTCTATCACAGATGTTGATCTGGGGGATCCTTCTCCCTTATCAAAATCAGTGTCTTCCATGGAAGACTCCATGGGGAAGTCTGTGTGCTCTTCTTACAAGTCCTCTTCCCAGGAACCTCATCTGTAGCATGTTCAAGGGAGGTATTGGATGAGAAAGGATGTTCCTCTAGTAGAACTGTCTGGAGACTAACTGGAACTGGCTGTCCCTGTACAGTAGGTCTGATATACTCAGAGCCCGGAGTGAATGAGGGATAGGGGACAGGATCCAAAACATGAGATCATAGTTCTCTATGGCGTGAGAAGGCCACTTCTACCACCTTGAACGCTGAGGGACCAGGGAAAACCCCTTCTCCCTCCTCGTGGCCAAAGCCTTCGAAGAAGGTACATCAGAGACACCCCCAGATCCGAGCCTCAAGGAGAGAATCGAATCCGAGCTGTCCAGGACCAAAGCTCCAAGAGGGAGGGATGGATCTGACAAAAATGGAGCCAAACCCAAACCCTCAGATCTGGCACCAACATCTCAGCTCCAAGACCCACTCTAATCCAAGGGTATCAGAGCACAGCCAGTCAGGAAAATCATCTGAGAGGTGGAAGGAACTCTCCTTGGATCTAACGCTGAACCACTCAGAGATATCAGATCCTGAGACTCTGAAACCATGAGTTGGATTGGAGAGGGAGAAATAATGGACTTCGTAGGCACATTGACAGATCCAGTAGAGGAGGAAGCTGGCATAACCCCCATCTGGATCTAAAATCTTAGGAATTTACACATCATCCTATCCACTACCACCTCTGGAAGACTTCTGGAAAACCTAGAAGACACCGTGGAAGGGAGTTGAGAATGTTTCTTCAAAGTTTGGAACAACTGAGTCGGCAGAGAAAGTGAAATGGGTTTTACGGCGTACTCTGGAGTATGGATTCTATTAAATGCACTGGCTATAGGATCCGAGGGCTTAGGATCCAAAGAAGTAGAAGGCAAAGAAGACATGAATATAGGAGCTGACCTTTTTGGATCCAAGGGAAGTCCAAGAGGTTTAGGATCCGAGGAGGTCAGATCTGAGATTTTTTTAATCTTTTCTACCAGCTCCGAGGAAGTTCTAAGGGACTTCAGAGGAGACCTTTTCCTGGAATCTGAAGAAACAGATTTTGGTGTTTTTGGAGGGGTTTGTGCCCCAGAAGAAGCAGAATTTAAACCTTTGTGGATGAGCTTATTTCACCTGTCAACCAAGGTTGTCAGGTTAAAAGTGCAGCAAACTGAATGGGCAGTGTTAAGGTGGCCTGGTCCCAGACAAAAAACACATTTTCTTGAGGGCATCTGAGTTTGGGATCTTACATACAAGAAATGCACTTCCTGAACTAACAACAACTTTTTTTTTAAATAGTAACTATAGAAAACAGCCTGGAAAAAGAAGGAAGGATGAAGAATACCAACTATGGTATTTAAAGAAATACCTGTTAAACCAGGTAACAGAAGGTACCAACAATGGTATGAAGACTACTAAACACTTAGTAGAAAAGTCAAAAGAAATCCCTAATGCTAGCAACAACTAAGAGGAAGATGTAAGAAAAAAAACTAGCAAAGTTTAAGGAAAGGACTAAAGAACTTTGACAATTAATAAGAAATAAATTTGCTTACAATGCTCGAGAGCAGAACCTGTGTCTAACCACGATGGTAGCAAATGAGATCTGAGGCAATGGGGATAAAATAGAGCATTATGGGTAGAGGGAGGAGCTCGAGAGCTGGATCTAAAGTCTAGTTGTATGCGGCCAAGTCAGATCCGAGGATCAGCTTCGAACCCATTAGTGAGAAAGAATGAAAAGGACAACATCAAATTATGGAATATTTTTGCCTTACTCCTTATTAAGTAGTTGAGAAGTTTTACTAGTAAGTACAACCAGTAGAGATTTTATTTGTCCACCAATAACACATATAGACAATGAACAGTGAATTAAAGATTGCAATTTTGTTTTGAGACTTCTGAACCATAAACAACTGAGCAAATACAAAGCAAGTCAAATTAAGCATGGGTCACTTGTTACAAATATAACCAACAACTCATTATAACCAATTAGCATTTAAAAATAACTCACAGTGCAATATACATATATAAATCTGTATTTTCAAACAGTGGTTAAAGATGCACATGAAGACCTCGCTGGTTTACCACATACCCTTTACTCTTTCAAACAGACTGCTTTTGGTTACAGACACCTCCACTAGCAGATTTCACTAAAGGCAAATATCAGTTTGTTCCAGTGCAATATGGATCTAAAGTTCCACAGCTTATAAAATACAAAAAGTTAATTTGTAAAAGCATAATTCTTTAATTTCTAGATGGTGTTTCTACATGCTAGATTATTATGAAAAGGAATTATTAGAACAAGACAAACTGATAATCCTTAATCTTCTAAACCATGTAGAAAACAAAGTCTATACCAATATCTTTGCTCAGACCAGCAGCAGTATTTTGGAAAACAGCGTATGTGGACATCAAACTAGAAGTGGATAAAATGTAGGCAGCCAGCAACTGAATGTGCAAAAAACAGACCACAAGAAATGAAGGAAAACTGCAAAGCCTGCAATTATACTGGTAAATGCACAAACCTGCTGGAATAACCACATGTTGATCAAGATTTGATGAAAGGATAATAATGACAACTCAAGTGAGTGAACCGCATACATGTAGGTTTTTAAAATGCAGAGAATAGGTGAGTGAAACAACGCAGGTTGTGTAGTACAATACTAGAAACAGTGGCACATTTTGTTGCTATCTGTGATATATACTCATGGCTGAGCTCCTGCACACTGAAAGGCACAATGATGTGGCAAGCATGCTATATTGGGGACTGTACAAAACTACAACATACAGGTAGCTGCAAGGCAAAGGAAACATGAACCAGAAAGAATTTCTGACAACAAAGTACTGCTCACATGAGATCATCCAATGCAACAATTAAGAAAGTAGAAACAGAAAAAACAGATACACTCATTACCCCTCTTAACTGTACAGATTTTTACAGAATGTCCAGATTTTTACCTCATATTTTTGGTCCATTGTTCATAAAATTGTGGTTTTCTGGCAAATTAGTGGCAAGTCATAAAAGAACAAAGTTAGAAAATAATTATACTTTCCACCACTTTCTGATTGAGGGACTACTCGTGAGGCATAATAATGGATCTGCTCAACTTGTCTGCTGTCATGTTAGACTTTCCAGTAATGTGTGTTGCTATCACAAAGTGGTTGGATGACATCGCCCACTGCCACACTCTGCGTGCCCTTCAACATAAGGGGTATGATCTGGCTCCCTCTTGCTTGTTGATGTCCCAGACTACCGACATGTTGTCTGATTGAATCGTAATTGTCCACAGATGGAGAGCATTCTGAAAGGCTTGTAACGCCAGTTGCTCTGATCTGATTTCTAAGGTGTTTATGTGCAACTTGGGGTCTTGTGTAGACTATGTGCCTTAGACTATTTTTCCCAGATAATGGCATCCCCACCCTATCTGGGAAGCGCCCGTGGTCACTGTGGTCTTGAGATGAGGGGGAACAAAGGGGTGACCTTCTATAAGTTGATCTGAGTGAATCCACCATGAAAGTTCCTTCTTGCAAGTGTTTACAATTCTTATCGGGGCTGACACAGGTTGGTGAAGGACAGACCAGTGCACTGTGAGAAGCCACTGTAAGACTCTCATGTGGAATCTCGCTAGTGAAACTAGTATTACTGTTGTTGCCATCGAACCTAAGACCTGAAGTATTGTAAGTGCAGATACTCGAATTGTGTAGCAACTTTCTGACTTGATATCTTATGGTCACCACTCTTGATGGATGGAGATGTGCTACCATCTTGATTGTGTTTATGTTTGCTCCTATGAAGTCCAATTCTTGAGAGGGGTCTAGGTGTGTTGTTTCATAATTTACTGTAATACCTAACCAAGAACAAGTTCAAAGAACCATGTCTTTTGGTTCTAGAAGTAGATGCCTGGTTGGAGCCGTTATGAGTCAGTCATCCAAATATTTAAACACCCGGAATCCTTGCTGTCTCAAGTGAGCTGCTACTACTGCCATACACTTGGTGAACACTCTGGCAGCAGTAGTGAGGCCAAGCAGCAGTACTCTAAACTGGTAGTGACTGTCTCTCAGCCATAACAGTAACTGACTTCTGGACCACCTGTCTGTCTTTATATGGTAGTACGCATCCTGAAGGTCTGTTGAGCACATCCAATCATCTTTTTCCAAGAATGGTCAGAACCGTGACCATCTGGAACTTGCTCCGCTGAACTGATTTGGTCAATTTGCTGAGATCCAAAATTGGTTTCCAGACCCCTGTCTTTTTTGGTACTAAAAAGAACCCTGAGTAAGTACCTCTCTGGTCTGGTGGGAATTCATGGATGACTCTTTTGTCTAGCAGCTTTTGTATCTGAATAGCTGCTTGCTCCCTTTGACTGGGTGGAACACTGGGGAGCTTTTTGTTTTTCGGGCAGTGGACAGGAAAAGGGTATATAGTATCCTGTAGATATTACACTGATAAACCAAGAACCAAAACTGCAAAAACTGAAGTGTAGGAAAAGGCACCACAACCGACGTGGAACAGCTGTAATATTATGGAAATGCTGCCACCATCCAAATAAATCCAAGGCCCATAAACGTTCCAAATATATTTATTGAATAAAACCACATAAAAACGTCGACCTAGGTTTCGTCCGTTGTACGAACTTCATCAGAACATCACATACTACATCTGAATCCCTTAAATAATGTGCACAATTATGCTTAATCAGCCTATTGACCAATAAAAAGTGTGTGAAACACAATCAAATTAAATTAAATTAAAAGCAGCAATGCCAATAGTGTTAAACCTGTGTATGAACTACCTAATATAGTGAAACCGTCCTGTTCAAAAAAATTACATAGTATATGTAAACACTAAATGTTCCACTATAATGAAAATGAATGTAAACAAATTTATATATATATAAAATTAATTTACAAAAACCAAAATTCATTTTGAAAAGTAATGTGTGTATCACTCACATTACAATAGGTATGTATACTACTAAATTATCGTGGTATGTAATTTATAATATTTATTTTGTGTTTAATATTTTGTGTAAGTAATAAATAATTATTAAAAACCATTTAATGTTGATGTGTGTATCCCAGGGTTACTTAAACAAATTTATAATGCAAAAAATTGCAATAATAACATGTGTATATAACTGGGAAAAATTGTGCTAATTCCATGCAATGCTAAAATATATACAAAATATTATGTAAAAATTCTTTATATTAAAAAACTGCTATGTTGTTTAAAATGTATATATATTATGCTTCAAACTATATAAACATGCAAATGGGGATAAAAAACCAATAAATAGAGACCATAATAATGTACATGTATATACAATATAAAAATAAATAAATAATAAATTATTATATATACAAATAAATATATATATGTAAATGTAAATGTATGTACACAATAATGTGTGTATGAAATCAACATACAATTTGTGATTCACTCTTGTGTGCACCCTATTACAATAAAAATATATCAATAAAAAACATATTAAATTAATAACAGAGTCCCAAATATATATTAGTGTATACCAATGGGTACCATCTAAGCAACTAAGCCTTGTAAATAAAACACTTGTATGTACCACATAATTGCTGTACATAACAGTCGTGTGGTAAAATACCAAAACTGTGTTAATGACCCTTAATATTGTTCAACCATAAAATTGGCTTAATACTAATATATTCATTAAGTCCAGGATGTTGGTTAGCGTTAAGTAATATCTGCATCCTCAATTCTAACAAATCCAAGTTATATTTAGTTGTCTTGCCTTGTAAATCCAAATTCTGGTGTGTCACACCAAAACATCTAAAAACATGATTTTCATATTGATTTATATGTCTGGCAAGAGCATTAGTTAATTTATTGTTTTTTATATCCAGTAGGTGTTCTTTAACCCTATCCCTAAGATGTCTACTAGTTTTGCCAACATAAAACCCTTCACATTGTTGACAAACAGCAATGTAAACAACATTTGTTGTATAACAATTTATATGCTGACTAATTCTAATATTATAATTGTTAACAGTCACAGCTGTATCAATATTGATCAAATACTTACACGTTGAACACCTACCGCATTTAAAATTACCTAATGGTTTTTAATAATTATTTATTACTTACACAAAATATTAAACACAAAATAAATATTATAAATTACATACCACGATAATTTAGTAGTATACATACCTATTGTAATGTGAGTGATACACACATTACTTTTCAAAATGAATTTTGGTTTTTGTAAATTAATTTTATATATATATAAATTTGTTTACATTCATTTTCATTATAGTGGAACATTTAGTGTTTACATATACTATGTAATTTTTTTGAACAGGACGGTTTCACTATATTAGGTAGTTCATACACAGGTTTAACACTATTGGCAATGCTGCTTTTAATTTAATTTAATTTGATTGTGTTTCACACACTTTTTATTGGTCAATAGGCTCATTAAGCATAATTGTGCACAATATTTAAGGGATTCAGATGTAGTATGTGATGTTCTGATGAAGTTCGTACAACGAACAAAACCTAGGTCGACGTTTTTATGTGGTTTTATTCAATAAATATATTTGGAACGTTTATGGGCCTTGGATTTATTTGGATGGTGGCAGCATTTCCATAATATTACAGCTGTTCCACGTCGGTTGTGGTGCCTTTTCCTACACTTCAGTTTTTGCAGTTTTGGTTCTTGGTTTATCAGTGTTTTACCATGGAGGAAGAAGGCGGAGCGGTCGATGTGGGTATGCTGTTGAAAGACATGAATGAACAGCTTAAATTACATTCAGCTTTAATTCAAAAACTTATGACATCCTTTAATGCCAGTTTGGAATCTTCGGGTAGTTTGGGGTTGCCCCTGACACAAGCGACCCCTCTGTTGGTACCTACAGCATCTACAGTATCTGGTACTAACGGTACATCCAGCGGACAGGTCTTTCATGCTACACGAGTAAATGTGCAACTGGAGCCGGTAAACAGTGATTCATGGAAGTCAAATCAGTATTCTTTTAATACTAAACATAACTCTATGAATATTCAGAATAATCAAGTGGAAGGCAATATGCGCGAATGGCTACGAGTCTTTGAAGTCAAGATGTTTAAATTAAAAAGAACCCAAATGGAAAATGGGTACCTGCGCAAAAATATCGAGCTGGGGCTTGTCCCCAAAGGGCTGAGGTTGTGGCGATATCCGAACGGTAGCGAGCATGAACCTGACATGCTAAAGGAGTTGCACGAATTATTCAATAGAACAGGTATAGCACTTATGGAAATAATGATTACATATAATGATAAAAAAATTGATGTGCTTTTATCAGAATTGGATCGATTAAATAGTTCTATTAGCCAGGATCTGCTTTTTGATCAATATTACACTAACTATATAAACATCATAAAAGAAGTTGAACACAGTTGTAATGTTATCTACGATAAAAAGCAGAATAAAATTAAAAGGGATTTAAAAGTTTATTCATCAGGTTTGGTGTATCCCAAATCCAAACCTACGAGACACAGTCATAGTGAAAGTAGACCGGAAGGGAGCAGTAACCGTTTGGACGTTTTAGATGACATCACATCCCCTTTGCATTCAGAGATTCAAGGACAATGGCAGTATGGCAGCCCGAGTGAGGGAGAAGGGCCCAGGAGATCCAAGAGGCTTAAGGGGCAACATCAGTATGAGGAGGAGGAAGAGTACGATTATACAGAAACACGACCGAGAAGGGACTATGATAAAAATAGGAAAGTTAATTTTCAACAACATCAACAAAAAAACGCGTGGGGGGCGCGCAAGTAGCCGATGGCGTCCACCATTTTGAGGTACTGGGTAAGCGTTTTTATCCTTTTTCATTTTATGGTTATGAGACGACGTAATTGAATAAGACTACCAGCTCTATCTTTTCCAGTAGTGATGTTCATTTGTCGGACGCTGTACAGTTAACTTGTTCCAATTTTACAGGGACTGAAGTTATTTCTTCGGTTGATACTATTATTGTATCAAACAGACTGGTGGGGGGGGTGGATTGTGACAATCTATTGGCCCACTTAGATGATGTGGGTAGTGGCAATGAGATATGTGATACCTCTGTGTACGATACCGATGCACAGCGGCAAAATCTTGGTAGTGGCAATGAGATATGTGATACCTCTGTGTACGATACCGATGCACAGCCGCAAAATCTTGGTACCACTTGTTCAGACACCGAAGTGGTCAACAAAAATGGTAATAATCAATTTGATACAGTTGATCGACTTAGATGTGACTGTACATGCGATTCGACCATATATTTAGGTGAAGGACAACGGACAGATGATCACATTAGAATTCCTAATCATTTTGATACTGATACGACAAAGTCTCTGGAGAGTGGTACATGCTCATGCACCATGGACAATAGTGATCCACTTACTGATTTGACAATTCATGAATATGCAGGACAATCACAAACAGTTGCAGCAGTTGCTTTTAATGATAATAATGTTGATGTAAGTTTTAACCATAATATTGATATGTCGTTTGATGTTGATGTGTGCACACAGATGAATAATGATGGGCGAGCAGACGGACAATGTGTATGTAGGTTGTTTTTTAAACCCAATATTGTGGTGAACAATAAGGGCGATTTTAAATTATACAATTATACTAACCAGTCCTTTGATAGAGAATGTGTAGATTTATTTTCAAAAGGTTTTAGTTTTGTACCGAAGAAGAGGGGTAATCTGGTTAATACCATTTTAGATTTGAAATTATTTACCCGAAAGCTAAATTTGAAAATACTTTATCAGAGTAATTCTTGGGGTACTATTGAGAATGGTCGTAATGGTTTGTCCAAACCAAGTATTTATAATCCACCTATGCATGACAAGATTGCATTTTTTGAAAAAGTGACTGAAAATGATATCAGGGATGCTTTTACATATTATGGTAAGGATTTTAATAATAGTAACAACCTGACTAAACACGAGGAAGCTATATTAAAAAGGATTTTGGCCACAAAGAACATTAGAATTATGAAACGAATACAGATGCCCAGATAGTCCTGGCAGTATCAGCAGCAACATGATTAATAAAATAGAACACAATTTTCAAACATGCTACCAGTACAGGCAATTCCATATGAACTACAAAAAAAAAAATAAAAAAGCAATTCTTTGTCCACTGCAGGTGCTGAGAAGAGCACTCTTGGCAAACATCAAAAACGAAAGCAAAACTAATTTCATTAACTTTAATTTTGCCCAAACTTTAGTACCATGTTTCATTCCTGTTAAGGTATTTGAAACTTTAAACCTTTGCAGAATTAAAAAAAAATGCTTGTAGATTTCTATGTGAATTTTTCTGTACCTCAGAATGCATTTCTAAAATGTTTTCAAGATCAAGATAAACATGCTGCTATTATCATGCTGCAATGATCTTTTAGGATCATGACCCCATACTTTTTATGAATTTAATTCAATTGAGCACTTTTAGAATTAAATTAAAGAACGAAGGCACATTTTTGGTACAGGTTGTTTTATTTAACTCTCAAATTCCTTAAAGCATATGAAAAAAACAAATATTTTCATGACATGGCTACTCCTAGTAGTGAAATGTAAAAGTATTACACATTCATAGAAATCATCTCAAGAAAATACTAATGATTATTATTAGTCTTGCAAATATTCTACTTAGAAATATATATGTTACAATTAAGGCAGCAGCTTAAATGTAAGAATTTAAAATATTGTCCAAAACTTTCTGTGTATTAGAAAACGTTTTGAGACCACATGTAAAGATTTTGCATAAACAGTACGATACATAATACATTTAATCTACAAAAAAGAAAAATAAGTAAAAGACTATTTTAAAAATGGAAGAAAGTTAATTAGAGCTGGTGTATTAATTATTACTGGTGCACTGATGTTAGCATTTGTGTATAATTAGTTCTGCTGAAAATGTTTAGCAATACAGACTTACTGATAGTAGGAATTAACATACATAAACTGAATACATTAATTCTAACAAGCCAGGTTGGGGCTTCTATTCCCTCCTCTTTCTAAGTTTTCCCTCACTAATACTTCACCTTTAGCTTTTAAAAATCTAATGGAATATTTGTTTAAAAAAATAACAATAAATTACATAACATACTCTTTCATAAAACAGCATAGGACACAGTGTACAGTAGACTGCAAGTTGACCATGTACCATTATACACTTCAGGCACAGTGATACAGAGAACAATAAACAATGCATACCAACAGTAACCACAGAAGATCCTTCCTGCAATAGCAGCAGCTAAAAAAATAGTTGTGTACTCACCATAATGTTCCATCTATGTTGTCCATTTCCATTTTTTCCTTACATATGGGTTCGGATACAATCCCTCAGATCTGACTCATCTGTTGCAATAACTCGTGGCAAACAAAAAGCTTTCAAGCCCCCTACCCTACCCATATTGCCTCTCTTCCAATCACCTAAGATCTTGTTTGCTGAAACAATAGAAAAATGATAGAATAGTGAAGTACCTTAGATAAGCTAAGACCATTCTGGCTTTCGCAATAGCCAATTATCAAATTTAGGTCAACTCCTTAATCTAAAAAAAACTAGAAAGGGACAGGGGGGGTGAAGGGTGGGTTGTTGAGGAAAAAATGAAAATGGACAACCTTTTTCTCTGAGTGGACTTATGGAAGGATATTCTTCAGAACCATTGAATCAAAGGAGGCCCTACCCCTAGAAATCAAATCCAGCTTGTAATGAAGGTATAAGGGGTAGCCCAGGTCGCTGCTGAACAAATCTCTTCCATGGACTCTCTGGCCTGAAAAACTGAAGAGGTGGCCATGGCTCTAGTGGAATGAGCTCGAACAGTTTTTGGGAGCTCTAAACCTTGTCTCTAGTAAATAAAAGATATGCAGTCCATTATCCATTAAGAATGAGGGATTAGTATGTAAAGTAACCCTGTCTTTGGAGATGACCAAGTACGGAGGTTGGGATGATAAGGCCTGAATCACAGATATTTTTCTTGCAGACATGACGACTACCAAGAACATGGTTTTCCAAAAGAGAAATTTAAGTTGACAGGTAGACGATGGTTCAAAGGGAGGCTGAATAATTTTCTGTAATACAAAATTTTAGTCCCAGGGTGGTGAAGGATCTTTATAAGGGGGCTTTCATAAGAGAATTCCTCTCAAGAATGTTTTGCATAGCTTATGTGAAGTGAGGGAAGAACCATCAAATACAATGTAAAAATTACAAACTGCAGCTAGCTGCAATTTTATTGTAGAATAAGTTGCTCCCTCGTTAAACAGCTGTGCTATAAACACTTGAATAGCGTGGATAGGAGCTGAAAAAGGGTCTATATCGTTTTGTTGAGACAAATGTACGAATCTCCTCCATTTACTGTTATACAGCTTTTATGTACATGGCTTATGGGAGGATAAATGAATATAATGAACTGGGAAGACAACATAGGTTGTCTGGCTATCAACAGAACTGGAAATACCAAGCTGTCAGCTTGAGACTTTGAGTATTCGGATAAGGCATTCCTGTCAGGTGTGAAAGGAGATCTAGAATTGGATCCAAAATCCATGGCTTCTTCCGTAGGTGAGGCCAAATAAAGGGAAACCAGTTTTGACGAGGCCAGTATGGGACAATGAGGATTACTTCTCTCTTCAACATGTTTGCTTTCTGAAGAAATTTGGGGATCAATAGAGTTGGTGGAAAAGCATATAGTAAACCCGGGAGGCCAATCGTGAGTGAGAGAATCCCTCGTGGACTCCCTTCTTGGAGGAATCAGGGCAAAGTAGTTGCTGCATTTGTTGTTCAGAGGGGACACAAAAAGGTCAGAGCAAGGCTTGCCCCACTTGTGGAATATACTTTCCACCACTTTCTGATTGAGGGACTACTCGTGAGGCATAATAATGGATCTGCTCAACTTGTCTGCTGTCATGTTAGACTTTCCAGTAATGTGTGTTGCTATCACAAAGTGGTTGGATGACATCACCCACTGCCACACTCTGCGTGCCCTTCAACATAAGGGGTATGATCTGGCTCCCTCTTGCTTGTTGATGTCCCAGACTACCGACATGTTGTCTGATTGAATCGTAATTGTCCACAGATGGAGAGCATTCTGAAAGGCTTGTAACGCCAGTTGCTCTGATCTAATTTCTAAGGTGTTTATGTGCAACTTGGGGTCTTGTGTAGACTATGTGCCTTGGACTATTTTTCCCAAATAATGGCATCCCCACCCTATCTGGGAAGCGCCCGTGGTCACTGTGGTCTTGAGATGAGGGGGACCTTCTATAAGTTGATCTGAGTGAATCCACCATGAAAGTTCCTTCTTGCAAGTATTTACAATTCTTATCGGGGCTGACACAGGTTGGTGAAGGACAGACCAGTGCACTGCGAGAAGCCACTGTAAGACTCTCATGTGGAATCTCGCTAGTGAAACTAGTATTACTGTTGTTGCCATCGAACCTAAGACCTGAAGTATTGTAAGTGCAGATACTCGAATTGTGTAGCAACTTTCTGACTTGATATCTTATGGTCACCACTCTTGATGGATGGAGATGTGCTACCATCTTGATTGTGTTTATGTTTGCTCCTATGAAGTCCAATTCTTGAGAGGGGTCTAGGTGTGATGTTTCATAATTTACTGTAATACCTAACCAAGAACAAGTTCAAAGAACCATGTCTTTTGGTTCTAGAAGTAGATGCCTGGTTGGAGCCGTTATGAGTCAGTCATCCAAATATTTAAACACCTGGAATCCTTGCTGTCTCAAGTGAGCTGCTACTACTGCCATACACTTGGTGAACACTCTGGCAGCAGTAGTGAGGCCAAGCAGCAGTACTCTAAACTGGTAGTGACTGGCTCTCAGCCATAACAGTAACTGACTTCTGGACCACCTGTCTGTCTTTATATGGTAGTACGCATCCTGAAGGTCTGTTGAGCACATCCAATCATCTTTTTCCAAGAATGGTCAGAACCGTGACCATCTGGAACTTGCTCCGCTGAACTGATTTGGTCAATTTGCTGAGATCCAAAATTGGTTTCCAGACCCCTGTCTTTTTTGGTACTAAAAAGAACCCTGAGTAAGTACCTCTCTGGTCTGGTGGGAATTCATGGATGACTCTCTTGTCTAGCAGCGTTTGGATCTGTATAGCTGCTTGCTCCCTTTGACTGGGTGGAACACTGGGGAGCTTTTTGTTTTTGGGGCAGTGGACAGGAAAAGGGTATATAGTATCCTGTAGATATTAACTTCTAGACCCATTTGTCGTTTATTATGTTCAGCCAGGTTCTCAGGTGCAGGGATAGACGACATCTGATTGCCTCCAGGGAAGAGCAATCAGGCCTCCATTCAGGAGTGCTGGAAGGTTTTCCCAGAGAATGTACCTCTGTACCCTTGATGATGCTCAGCCCCTCTGCCACTAGCATGGCGTCTTTCATTATTGTTCCCCCCTCTACCCCTGGGGGAATTTTCACCACGTGCTTGAAGAAAATGATTTTCTGAACCACATCTTTCCACTGCTTCTCTGATTTTTTGAATATGGCCTTTGGGGAGTGGAAAAACGAAAGCTCATGGCAAAAAGGGTCTTCGCATATTTCTTGCACCTGGGAAGCATATCTCTGGCTACTGGGCCGAATATGGAAGTGCTGCCAAATGCAGCATTGATGAACGATGAGATAACTGAACCTGCAGCTCTACTCGCCCCTTTGGCTGCATACAAAATGAGCCTCATGCAGGAGTTTGCAACAGCATGCAGGGTGGCTAGCTGGGAGATAATGGAAACCTGTACCTTTTCAGACAAAGCTCCTGACAGAGGATCTGACAGTTCCTTGATCAGATCCCTCTGCAATCTAGTAGAATGAGAAAGATAATTCAAGGACCTGAAGGCAAAGGTTGCTGAAGAGAAAAAATGATTCCTGCATCTTTCCATCATCCTGGAATCCCTATTAGGAAGATGGATAGTAGACATTTCTTCTGCAAGTTCTTTTTTGTAGCCACTGCCACAACTGTGGCATCTACTGGAACACCTTTCTACCAAAATTTTTTATCTTCTGGTGCTGTTATTATTTTATTTGATCTCCAGGGGATAGGTTCAATGGAGTCTGGAGCCTCCCATGCTCGCCAAGAGATCAACTCGATGAGTTCGTCAGCGGGCAGGGTCACCCAGGAGGTTAATGGTCAGGATCCAAAAGCTGCCAAGTATGCTGACTCTGATGAGGGATTGCTGGGCTTCCAGCCACCTTTCTGTTTCAAGACCTCTATGATGTCCCCAAAGGAAACATCAACTGGAGGTGACTGTGGGGATTCTTCACCTTCCTCAAGGTCAAAGCCCCTGGGAGGGTATCCTCCTGAGTTCCTAAGCACCTTATAGCTGGCTATAACCTTCTATAGCTAATTCCCATATGATCTCTCACACTCTGTAAATATTGTAAGTAGCTTTTGACTTTAACTGTGTGAATTTGTTAAAATGTATCTGCATGATATTTTTCCACTATGGGGAATATTGCTCACGCTTTGTATTATTTGATATGTATTTGTACTTGTACTATTATTTTTATTGGACCGCTATCTTTACTGTAATCTGTTTCATGAAGCTTTTCTCCATGGACCTCCACTGAAAATGGGCTCTCGGGGACCAGTGGCCTTCCTTGGTAATCAAACTTGAAATAAATAAGTATCCTCAGTGATGGGCTCCTCCATGGGGTCCAGATGATTCCTCTTACACTTCCTCTTCTGACGAACCTCCTCCATGGAGAGTTCCGGGGAGGTATCAGAAGAGGAGGGGGAATCCTTTTGGGAAGCCTGGGGTTTCTAGACCTGCTGTCACCAAGGGAGGTCTGGTGGAGACATTGGATGTGGGATCTGCAAGGCAGAAGGCTGTGGATCCAAAGGGGGCGATACTGACTTTGTTACCGAAGCAGACACAGCCCACTCCAAAGCCTCAAAAGCTAAATGACCCTGAGAAATGAAGGATCCCTGATTTGGAAGGTCTTGCCTATGGATCCAGGCTCCCTCATATCCAGAGGACAGCTCTCCATAGTTTGAAGCCAGGGTCGGGTTGATTTCAGCAGAGGCTCCAAGACATAGGGTTGGCTCTGGAAACTTTGGAGTCCACCAGAATGCCAGGAGTTCCCCACCTCTGACTGACCTGAGGAACTCACATCAAAAGTCTGAGCCAAGGAAGGAAAGGTCCTTGACTCTGACACAGACAATACAGCACAGATCGGATCTGAAGGCTCCAAAACTTCCAGGGAAGTCAGAGGAGGAATCTGAAGAGGGGAAGATGAGATTTGAAACTCCTGACCCTGAGGGGTAGGAGCTAAAGGGGGCCTTCCACCTAGAGGATCTTCTTGTCCATCCTCTTGATTTTATCCTATGTAAGGCTTCTGGTTGAGTGCGTTGACAATGCCGATGGCGGCTTCTGTCTCTCCATGAAAGGAGAAGGTACCCTGGATGGTACTGGGTCAACAGATAGAGAGTACCGAGTCATAGGTAAAGACTGAATAGGTTTGAAAGGGCTCCACATAGGATCCAACAGCAACCAATCTGACGTATCCTATCCTTTGGAGAATTTGAAACTGTCGTATCTGACAGGGGAGTACTTGAAGTTTTCAGATTCGAGAGTGTCTTAGGATTCAACACTTTAGCCATCTTTGGTGAATGCTCCAATGGCAACTTCTGAGCAGAAGGCATTTTACTTGCCTTATCCAAATCTCTAAAGGACACGGTGGAAGCTGGGCTTGATTGTTCAGATTTGGAAGTCTCTTTTTTTTTGTTTTTTTTTGTCAGAGCCAGAAATGGCCAACCCAAAGGAGGAAGGCAACATACCCTTGAGAATGAGCTTATTACGGTGGTTGAACACCTTACAAATGTCACACTCCTCCTGAAAGTGAAGTGGACCCGACAGACACACAAATTATGTGAGTCACTTAAAAGAATCTTGTGACCATATTTAGAACAGTTTTTGAAGCCAGCCGGCTTATCCATTTTTTCTGCCATACTGAACTATCACATTACCAGGAAGAAAAACAGAGTTTTTTTTCTTTTTTTGAAAAGTTGCAGTTAAAAAAAAATATATATATATATATATATATATATATATATATATATATACACACACACACACATACATATATATATATATATATACATATAAAATGCCAGGTTTCTGCAATATATATATATATAAGTTGCAGTAAAAATATATATACACACACACACACACACACATATATATATATATATATATATATATATATATATATATATATATACACACAGTGTATATAAAAGGTGTACACACCCCTGTTAATTAGACCACAATAAATCATTTCAAACCTTTTCCCACCTTTAATGTGACGTATAACCTGCACAATTTACTTGAAAAACAAACAAATCTGTTAGGGGAAAAAATATAAAAATAAAAAATGTACAATAAGCTGGTTACATAAGTGTGCACACCCTTAAATTAATACTTTGTTGAAGCACCTTTTGACTTAATTACAACATTCAGTCTTCTTGGGTAGGAGTCTATCAGCATGGCACATCTAGCTTTGGCAATATTTGCCCACTATTCCTTGCAAAAGTGCTCCAAATTTGTCCGATTGCGAGGGCATCTCTTATGCACAGCCCTCTTCAGGTCACCCCACAGATGTTCTACTGGATTTAGGTATGGACTCTGGCTGGGTCATGCCAAAACTTTAATTTCTTTCTGATGAAGCCATTCTTTGTTGATTTCGATGTATGCTTGGGGTCATTGTCATGTTGAAAGGTGAAATTCCTCTTAATCTTCCGCTTTCTAGCAGATGCCTGAAGGCTTTGGGCCAAAAGTGACTGATATTTGGAACTGTTCATAATTCCCTCCACATTGACTAAAAAGTACAGTTTTGTACCTACCCTAAATGTAGATGTTCGAGTGTTCACACTGCTGCAGTCATCACTCTTGGGTTATCCTGCCGTCAGGCGGTCCCGCAGTTGGCCCGAGTTCCAAAGTCTTGGTCCAGTGTCTGTTGCTGTTGCTTCTTCCCTGACGTCAGTGTGCCAGGGGTATATAAGATGCATCCGACGCCATTTTCTTCAGTTTTTCATGCCCAAGATGTCAGGTGCCCCCAATAGGTAGGCAATACATATTGCTATATAAAAATATACATATAAAAATAAAATAATACCTTCAGTCACAAGCATATACACCACAGAGGTTGTATAGGATAGAAAGAAATAGATAAGTCCAGCTAGTTCAGAGGGGATGGAGGGAGGGTAACCTGGACTGCAGCAGTGTGAACACTCAAACATCTACATTTATGATAGGTACAAAACTGTACTATGTTCACCGTGTTACACTGCTGCAGTCATCACTCTTGGGTTGAACCCCAAAGCTAAGGATGGGTGGTGGAACTAAACAGGGTTTGGAGAGGCTAGTAGGCCCTGCAGAACTGCAGTGGCAAAGCCAGCTCTGGTTTTAGAGTATAGAGGTAAGTGATAGTGCTTGTTGAAGGTGTGCACTGAACTCCAAGTTGCAGTCTCCAAAATATCCTTGGCTGGTACCCCTCTGAGGAAGGCTGTTGATGTTGCTGTAGCCCTGGTGGAATGGGGCCTGATGTTACCAGGCACAGATTTCCCATGGTGTGTGTAGCAGAAACAGATACGTCCTATCCATTTTGAAATGGTCTGTTTTGAGATAGCTTTTCCTTGAGATCCTGCAGCATAGGATACAAAGAGCTGGTCAGATTTTCTGAAAGCCTTAGTTTTATCCCAGTAGTAACATAATTGCCTGTGAATGTCCAAATTGTGTAGGAGCCTTTCCCCTTTGTTCTGGGGGTTTGGATAAAAGGTGGGCAAATGAATGGTTTGGTTTAGGGCCACACTGGATACCACCTTTGGCATAAAGGAAGGGTTAGTTCGTAAAGAGACTCTGTCTTGATGAAAAATGACGAAAGGCTCCACTGCCATTAGAGCCTGTAGTTCTGAGACTCTTCATGCTGAAGTTATTGCTAGCAGCAGGGCAGTTTTCCATGATAGGAACTGTAGATCAGCAGTGAAAGCTGGTTCAAAGGGCAGAAGTGTAAGCTTTTCCAGAACAAAGTTGAGATCCCAAGTTGGTGTTGGTGCTCTCCGGTGCGGTCTTATGTTCTTAGCCCCTCTGAGGAACTGTCTTAGTAATGGATGTGAAAATATAGGAGGATCCGTGTTGTATTGAGCTGAAATAGCTGAGGCGTGGATCTTAACAGATGAGAAGGAAAGTCCTTTGTGCAACATCTCAGTTAAATATTGAAGAATCTGAGGAATATTTGGGACAAGGGGATTTTGGCCTTTAGCCTGGTTCCAGGCGCAGAATCTTTTCCATTTGTCTGAATAGACTTTCCTGGTGCTGGGCCTCCTGGCCTCCAGAATGACTTCCATCACAGCTTTAGAGAGAAGTTCTGACTGGTTATTTAAGCAATTTGCTATGCAGCCAGATTTAAAGTCTTGAGCTGGCTATGTAGAATCTGATTGTTTTGCTGAGTGAGCAGGTGAGGAATTGTAGGCAAAATCCATGGTGGGCCTTGAGCCATGTTCCTTAGTATTGGATACCAGTGTGGGCGTGGCCAGTCTGGAGCAATGAGTATCATTTGTGGCCTCTCTAATCTGGCTTTCAGCAGCACTTTTTTCAGAAGAGGCAGTGGAGGGAAGGCATATACTGTCAATGTTTTCCAACTGAATGAGAGGGCATCCACTTTCCAAGCTAGTGTGTGGTATGTCCTTGTGCAGAATTTCCGTAGTTGGTAGTTTTGGGGGAAAGCAAACAGATCTATGTCTGGGCTCCCCCATTTTTGAGTTATCATTGTGAATACTTGTGGATCTAGTTTCCACTCGTGAGGATCTGTGATGTTTCTGCTTAGATCGTCTGCCAGTGTATTTTTCTTTCCTGGCAGGAATTGTGCTTGTAGTTGAACTTGGTAGGTCAGTGCTGTGTTCCACAAGGTCATTGCTTGTCTGCATAGGGGTTAGGAGTGTGTGCCCCCTTGCTTGTTTATGTACCACATCACTGTGGTGTTGTCCATCTTTATTAGGAGTTGTTCTGGATGTAGGAGGTCCTTGAAAGCTGTTAGGGCATTTTGTACAGCTAGCATCTCTTTTTGACTGATATGTAGATGCCTTTGGTTTACAGACCATTTGCCCTGAATACCCTGTCCTGCCATGTGTGCTCCCCAGGCATAATCCGATGCATCTGTTGTTATAGTTTGCCTGGCTGTGGGTAAGGTGAAAGGCTGACCCTTGTTGAGGTGACATGCCTGAGCCCACCATAGAAACTCCTGTTGAAGGCAGGGAATGAGTGGAATTATTGTTTCCAAGCTGTGGCTGTGTTGAGACCATACGCTTTTCAGATATCATTGTAATTTCCTCATATGCAGTTTTGCAAATGGTATTAGTAGTATGCAAGATGCCATGAAATCCAAGGCCTGCAGAATTTTTCTTGCAGGGAGTTGGATCTTAGTTGCCATCATTTTGAAGTATTGAGTCAGTTGTCTTTGCTTGTCTGGCATGAGGTAAGCCATCTGGGCCGTTGTATTTAAGCTGGCACCCAGGAATATTATGTCTTGTGAGGGCACTAGTTTTGACTTCTTTTTGTTTATTGTGTACCCTAGGCAACTTAGTAGGTTTTTGACAAATGCCAGATGCTTTAATAGAATGTCCTTGCTTTCTGCTTGAATAAGGCAGTCGTCCAGGTATGGATATATTTGAATCCCTCTTTGTCTGCAGTATGCAATTACTGGTGCCAGGCATTTTGTGAAGACCCTGGGTGCAGTACATAAGCCAAGGGGCAGTGCAGAGAATTGGTATTGGGTTGAACCTGCAATAAATCGGAGGTATCTTCTGCAATTTTGTCTGATAGGGACATGCAGGTATGCCTCCTTGAGGTCCAACGTTACTAGCCAAGCCTTCTTGCCCAGCATGGGAAGAAGTTGCTGTAGTGTTAGCATCTTGAATTTGGGTACTTCCAGGTATGTGTTTAAAATTGAGAGGTCCAGAATGGGTCTCCAGGCTTTGTCCTTTCGGGGAACTAGAAACAGTCTTGAGTAAAATCCTTGTCCTTGCTCCTGTGTAGGAACCTGTTGAATGGCTCTCATGTCCATGACAGCTGAAATTTGCTTTTGAGCCTCTGCCCATTGATTTGGTGGCAGGTTTGGCATTCCTTTTATCCTTGGCAAAGTGTGAAAATGGAATCTGTATCCTTGAGATACGATATTTAGGGCCCATTTGTCTTTTGTGATGATGTGCCAATTGTCTGCAAAAAGTGCTAGTTTTCCCCCCAAAGGAGCTGCCAAGAGGGTTTTGCTTGGTAGTCTGAGGGGTGTCATTGTGTTTGTATTCTGGTAGTTTGAGACCTGTCTTCTCCTCCTTTTTGGGTTGCGGCACTCCAATGTCGAGGCTGGTAAGAGCCTTGTGGCTGGCCTCTGCCTCTTGGGCGTCCGTATCTGGCCCTCTGTGGTCTGGCAGAAGCTGGAAAGGACCAGTTTTTGGTTGGCCAATTTCTGCTGAAATGAGGAGGTTGAACCTGTAAAAAATCCTTGACCATCTGCATAGATTTTGCCTTATCCTCCATTTTCTTTAAAACTTCTTCTGCTTTTACACCAAATAAGACATCCTGCTGTAAGGGTGCATCCAATAACTTTGCTTTAACATGATCAGGTAAAGTTTGTTCTTTTAACCAAGCATGCCTACGTATGACAGACCCTGTCACTGCTGCTCTACAAGAAGCTTCCAATGAATCAAATCCACATTGCAAAGTATGTTTTCCCACTTGTTCAGCTGAATGCAACAAATCTTGCATTTCCTTGTAATCTGGCTGGTCTGTATGTGTGAGCATTTTTTGTTTTAATTGAGACATCAGATATTGTTGATATTTCAGCATGTGAAACTGGCAATTTAAGGCCCTCATAGCTAGAGTAGCTGAGGTATATACTTTCTTTCCCCATCTGTCTAGTGCTCTAGAATCACTTTCAGAGGGCACAGGGTTTTTAGCAGTAGAGGCTTTAACCCCTTTGGGACCCTGGGAAATGGTTTTTGGGTCAGCAACAGGGCTTTTATACAGGAATTTGTGTGAGTCAGGGAGTCTGTAGTGTCTGTCTGGTTTGGCTGGTGCAGGAGGTAGTGAATCTGGGTTAAGGCTAGATTCTGAATAAACATCATCCACAATGTCTAACACAGGTGGAATTGCAAGTGGTCTGTGCTGGGGTAGTAAAAGGAACTCTCAGAGCCTTTTCTTAGAATCAGAGTAATCCTGGCATTCTCAGTGGAAATGTTCCCTCATAGTATGTAAGGTTTCCCCAAAAGAGTAGTCTTCTGGGGGAGATGCAGAAGGGATAGACTCTTCAGCACCAGAATCTTCATAAGGGGGAAAGGAATATTCCTGTTCCTCAGAAGAGTCTGAGGAAATTGAAACCTGGTCAGAAGAAGCATAGTCCTCCTCCTGCCTTGGCCTTTTATCAGGAGGGGGATGGGAACCCCTGATTAGGGTAATTAAGTCTTCAGCCATCTTAAGCATCTGTTTCCTAGGCATGGGGCCTTGTACTGGAGATTGCTGTGCAGTCTTCTTTGTTTTTAAAGGCGTTTTCAGTTTTACATAGGATTTAATAGTGAGTTTAGTCGGTCTGAAGATACCTTCAGCAACTGAAGGCGTTTCAACTGCACCAGAATCTCCTTCAGGTAAGGAGTCGGAAGGGGCTAAAGGTAAAGGTTGTGGAGGCCTAGTAATCTCCGCTTGTGAATTGGATGTCGCCTGGGGTTCTAAATCAGCGGTCGTCAGGGGCTGCGTAGACACCTCACTGAAAACCGGAGAACCGGCGAATGGCCTAGCAGAGGCCTCGGAGTCCGGTTTGGATTTCAGCTGCCTGTCCTTATCTTTGTGTTTTTTATGCATTCCGGTCATTGGTTGCTCTGATGGCATGGTATAATTAAATTTCCTACCAAAATAATGTCGGGCGAAATCAAACCGACGTTTAATAGTTCATTTATTAAACCTAGCACAAAACTGACAACGTGTGACGTCGTGGTCTGGGCCTAGGCAAAGAATACAATAAGAATGAAAGTCCTTATGAGGTATTTGCTTCCCACAATGGGGTACTTAGCTTTATGAAGACTTCGGTCTGAAATTCGATTTGAAAATCTCAGGAGTCGGCCGACCGGGACTTGCGAACTGCTTCTGCTTCGGGCACCGCGCGGCAAGAAAGACTGAAGAAAATGGCGACGGATGCATCTTATATACCCCTGGTGCACTGACGTCAGGGAAGAAGCAACAGCAACCAACGCCGGACCAAGACTTTGGAACTCGAGCCGACTGCGGGACCGCCTGATGGCAGGATAACCCAAGAGTGATGACTGCAGCAGTGTAACATGATGAACATCCCTAGTTCCAACTCAAGAAAAACAAACACACACACACACACACACACACACACACACACACACACACACACACACATATATACACATACATATGTATGTACGGGGGAAAAAGCGGACTACTAACAACAGTAGTAAGGGAGTACTGCAGTACAGGGTGAAGGGGAAAAGGAAAAGCAATCCCAAAAGTAGGGGTAGGTAGAAAGGACTACTAACAATAGTAGTGAAGAAGTTCCTCAGTACAAGATAGAAAGGTAAAAACACCTACTTAAAAGATAAGGGGAAATACAGATAATTAGCTTTTAAGTTAAAGCTTAGTCAAGAAAAAAGCAAGATTTGGTAAAAATAAATAAATAAATAAATAAATATTTACTTAATGGATGAGAGCTAATGGAAGGATCATGTCTTCGTGAAACAGCAAACAAGATCTAAGGTAATTGCGACAGAGGCATTATGGGTAGGGTAAGGTTCTCGAGAGATTTTTGGTTGCCAGAAGCTATTGCAATGGCCAGGTCAGATCCGAGGATCGGATCCGAACTCATACTTAAGGATAAAAATGAAAATTGACAACATCAGATCATTAGTTACAGATTCTGCAGCCTGGCCAAACAATACTGTGGCAAACACATATGGTAAATTTTAATGTGTAGCATGAAGCTCAGCCAATGAGAATGCAGCATGAGTGAACAATAAGTAAACAAGTCTATATCGTACCACATGGACACAAGTAATACCAGTGGTACAAAACTGTGTCATATAACATGATGAATCACTAAGCACCAATAATTTCATGCAATATGAATGCCAACTGCGCATATAACATAACATAACAGTTGGGGTGTTCAGATAGCATACAGGAAAGTAAGGAAAAGAAAAGGAAAGGAAATATCAATGAATATGTGCTGCAAGATAACATCATATGTGAAAAAATATGTTATGCAAGACAACTACTCAATCTGCAACACAGAGTAGCATAACTATAGCTAGCTGTAAGATGCTCGCCAAACATCCAGAATGACAGAAATGTTGTAATAAATTATTTTATAGCAGTGAAAAATAACAATTAAATATATCAAGCCACTTACATTACATACAACTATAAGTATATATACATATATGTACATATAGTACAATATTTTCCTTCACTCGACTGAGTCCACAGACACAAGGCTTTGTTGCTCCACAAGCTCCATCTATGCTGCTATGTCTCTCCACTTCTCCTCTGCAACTGAAGAGGTGGTGAAGAAGACAATAACATGGGAAGTAGAAGCAGTGTGGGCAGGCTATCCTAAACATCATGACACTGCTTACGCAGGACAGAATGGAGAGATGAAAAGTCAGCAAACAAAAGAGTAGTAGTGCTGAAATTGAATTCATCCTCAAGTCTTGGTGAGTACCTTCGCGAGGCGGACCCTATTTTTGCTGAAATTGAATTCATCCTCAAGTCTTGGTGAGTACCTTCGCGAGGCGGACCCTATTTTTACAAAATCTCATCAAAGTGACACTGATATACAAACTGTATTTATATAGCATATATCATGCAGAGAAGTAGGTCAAAAATTAAAAGAAATAGCTGGGTGCACAAGATCCAGGATAAAAAAGTGCCCAATCCTGGTAGGTTCACTAGTGCCAGGACTGGAAAAAATGACAGTGTAGAATCCTCAAAATACAGAAGCATTCCTACAATGGGGCCAGACTAGGCCCAGGGGAAGGATGGCCTCCTGTTGTAGAAGGAAGTAGCAGTCCACAAAAACTGACGGGCCAAAGAAGAGCCATAAGGACGATAGAGTGGACTATTGAGGATAAGAAAGAAATTATGCATTGCTACTATTATGCAAAAAGCCCAGAATTTACAGACACAAGATGTACAAAACAATTAAGAGAGAAATTAAGAGGAAAGAAAAAAACTTCCGCAAGAAAAACTGTCAGAAGCTTCAAATGAAAATTTGCGTTCATTAATACAACAGATTTGTGAAAACAGTATATAGATCAAGAAACTTTGATCTATTTGGAAAAAAAGCATCTGAAGAAGTGCGAAAATACAAACAACAAAACCTACAGATATTTGAAAAGTATAAAAAAGAAATATGGACATGGGAAAGAGAGATTTGATATGGTGCAATATCTGTGCAAAGGAGAAAGCCAAATTAATCAATATAAAGAAGGTAGCCCCAAAGCTATTCAAAGAGAAATACAGGCAAAGGCATCTGCATATGGAAAATTTCACAATAAAAAAATATATCAGAAAGATGGAATGTATAAAAGAAGATTAGTAAAGTAAAAGTTAAAAAAATAGAAGTTTAAGTTATAGAGTGCCTATGAAGTGAAGGATTTGGTGTTGCAGGTCTAACACAGATTACATCACAGCATGATGGAGCGAGTCCCAAAAGTAAGGAGAAACAGGAAGATCAGGAGACATCTGAAGAAGGAATATGGACATGGAAAAGAAAAAGAGATTTAATATGGTGTAATATTTATGCAAAGGAGAAAGCAAACCAAACCAATACAAAAAGAGCAGCACCAAAGATATTTGAAGAGAAATACAGGCAAAGGAATCTGGACATGGAAAACTTTACAATACAAAAAATAAGAAGACAAAGAGGAAAAATAGAAAAAGAGATGAGTAATGGAGAAGTTAAAGAAATAGAAACTGAGGTTATGGAGTTCTGCAAAGTGAAGGATTCAGTGTAGAAAATCAAATGCAGAAAGCACCACAACAGGATAGAGCAATGGATATCCAAATTAAGGGAAGACCAGTGGAACAAGAAGCAATTGGTCAAGTGCCATATCAAGATATTTTAGAGCCTTCCACAAGAAATCAGTACAAATGTTCACTTGAAGCTAGACAGCAAGGAAAGGAACAGGAAACTTAAAACTCCGATGCAGTCAATGTTGAGGAGTGACTGCAACGAATGGCACAGAATGAAACTGAAGAGAAGGTGCCATAGGAAAATGCTATAGAACTTTCTATAGAATGCCTGCAAGGAATGGAAAACAGGGAATGTGCCCTCAGTTTGGAAGAAAATGAGTTAAGAGAAGAGTTGCTTGATTTAATAGACATGGATAGATATATTAAGATCAGTGAGAGGAATAGACTGCAGAAGGTCAATAAAACCCAAAACATCAGAAGTCTGATAAACAAATGAATGCAGTAATTAGGACTGTCCATAGAGATCCATGTGATATAACAGAAGTTAACAGGATGTATTACTGTGCTGCTAAATTAACAGCTGATAAAGTTCTACCACAAGAACACAGGGTAGCGAGGGAAAGGAAGGGGAGAAATTGAATACCATCATGGAAGTATCGAACAGAGAAAACTATAAAGCAATTAAGACAATAAGTGTCACTGTTAGAAGACTACAGAAGAGGGAATAGATCAACAAAAATACTAAGAAAGATAGATGTGATAAAAGCAATGTGCAGTATTAGAACAGATCAGGATCTATCATGTACTATCGCAAATAACAAACTAAAAATTTCAGCACAGGCGGAAAAACTTAGAAGACACACAGATAAATATAAAGGAAAAGTACAAAATGAGCAATTTATTGATGACTCAAAAAAGGTTTATACAGAATTGGGAAACATGGTAAAAGGAATTGAAAGACCATCAAAAAAAGAGGAAATAGATACATTTTGGAGAAGTACCTATGAAGATCCTGTGGAACATCATAAAGATGCCAAATGGATAGATGAAGTAAAAGAAAGAATAAGAAGTTTAAAGGTGAAGGATATTAAATGTGATGAAGTAACAGCCAGTGAGATTGAAACAAAGTTAAGAAAAGCCTCTAATTGGAAAACCCCAGGCCCAGATGCAGTACCTAACTTTTGGTTAAAAGTATTAACAACTTTGCACGAAGATTTGGCCATGAGTAAGAACTATCTATATGCGCACCCCGAACAGACACCAACCTGGCTAACAACAGGCAAGACAATGCTCCTACTTAAGAGTGAACCTGCAAGCTACCCTAAAAATTATTGACCAATAACCTGCCTTCAGACAATGTATAAAGTATACACAGGAATTGATGCTGACAGAGTTTATGGTCATTCAGAAGAAAATTCAATTATGGCAGTATAACAAAAGGGCAAGGAAAGAAAGTCATATGGAACAAAGGATCATTTGTTGTTAAATAAAGTCATACTGGAGAACTTTAAAAAAGGGGAAGAATTTAAATATGGCATGGATTGACTATAAAAAAATATTTGATAGTATCCCACATTCGTGGATAAAAGCATGCTTAAAAATGTATAAGCTACACCCTACACTGATCGACTACATTACAGTGACCATGAAACGGTGGCAGACCACTTTGCAATTAAGTTATGATAAAGGACAGATTATTATCCCGGGGATAAAATTTCAAAGGGGGATATTCCAGGGTGACTCTCTGTCACCGTTGCTATTCTCCCTTGCCATTAACCCATTAAACTGTTTACTTAACAGCTTAGGCCATGGCTACAATTTGGCTCCTAGAAAACAACAAAGTGTGAAGACTCATCCTCTTTTTGTCAATGATTTAAAACTGTACAGCTCAACAGATAAGAAACTGAAAGCACAACTGCAGGTTGTCAAAACTTTTTCAAATGATATAAGAATGTAATTTGGTCTTGATAAGTGTGCAGAAGCAACACTTAAAGCAGGAAAACTGCAGCACCAGGAAAATATCAGTTTGGGGCAAGAATGTGCTATAAAAGAACTGGAGCAAGAGGGAGTGTATAAATATTTGGGAATTGATGAAAGATCAACAATAAAACATGAACAAATGCAAATAAAACTTAGTAAGGAATAATTTAGAAGAGTTAAATTAATTCTGCACACAGCGGTGATATCTAGGAACAAAATCCAAGCTATAAACCAATTTGCTCTTCCTGCCCTAACTTACAGTTTTGGAGTGACTGACTGGCCCCAAAGCATGTTGGATACATTAGATACGAAAACAAGAAGGATGCTTCATGCTCACCAAATGATTTATAAAAATCATAGTATACCAAGATTATATATTTCCTGTTCTGAAGGAGGGATAGGCCTTCTTGAAACTGATTACATGTACAGATCTGCAATTGTGGGACTCCACACATATTTGCTGACCTCACAAGACCCAAATGTAGTGAAAGTTTTGAAACATGAGGAGACCAAATCTAAGATGACTTCTCTGCTTAATTTACTAGAAGCATATCAACGTCAAGCAGGAATGGAACTCAAACCAGAAGTAGATATAAATCAGGCAGCCACTGAATGTCCCAAATAAAAGAAAGAAAGAATATGAGGTGAAGGACCAGATGAGAAGGCAAGAAATGTGGAAAAAGCATAAATGTAGTTGCAAGTACAGAAAACTTCTGGAAGAACCTTTTGTTGATCAGGAACAAACACAGGAAAGGTTACGGAGAGACGAATTCAAACCAAGAGATGACAGGCTAATATTGGCAGCCCAAGACAGTTGGCTACGTGCACGCTGATTTACAAAGTCCATTGAACATGTGGGAGAAACAGATAAATGTAGGTTTTGTAAAACTGAATTAGAAACAGTTGCACACCTTGTTGCTTGTTACTGGGTGGCAATGATCCTGGGACTCCAGTACCAAAGGACAGGTCATAAAGGAGACTACACTGGAAAGGAAATGCATGCGGATCCCAGAGGGGATGGAGCACATAACACCACCAACTGAACCTGTGTCTTGAGGATCTTCCTTATCGTCTTGTCCACGTCAACCTCTGCCAGGCTCCTAGAAGACCTGAACAAGGCCACTGATGGTGACCTAAAGTGCCTAATGGGTGTATGTGGCAGTCAGGAGTGAGATGCAGCCCCCATTCCTAAATTTGGGGTTCAACTCCTCGCTCTCGGATCCAAAGCTTTAGGATCCAATGGGGAAGTCGAAGCTTCAGGAGAACTGGCTACATGAATGACACTGCTGAGATCCGAGGAGTGTTTCAGATCCACTGGTGCTGACGCTGGTCTCTGATCCGACCCTGTTAGATCTGAAGGGCTTGGAAATTTTGATTGTGGCTCCAATGATGCCCTCGAGGACTTGTGAGGGCGTTTCTTTGAGTCAGAGGACCCTGCCACAATCTTGGAGGGGTATGAGCCCCTGGAGAGATATCAGAAGAAGCAGGTAAAAGACACTTAGAATCAATTTGTTCTTGCAGTTGGCAACAGCCCGGGGATTAAATCCCTCGCAAATTGAGCAAGCCGACTGCAGATGTTCAGGCCAAAGACAATAAACACATCTGCTATGTGCATCAGAATGGGAGATGTTGTGCCCGCACCATTTAAATCCTGCAGGTTTATCAGACATCATTGGAAAGGGAAGAAAACACAACACGCGCCCACCAGAAAACAACACTAAGGGTACCTCGAACAGCAACAACACTCACTCAAGGAAAGGAAAGAAGCACCGAGCTAAACACGTAAATATAAATCTAAATGCCTAACTATCTAAATATATAGAGATTTTTTTTTTTTTTTTTTAACAGGTACAACCTACAGCAGACAGAGAGAAAAAAGCATGGGCAAAACCCAACAAAAGAACAAGGAGAAAAAAGGGTAGGAAGAACTTCTAACATCGACCTGCTAAGGAAGGGGAGGAAACGATGGAATCAAACATGACTTATCTGGTTATGAAGGCTGAAAAATTACTGAAAGATTTCCACTACTAGTAGACGGCTCGAGACTCCAAAAACCACGTCTGTCATTGCTGGCAGTAAACAAGATCTGGGGAGGTTATGCAGAGGACAGAGCATTATGGGAAGAAGAAGGAATGCGAGACCTGGATCCTAATCTGTAAGAATGAGGCCAAGTCGCATCTGAGGGTTGGATCCAACCATGAGGAGGAATGAAAGGGACAACATCATATCACATCTTTTAATGTAACAGTGTTCTCTCCATTTCCCTCAACTGTAGTTGTTTGCACAGAAATTGCCATTTCAGATCACACTGTCTCTCCAAGCATCTTCTTTTTCCCTGCTTTATTACTGACTTCTTTTGTTTTACTCATCATCAAATATCTTTGATTGTCAGAACTGCTTGAACATCACGAGTGAAACAATGCATATACATTTTCTGGCAAAACTCTTTTCCACACAGTATGGGAGGTGCAGTAGGAAAACTCTCCCACTCAATACGTGCCACTGTCAGAAGTCTGGCTGATGTAATATCTTAAATAGTTTCCCACACTGGACTCACATTTGTAAATGTAACTGTAAGAATATGCTCAACAAAATATTAAGGTTGAAAGTAATTCTGTTACAAATATGCAAAATAAATAAGGAATAAAATAAAGCTTGCTTAAATGTAGAAATAGAGTTTAGCAATATGTGATTAGCATCCATACTAAATGACTGTGGCTTAAAAAATAAGGAACTTGCTTAATAGACATGTTTTCATACAGAATCAGCAAAAATGTAAAAGCTGACCTCTTATGTATGCATTACATTGTCAGTAAGAGCAAAAATGTAAAAACAAGATGTATGTTTACACATTGTCAGAAAAAAAGCTAATCTGGTTTCTTAAAGGCTGGACAACAGGAAAACAATCTACATTATATGACATTGTTAAGTAAAAAAGTTTGAAGTCAGCATTTGCACAAGAACAGATGTTCTCATACAAAGAGCAAAAATGTGACATTGTTAAGCAAGGAAGCTTAAAAATAATATCATCAAGTCAGCATCTGCAAAAGAATGAGCAATTCTCTAAAATAGAATACCAAGAGGAAATCTATATGTGTGTGCGTGACTAGAACTGTATATAAGATCTGTATTAATTCAGTTATGTTAGAGATATCTGTGTAGGAACACACACTTGTTCCGAGGTAATATTGTATCTCTCACATCATCCATGTTGTTCAAGAAGTAAAGTAGAACAGTACCTAAAGCTGCTACAGTAGTACGTGTGGTTTGTTATAAAAAGTTATTTGTTACTGCTCTGAGTTTGATGCTGCAAAGTATATTCTCTCATCAGTGTATATTCTACAAGTTTCTGTATGCAACAGACTGTGAATGCAACTATAACCAGACTTTGATTTCAGCAAAACCCAGCCAGCAAGACTGAGTGTCTTAAGAAGACTTTGGAGCCATCACAGTAACAGCACCCTGGTTTAGCACCATAAAATAAATTTTTCAATGGCGGGCCTACCTGCATTCGGACACAGAGGGAGAGGTAAGCCCTGCAGAGGGTCACTTCAGTCAAATTGCAGTAACTAACATTTGTTCGTAGGTGTAAATCCTAAACAGAAGTATTCCAGTTTCTGCAGCTTGCAGTAGTAAAGTTTTTCAGACGTCTGAATCCAGATTGAGCCTGAAAAGTCCAGGAAAGTCGCAGTGCCATTAATTCTTCAAGAAAAGGTGGACATCTACTATACACAGCAGTTCACTGCCTGTTGTGTTTCACCAGCTTCTTGAGTTACGCAGAAAAATTTCCAGCCATCAGCAACAACAGCCTGATCACCTGTTTTCTTGCTAACTAGTAAGACTTTTTTCTATGTCACATTTTTAGTATGGATGCTATCAGACATAATTCTAGCAGGTGTAAGCCAAGTTTTAATAAATTGCAATGTCGGTATACACAGCACATTAGTAAATGTAAAACCTTATTAGGGCAAGTTGACAGTAAGGCATTATGCAAATGTATTACAATATTTGACCGGTATCTCAAAGAAAACCATGTGGGGTATGACAAATGTTTATTGTGTGATTCAACAGAAACTGCATTTTGTGTGCCATGTCATAAAAAGGATTGCATGATATTGCTAAAAATAGACTGTGAAGACAGACCTTTTCATGATAAAAAATTAACTAAGGATAAAGTGTTTTCATTATATTCAGAAGTTGAACAGTTATGCCCTGTCACCACATGTAAAAGGTTTATTTCAGAGTTACAACAGGAGTCAAATCAGTTACTGACAGGACCTCTAGTACATTTTGTTACAAAAGAATGTAATAAACTTCTAAGAGACAGACACGATGAGTTCAGGAAGTTTAGACAAGTTATACAAACATTTTTTTCAAAAGTGCATAGGAATTTTAAATTCAGCAAAACAGGTTACTAAAGAATGTCAGAAAGACCATGCAACATTACAGGAAACTCTTCAACAGCAGTTACAAGATAAAGGAAATAAATTAGCTGAACTGACAGAGACTTACTTCTTCCATACAACATCTAAGCTTAAGAAAATATTGGAAAACAGCAGGAAACTACAGCTGAGCTGTACAAAAGAGATATATTTTATAATATGTTTGTGTTTTGAAAATGGTTAAGCATACATGGTAGGATGGTAAAATCTGATGTCTGGACAAATCATTCTCAAATGTTTAAAACTTCCATTCAGTTAAAGCAAAACATTTATCAGTACTACAGTAAGGTAGAGCATATGACTGCCATTCTCATAGCATAGTCAAAAGGTAAACAAAACAGTTCTAGTGCATAAAATTAAATAAAAATAGTTAATAACAGTAAAGATTTAAAGTCAGAAGACTGACATGCTTGAATAAAGATTTAAAGTCACAAGACTGACATGCATGTATTTTCTTTTCATCTAAAATACATCTGTTCCAAAGCACAAGAATAACAGGCAGACAACAGCAAATATAAATAATGTAAATATAAGCATGTGTTAGTTAAGCTAATATCTGTTTTTTACAATTTTTATAATAGTATAGTAACACCACACCAAACAGTTAAAGTTCTGAATTTTAAAAAGAAATAAAATCACAAATGGTATTAGTCAAGCAGTCTTTGTAAAATGAATGGCAGAGCAGTTAAATAAATAAAAAATACTGAAATCAAAGTGAAAAAATAAGTAAGCTAATTGTAAAATAATGTCTAGTTACGTAGTATAAATGCATAGTTATGCAAATCACAAATATAATTTTAAGTGTTTTATAACTGCATTTTACATTTAAATTGCAAGTGTATTAACAGAAGATTAAAGGAAAAATGCAAAAAGAGTTAACTATGGTCATCATAGTGTGAAATGTGAGCTCAGACCTTCCTAGACTGGATAAATAGTTACAGGAAATATTGAGCTGATAAGATAAAAAACAAGACTTATTGCCAGACAAGTGGCTTGAGTTTTTCTAAAACATGATTGTTATTAAAACATAATTGTTTAAATGTTCACATGCAGCACTATTTGGTAATTGTAATAAAATGTCGTAATTGTGCATATATGTCACTGATAATCTGTTTGCAAGTAAAAGTTAAAAGTAAAAAAACTCAATTACATCAAGTATAGCCAGCAGATGGGTTATAGTATACATACAGTTCAAATAAAGTATACAAAAGGGTACAAATACCTACTAGTAGTAGTAAACAGCAAAAGCTTTATAAAAATAAATCAGATAAACAATACTTCAATACTACAGGGGGAGGGGTACTTTCTCAGTTTTACACTGATGTGTGAGCAGTATTGCAAAAGGGTCTAAAATAAAGCTACAGGAAGAAATAATATCTCATTCCTTCTTGACAATACTCTTTTAGGGGGGAGGGGAAAACAGGTATTAGTGCATTAGAAATACTGGATTAAACCTGCAGGATAAGATATTTTACAAGATGCTAATAGCGATCATAATAGTTATTATTGTTTAGTTTTAATAGTTATCATTGTATTGTTTAATATTAAATTGTATTTACAACCTGTTAAACTGTAAAGCTATACAAGAAATGACTTAAAACTGCTTTATTAAAGCTATACAAGAGAGAGTAAAAATATGTAAAAACTGAGCACAATGGTCACTATTTTTAACATGTTTTTGGCAAGACAATGTTGGCATGCAAAAACATAAATGTTTCTAATTGCTGGGTATGTAGTTGCCTCTGGTGGCAATTCCACTATATACTTCTAAAGAGACATAAGAATTTTCCAAGATTTTGCTTGATGTTAATGTTACTAGACATGTAAGATAAGACTAAACGTACTTTACAGTCTCTTTATGTACAAATACAAAATAATTCAGTACAAATTAAATTAATGTCGAGCAATGAATATGTGTGAAAAACTATGTTTAAAAAATGAGTCCAGGATAGCTACTATATTGAAATGCACGAATAGCAAACAGTCTGTGTAAACACATACTGTACAGGATACATTGTAATAAGTTCAAAAGTAATTTGACAAGTTGTAATATTATCACTGGTTTTAAGTTGGAGTCTTATTATTGGTTTTTGGACCATCATTTTATCAGTACTAGTATTGGTTACCCCAGTTAAAGGAAAACTGTATTAAAATATTGTACTCATACAGCTAATGGACTGATATGTACATAGCATTCTTTAGTGTATAAATCATGTTTTTTTTAATCCTCAAGTAATAAATACACTGAAATAATTAGATTCAAATATTTATTATCTAAGCCCAGTTCAGTACTTTACCACCAAGGTATTAACGGGCAGTTCAGAGACATGACCATAATATTATGGTTAAAATGACATTGAAACTGTATATTTTCTGCAGTGTATAAATGCTTGGAGTAGCACACAGTTCTTGCCTCTTATAGATATTAGTCTATCTCTAATATTTTGATATAAAATGATTAATAAAAGTAAAGAGTTAATTCAACAGTTGCAAAGAGTTAATAAAAGAGTTCTAAGTCATAAACAAAATTATGTGATTGCAAAAGAATAAATTAATCAAGTTAAAAAATAAAACTAAAGCAGACACAGTTCGTAACTGGTGAAATATTTTCACAGAATGGTCTGCAAAAGAAAAAGTTGTTAAATATATTCAGTTTTAGTAGTAATACTTGATATCATTGCATTAACTATGTAAAATTGCATTTTGACTTGTATCAAAAAAGACTAAGGATTCTGTTTCTTAATGTGTTTTCTATATAATGTAATCAAAAATACATATCAGTATAAAGTGTTTTGAGTACGTTAAAAAATAAAAAGAGGGAATTGTAAAAATATGCTCAACAAAATATTAAAGTTGAAAGTAATTCTGTTATAAATATGCAAAATAAATAAGGTATAAAATAAAGCTTGCTTAAATGTAGAAATAGAGTTTAGCAATATGTGATTAACATCCATACTAAATGACTGCGGGTTGAAAAATAAGGAACTTGCTTAACAGACATGTTTTCATACAGAATTAGCAGAAATGTAAAAGCTGACCTCTTATGTATGCATTACATTGTCAGTAAGAGCAAAAATGTAAAAACAGGATGTATGTTTACACATTGTCAGAAAAAAAAAACTAATCTGATTTCTTAAAGACTGGACAACAGGAAAACAATCTGCATCATATAACATTGTTAAGTAAGAAAGTTTGAAGTCAGCATTTGCACAAGAACAGATGTTCTCATACAAAGAGCAAAAATGTGACATTGTTAAGCAAGGAAGCTTGAAAATAATATCATCAAGTCAGCATCTGCAACAGGATGAGCAATTCTCCAAAATATGATACCAAGAGGAAATCTATATGTGTGTGCATGACTAGAACTGCATATAAGATCTGTATTAATTCAGTTATGTTAGAGATATCTGTGTAGGAACACACACTTGTTCCGAGGTAACATTGTATCTCTCACATCATCCATGTTGTTCAAGAAGTAAACTAGAATCGAACCTAAAGCTGCTACAGTAGTACGTGTGGTTTGTTATAAAAAGTTATTTGTTACTGCTCTGAGTTTGGTGCTGCAAAGTATATTCTCTCATCAGTGTATATTCTACAAGTTTCTGTATGCAACAGACTGTGAATGCAACTATAACCAGACTTTGATTTCAGCAAAACCAAGCCAGCAAGACTGAGTGTCTTAAGAAGACTTCAGAGCCATCACAGTAACAGCACCCTGGTTTAGCACCATAAAATAAAATTTCAGTAACATTCAAGATATTCTTTTTATACTATATTTTAGCCATTTTATGACTTTCTGTAATGCACACGTAACACCATTTAGATGGGGGATATAAAATCTGTCATGTTAGTATGTAAGTAGATGCTGTTTGCATATCTTGGCATTGTAGAATAGACTCCTTTTCTGGTCTTTTGAAAAGAAACTTTTATATCTACAATAAATTCAGACTGGACTCACTTTTCACTAGAGCTGTTTGAGAAGGGTATCACATCTTTAGTCATATATTTAATTATAATTTTTATCAGCAACTGTCAGCTATTGCATTGTTATCACATGGCTAGCGAAACAAGAAATTTCTAAAGTTCATTTTTAAGTTCTATTAAGAAATGTTTGAATGCTATAAAAGTAAGTGATGTTTATACATTTGTTCACTGGACTGAAATGTGAATGATTAACATGGTTTCTTAACCTCAATCAAATATTATAATATTTAATATGTTTTCTTGTTTAAATGTTATTTAAAAATGTCCTTTCCAGACAAGCTGGTAATTGACCTTGGAATGGATTAAAAGTGTTGTTTCATTTCTAGACATGCTGGCAGCTGGCCTTGGAATGGTTTCTCATGTTTGCTTTGTTCTTTATTAATAGCATTAGAAAATTCAATAGAAGTATTTTAAATAATAAATACACAGTGAATTCAATTGTTCTGCATATTTATTCTAAGAGCAGTAATCAGTTCACCCAATTTCAGGATATCTACAAACATATAGTACTATTGTATTACTTTTTAACATTTCAGTTTTGACACATAAATAGATATTTTTCATGTTCATTTGATGACAATGATGGGGTACAGCAGCAATGTATACTGTTATAATCTAACTACTGATTACAGTGATTATGTGCAATAGTTCTACATTTAGACTATTTTTGTGCTCTAGCCTTTAGCATGGTTTTCAAATAAACTGAGATAATGCAATCTGATCCACTTGGCCTGTGTGATGAAATGAGGAATAGCCATTTATTTATATGTAATTAGGCTCCCTGAATCCACTTGATAATTGCAGATTTATATGCCCTTCAAGTCAGAAACAGTTAGGGTTAGCCACTATCTTATTTATTTATTATGCTATGATTCCACATTGGCTTCCATTTTTACACGTCCTTCTTATCAATTTCTGCATATTGATGTTTACGAAATTAATGTCCCATATATTTTCTGAGGGGTTAAAGATTTTTCTTCTATCTTCCTTGTAGCTCTTGAAAATGTTTTCCGAAGACGCATCTACAATTCGCAGTCTTTACTGTTCTCCATTTTAGCAATCTAAAATAAAGCTTAAAGCCAAACATGGGAAGCAGCTCTATTTTACAATGGAGTGACTTTTTGTACGTTACTCGTGTGTGTGTGTGTGTGTGTGTGTGTGTGTGTGTGTGTGTGTGTGTGTGTGTGTGCATATGTTTTTTTTTTTTTTGGGGGGGGGGCTCTGTGCAACACAAAGTTATTTATTTATTTATTTATTTTTTTTAGAATCATGAGGCCATGGTGCATTTTCCAATATCTAGAAGTGGCCCAAGGACTGTTCTGTGGTTTGAGGGAAGCTCACTGTAATACATTCTGAGAACCTATGTCCCAGACTAAGCACCTACAAACATTTCACCTCTGTTCAAATAAGCTTTCATGTGCTAATCTGCTGGGAATTAAATATCCTGTGAGCAGCTGTTTCCTTATACCATGGTGCACATATGATTCCCTTAGGCTGTAACATGTTAGGCTCTCCAATCTCATCCTTGGTTTTCACTGTGGGTAACTTCAAAGAAGAGATTTGAGTGTATTTCAGCTGATAGCATTTAATAAACATTCCGTTTTGTTAAATAGTTGTGCACCACAATATTTCATCTATGCACTCATTGTGAAGCCAGTAGTGCTTTAAATTATATGCATATTTGCTTTTCATATGAAATATGTTTTCAGAATAAAAACAAAATGTGCAATATTAAATAACAAACTAAGCATTACTTACTTTTAAAATTTCTTGGTGATTTTCTGACGCGTACAACCTTCCATCCCTTACAATATCTTCTATTAACTGCTGGTAATCTTCTATGGAAAAAAAAATCAAATGTCAAACTGACTATAAGGAAGCACCCTTAAAATAGAATTTGTTAATTTTCATGGAGTTTTTCTTGTCCTCTTATTAAATGGAAACATTGATTGTATTTTTTCTTCTTCAGAAAGTAATCACGTCATTTTAACCAAAATTGTAATGGAGCACATCTTACTGCTTTTAATTTTTAAGTATGCAGCAATGCAGGAGCCTCTTGAGAAAAAATATTCAGCTACCCTTAAATGGATCTTTCTCATCTTGGCATAAAATAACTAAGATAACAATACTGTGACATAAAACATTCAGATATTATAACATCTTGATGTATAATCAAAATGGGTATTTCAGAAATTATAGCATAGAATACTGCATTTGGTGAAAACAGGATTTGAACAACAATTCTGCTTCTGTAACAGGTTTGTAATTCACTGATATTAGAATACCAGAATATAAGGCTATTTGATCAGCTTTCACTGTGCTGTTGTACAGTCTAAAAGTAAACTTGATGAGCAGGCAGCACAGCACCTTGTGTCGATCCCATTAATGTTCTTCCAAGATAGCTGCACACTGGTCAACATCTTGATTTCAGCTCTCCCAAATCTGAAAAAAGAAACTGAGAAATAAGGGCCTGAAACTCTACAAGTTTTAGTAAATTCAGTTAATGGCTAGTAAGTACACTGCCTGGATACCAGCAAAGAAGAAACGTAAGATAGCCTGAAAGAAAATCAATTAGAAGAGGAGAAGAGGAAATACTGGGAAGAATCCTGTGCTGTTCAGTATACAGGAGTTAAAGCTCTAGCTCTGGTGCAAGACTTGGATTCCGGTAAACTAGAGGGAAATAATAAAATGTGCTCAGAGATGATTAAAATAAATGAAACACTGAAGGAGTATATCAACTCAAATAACAAAAGGCTGGAAAAATGGAAGAGGCTTTAAATGCTATTTAGGTGAACTGATACAACTGCAAAAATCAGAGGTCAAATGAAGAAAGGCTGGCTGAGTATGATCAAGACGAGCTGTATCAAAAAAATGGTAGAGCTAAGAGGACAAAGCACACAGTGAAACCTGAGATTTTCTGCTGTACTGGTGAAACTGGAAGGAACAGAATATATTAATTTTATAACAGTACAAATAAGCAACTGGACTGGTACTCCACAGTAATATCTGTTAATTCAAAGGGCACATCATATGTTTGCTCTAAACCTGGCCACAGGAAAGCAGCCAAGAAGTGTATTAATAAAGCTGCAATCTTACCAGCAGAAAGAGTCAATCCTGACAAAATTGTGGCACAAGGGCACACTATTAAAAATTTGAGAAAGTAGAGTGTTTGTGGTAAATGATTGCTCACTGTACACCACAAAGAAGAGAAGCAAATTTTTCCCAAAAATCAGGAAATGTCAAGATGCAGGTGAGAGTTTCAAGATGTTATACCCAGCTGTCTTCAGAATATTTTGTTATTGGAGGATCAAAGTAATTTTTGTATGTAGAACAGGCTAAGGAAGAAATATAAAAGTTTGTCCAACAAAAAGTGAACCATCAAACAGAACAGGCCTCTTCTCCTAATTCTTCTGATAATAAAGCTCATGGACAGACTTTCCCAGCAAAACATTTTTTTCCAACATTCCAAAGGAAAATGCTTGAGAAACAGAAAAAAAATACAGGAGCCAGCTAGAAGAATTGAGAGACTACACTGGACTTGAACTGGAGTCTGAGACTGGCAGATGGAGATGAACAGGAAAAAAAACAGCAACACTGAAATTAGTGAATAAATGTGAGACTATAAAGCATCAATCACATTTGTGAAATATGACTTTACAAGAAAAAGGCTAAACATTGGACTTTTGTTGATTCTGTTAAACTTCTGAGGGACTGAAATGCATATACCTCACTGCACGTCATTAATCATATTGAAGGGAAAGGGAAGGAAAAAGAAAGAAAAGCAACTGCAAGTTAAACAATTTTTGTTCTTAATAGTATTTGTATAAAACATTTCATGATATAAATTGCATGTTACATAGTAAAGCATCTTGTGATGTATGTGATAAAGATACTAAATTAAACAAGTGCCTTTTCCTCATTTTTTAGTTTTAAGAAGTGCAGGCATTATAATGTAAAAAGATACTATAAAAGGTTGGACAAAAGCATGTTTTGGTTAATATGCTGTAATCTTAAATTGTTGGGTTGGGGTTGGGGTGTAAAAGTGCATAGATTATAATATATGTAGTGATATGTTCTATCTTACTTTTGCATAGGTGAATGTCTGGATTAAGGCCCTTGGCTTAATCTAATATTTTTTTTTGTGTAAGTAAACAAATAAGAGGACACTGAATGTAATGAAACATTCTCCTTTGGAAAATAAATGTTCAGTGTAAATTAACAGGCTTTGAGATGAGGGCAGCTGTACATTTTGTACTTGTGTTTCCATGGAGATAAACTGACTATAGGGGCTAGCAATAAAAGAAAGTGCACTTTTTTAAACCTAAGGTTAATGTTTTCTGAGAGCATGTACACTGCTTTTTTCACATTTGGATTGGGAATGAAGATAAGACAAGAAAAGACAGCAATTAGTGCAAGTAGGACCACTCTGTAACATGCATCTTATCATGGATAATTTTAATGTCAGGTTAAGAAATGCCTGTGTGTGCATGCTCAAATTGGGACAATATTTCCTAACAAGAAGTTTAAACTTCATTATTTTATACATTTTTTGTGTGTTTTATGTTAAGTTAGTAGGTTATGGGGTGTTCTGGGGGGTATTTGTTTTTCTGTTCAAGGGTTTTCATGAAACCAGTCTCTTGTAAAATGTGGCATAGGTTAAAATAAAAATGACAAGAAACAACTGGGTAAAAGATCAACCTAGAAAACATTAGTCAGTGTATGTAACACAAAAGCTGGAAACAGACATATGTCTGTCATATATAATAGGTGGGAAATAACTTCTTATCATAATGGCTACACTAAACATATCATTTTGGAACACAAATGGTCTCACAGATATAGACAAAAAAGTAAGAGTAGTGAATTACATTAAGAAATGCAGAGTACAAATAGCAATGCCACTGGAGATACATACTGAAAGAAATGAGTATGTGAATTTGATAAAGAAAGGATTTCAGGATGTATATTCAGTAGAATATTAAGGACAAAGAAAAACAGTAGCACTTATATAATTGATTCAGAAGTTGCAATGAGATGTAAGATGAAAAAAGATAGTAATGGTAGATTTGTGGTAGCAACAGGCCACTGGCAAGGGAGGAGGATTATACTGGCATGTATTTATATTCTACCTCAAACTGCTATTATAGAGCTTATGACATTTTTTTTTTAGAAATAATCAACTTTCAGCAGGGAATATCACTTATAGGTGGAGACTGGAACTTGATTTGCAACAGTGAAGATGTATATGGGGGACCTAGAAGGGAAAATACCTAGAAGGTAGATTCCTGAAAATATCTGGTATAGAAGACATGACTTCAGTAGTAGGAACTTTGAGAAAATTTACATATTATTCCCCAAGGTAAAAAAAAAAAAAACAGGCTAGACTGGACAGAAATTATATTTCACAGTGGATGTAGGGTAATGAAGTGAAAATGAGACACTGGTGCTTCCACACCTACCGGACGAAAAAAGAAGTTATGTTCTTACCATAACGTTCCATGTGGAGTGTTCATCTCGCCTTTGTTCTTGCACACGGGTTCGGAGCCAATCCTCGGCTCCGAGTCAGCCGCATAGCAAAGCTCTGCATCTTAGAGAAGCTCAAGACCAGGCTATATCCCACAATCCTCCCTGCCATTACTCAGATCTAGTTTGCAAGCAAACCAGACTAACAATAACCCTGAGGTGCTAAGGCTACATACTGCCACAAAAATTCAGAGACACCATCTCACTGACAAATTAACTGAGGGTAACGAAATATACCCAGAAGAGGTAAAGACATGTGGACCAGACTCTAGTCCTACTCGTTCTTCCAAACACGTGAGGGAGGGAAGGGGGGGAATGTAAGAACAAAGGCGAAATGAACACTCCACATGGAACGTTATGGTAAGAACATAACTTCTTTATGTGAGAGTGTTCAATCTCGCCGTTTGTTCTTACACACGGGTAGCGTCTCTAGCTCCGTCACCCTGAGTGACTCATGGAAGAACGTTCCTGAGCACAGTGGAACCAAAAGATGTCCTGTCTTTGGAGGCTTTGTCAACCCTACAATGAGCGATGAAAGTATGTGGTTTAGACCACGTGGCTGCTGCACAAATCATGTACAAAGGCAGGCGAGCTGCATGAGCCAAGGAAGTGGAGACGGACCTAGTAGAATGGCCTTTTGGTTTGGTGGGCAAGGCCTGATTTGACTTAGAATACACAAAGGCTATACAATCAGTAAGCCATTTAGAAAGCATACGTTTTGTAACTGCCATGCCCTTTTTATTGTCTGCAAATGCAAGAAAAAGTTGATCTGTTTTTCTGTAGTCTTTAGTCCTGTCTAAATAAAATCTTAGCTGTCTGTGGACATCTAACTTGTGCAGCATATATTCCAACTTGCTGGTATGGTTTTTGAAGAAAGTAGGGAGTTCAATGGACTGATTAATATTTATGACAGAACATACCTTAGGAAGGAAGGAAGGATTTGTTCGTAAAGAAACTCTATCTGGGTGAAAAATTAAGTAAGGCGGTTTAATTGACAGTGCTTGCAGCTCTGACACTCTCCGAGCTGAAGTAACCGCTACAAGAAAGAGTCTTCCACGACAAAAACTTCAGGAGGCAAGAAGAGGCTGGTTCGAAGGGTGGCAACATTAGTTGTGACAACAACAAATTTAAATTCCATGGGAATAAAGGGTCTCTGACGGGCGGTCAAAGATGGAAGGAACCTTTCATAAAAGCCTTACAAAGCCTGTGGGACATAATAGAAGAACCGTCCTCACCAACATGGAAGTTGGATATGGCCGCCAACTGTACTCTTAGTGTGGAAGTAGAGGCTCCTTCGTGGAAAAGGATGGAAAGAAATTCTAGAACTTTATGTAAAGGAGCAACCAGGGGGTCCAAGTGTTGACTAGATGCCCAGTACACAAAGCGTTTCCATTTACTCTTGTAGAGTTTTGTGGTGGAAGCCTTATGAGAGGCAACCAAAATGCGCTGAACTGCCGGAGAAAGTAGATCAGACCTGGCTAGGCGGGGAAGTGCAGCAGCCAAGCTGCTAGTTTGAGGGATAGAAGAGACGGGTGAAAAACTCCCGACGAATGTGTCAGTAGATCTGGTACTGGGTCCAGGATCCACGGTTCCTCTGTTTGATGGGCTCGAAGAAAGGGGAACCATATCTGTCGAGGCCAGAATGGGGCTATGAGTATAATTGTCCTTTCCAGGTTCATGGCTTTCTGAAGAAATTTGGGAATCAAGGGGGTAGGTGTGAATGCATATAGGAGACCCGGGGGCCAATCGTGTATCAGTGCGTCCCTGGGGACATCCCCTGGAGGGGGTAGAAGGGCAAAATAGCTTCTGCATTTGGCATTCATCGGGGAGGCGAATAGATCGCAGCAAGGCTGGCCCCATTTGTGGAAAATTCCTTCCGCCACTTGTAGTTTGAGGGACCACTCGTGAGGTAACAGGATGGCTCTGCTCAACCTGTCCGCAATGACGTTGGATGACCCCGGGATGTGCGTTGCTATCAGAAAGCGACCTGTGGACTCTGCCCATTTCCAAATTCTCATGGCCTTTCTGCATAATGGATAAGATCTGGTTCCCCCTTGTTTGTTTATGTACCAGACTACAGACATGTTGTCTGTCTGAACTGCTACTGTTCCTAAAGGTAGGAGGGTTTGAAAGTGTTGCAATGCCAAGAGCACCGCCCTCATTTCCAGAACATTTATGTGCAGGTTGTACTCCATGTTGGACCATTCCCCTTGGACTGTTCTTCCCTGAAAAAGTCCCCCCCCACCCTATCAGGGAAGCATCCATGGTTATAGTGGCCGTTGGATTCGGTAGAACAAATGGACGACCCATAGTGCGATCCTGGCTGGACACCCACCATGAGAGGTCTCGCTTGCAAGAATCTGTTATCAGAATCTTGTGCGTTAGGGGTAACTGCTGGAATGATCACTGCATGAACAGCAGCCATTGGAGGAGCCTCACGTGCAATCTTCCCATGGGAACTGCAATCAGGGACGCTGCCATGAGTCCCAAAACCTTCAACACCAATTTGGCCGGGGCTTTCCTGCATTGCAGTAGAAGAAGAACCTGTTCCTTGAGGGATGAAGCCCTTACTTGAGGGAGCTTTACCAATGTTAAGCGCGTATCTAGGTCCACTCCGATGAATGAAATATGCTGTGAGGGTCGAAATTGAAAATGACTGGCTCCCAGCCGGAAGCGCAGGTGATCTCTGGACGTTCTGGCCATCTTGATGTGGTAGTACGCGTCCTTGAGATCTATCGAGCACATCCAGTCGTCCTTCTGCAAAAATGGAAGGATCGATTGAAGCGTTACCATCCGGAACTTTTCCTTCTTCACAAAGGTACTGAGATTGCTGAGATCCAAAATGGGTCTCCAGCCCCCTGTCTTTTTCGGAACTAAAAAGAACCTTGAGTAAGTTCCGGATCCTTTTTGGTCCACCGGGACTGGCTGAATGACTCTTTTTTTTGAGCAGCTTTGAAATTTCTATTGCTGTTGGGCCTCGCAGACGGGGTGGCACATCTGGAGACCTTCTTTGTTGGGGTGGAGTTGACATAAAGGGTATATTGTATCCTCTGGTTACAATGCTTTTTACCCAGGAGTCTGAGGTGAGAGTTAGCCAGGCCTGTGGGTATAAAGCCAAGCGACCCCCGACTGCCTCCAGAGCAGGACAGTCGGGCCCCAATTCAGGAGTGCTGGAAAGGCTTACCAGGGATAGTATCCCTGTCGCCTTGGTTCTGTGGAACCCCTCTGCCGCCAGGGCAGCGTCTTCCATGTCTGCCCCCCCCCTCTGCCTCTGGGGGGGGTCACTCTGTGTGGCCTGGAAAGATCCCTGAGTTCTACGGAACCACATTTTTCCACCTCGCTGCCCTTTGGAGTACGGTCTAGATGGTACGGAAAAACAGACTCCGACAGCAGACAGAGTCTTTCCTTCCTGCTCACACCGAGTTAATGTCTCTTTCACTTTGGGCCCAAAAAGAGTGACACCATCAAAGGGGGCATTGGCGAAAGAAGACTTGAAGGCTTCCGCAAAAGAGCACAGCCACATCCAGGATTGTCTTCATAGAGCAATCGCTGAAGCTGCAGCCCTACTCGACCCTTCAGCCGCATACGAGATGAGCCTCATGGACGAGTTCACTACGGAGGTAAGGGTGTTAAGTTGTGCTGTTACCTTATCTGAAACAGCAGCATCTGTGTTACCCTGGAGGGTATCTCTCAGCTCCTTGATGAGATCCCTCTGTAGTCATGTAAAATGTGTCAAATAGTTTAGCGAACGCATGGAAAAAGTCGCTGAACTAAAAACGTGCTTCCCGTATCTGTCCATAGTCATAGAATCCTTATTAGGAGGATGAACAGAAGAGGAAGACTCTGACATCTCCTTTTTAGTGGCTGCGGCCACCACCATAGCGTCAACCAGGACTCCTTTGGTGAGATAAGTCTTGTCCTGGGGAGCGGTAATAAATTTATTTGGTTTTCGAGGGACCGGTTCCACTGTGTCCGGTGTCTCCCACGCCCTTCGAGCAATCAAATCCATTAACTCATCGAAGGGCGGAGTAACCCAGGAGGTAGAAGGTTGAGCACCAAATGCCTTCAGCAACACCGACTCGTCCTCAGTGGGGGCTAGGGACTGCCAATCACCCCTCTGTTTTAATATCTCCAAGATGTCTGCAAATGAGACATCCTCGGAGGGGGATTTTGGGGACCCCTCTGACTCATCCAAGTCAGTGTCAGAAGTTAGAGATTCCTGTGGGGAATCTAAGTGCCTCCTCTTGCACAATCTTTTCCTCGGAACCTCATCGGAGGGAGATTCCGGTGAGGCCTCCGAGGAACAGGGGGCGTCCTCTAGGGATGGCTGAGACAATGGTGCTCCATGCTTTGGATGTGTCGTGGGAACAGAAACAGAGAGCGGCTCCTTAAGGGAGGGAGAAGACGCGTCCGATGAAGTGGTTGTCTGTGTAGACAAAACCTTCCTCATAAGGTCAAAAACCCTGAACCTCGGGTCGAAGACTCCCCCAGTTCCGAAGAACATGGAAGAATCTGAGACACGGGGCCCATGGGTCTCGACCCCAAGGACGGAGCCGAGCCGATCTGCGCCGAGGCCCCGAGAGGGAGAGTCGGCACCGAAAGGTCGGTACGACTCTCGGTCCCGGAACCAAGGAGAGATGGAGTCGAGGTAAATGGTATCGATCGTGCAATGGACGGTTTCAGCACCAAGGGCTCCACTATCATCGGCTCATCCTCTTCCGGCTCAGAAGACTGGATGGGTCTCGAAGGAGGACCTGTTGGAGATAAGGGAAGGCCTTCTAGTTTCGACACCAATTGGGAGGAAACTGCAATCAATTTGGAAAGGGCCGTGTTCTCCATAAGTTTCTGCACGACACGATCCACATCAGTATCGGATAATGGTCTTGAAGATCGGGTCGAAGGTGCTGAAGATAGCACCGACCGAAGAATAGACGGTGGTGGTAGTTCCGACACCGGTTCCAAGACCTGGGGCTCAGTGAGAGATAAACGTTCGAGGCTCGTGGCGAACGAACTTTAGAAGATGTACTCGGAGCCGATGACATGGGCTCCGACATCTTCGACCCCTTCGAGGACTTAGAAGCCTGGTCAGACTTGTCCAAGGCCTCCTGGAAGGCAGGCTTGAGAAGTCCCCTGTCAATAAGTTTCCTGTGTCTATCTGTCATGACCCTCCCACTGAAGGAATGGCATATAGAGCAATCCTCTTGCAAGTGGAGAGGGCCAAGACAGTAGACACAGGAAGTGTGGTTGTCAGTGATGGACATTTCCTGTCCACACTGACACCTTTTAAAACCAGACTTGGCTTTTTCAGACATTTTAATTAAAGAAGAGAGAATTTAACACTAGCTAATATTAGGAAGAATTAAAGCTATAGGTTAAAGAAGGGTAGGCCCCAAAAGGGAAACCTATAAAAAAACTAACTACAATATACACACACACACACTATAGGATAGAAAATAAAATATCAAAAAACTATAGGAATATAAGAACTTTTGACAACAAAAAAGAAACTATCTTATCTGTCTAACAACAGTTTTCTCTGGTCCGAGCTCTCTGAACGATGTGACCCGTTGCAGCAGCAAACTAGATCTGAGTAATGGCAGGGAGGATTGTGGGATATAGCCTGGTCTCAAGCTTCTCTAAGATGCAGAGCTTTGCTATGCGGCCGACTCGGAGCCGAGGATCGGCTCCGAACCCGTGTGTAAGAACAAACGGCGAGATTGAACACTCTCACATGGGGAGGAATTTAAGGAATGGGTAATGAAAATTATTTGAGAGTTATTAGGAAAGATATAAATTTTGTCAGAAGTTATAGCTAGTAAGTGGGATAAAATGAAAGTGGAATTTAAAAATAGACTACAGATAAAAGAAAATTGATATGGTTAAGAAGTAACAAGAATTATTTAGAGGGGTTGACAATGGTTAAAATATTGCAGAATACGGGGAATTTCACAGAAAAAGAAGAGGCACAAATGCAGAGTGCTAAAGAGAAAATAAGTGAGTACTTAGATAAAATGCATGATTTTACAAATATTGCAGTTAAGCAACTGTTTTTGATAATAACTTCAGATCACAAAAATGTTTAGCACAATGACTTACGCAAGTGTAAGTAGAAAGGGTTGTTACCAAACTTAGGCAGCCTATAGCAAGAAAAATTAATCAGCGATCCTGTAGAGGTATTAGACATATTTCGGAAATATTATGAACATTTATATAAACAGAGGAATGTGGAAATGAAGAAAAAGCACAAGTGGAAATATTTATGGAAGACTTAAGGATGGAAAAGTTAGAGGTAGATGAGGTTCAACAATTGACAGGATAGGAGGAGATGTGATAAAAATATTGGTGACGCATACTCAATCTGCAGGAAGGTGTGCAGGAATAGATGGTATTCCTGTAGAAGTTTGTAAGCTAGGAGGAAAAAAAGCAATAAATATCTGAAAAGTTTTGTTTAACAGTATTTTAAAAGGAGGGGAAGCACTCAACATCCTGGAAGAAAGCTGTGGTGGCTGTAATACCTAAAGATGTGAAAGACCCATACGGCACAGCTTCATATAGGGACATTTCAATGTTAAACCATGATTATAAAGTGTTAATATCTATAACAGCTAAAAGAATGGCAAAGGTGTTTCTAAAACTGATAGATATGGATCAATATGATAGTGTGGAGAGGAAGAAAACATTTGACAACACTAATAGAACAATGATGATCCAGAGGGAAGCAGAATGCAAAAAATACTGCTACTGATAGTGGGTCTTTATGCAGACAAAGCATTCGATAGAAACAGCTGGGATTTTATGAGTAGGGCAATGGAAGAATTTGCAGTCCCTGACACAATAATATGGTTAATTAGTAAGATACACATATGAGGGTCTGAACAGAGGAACCAGGAAGGGGTGCCCTTTTTCCCCTTTATTTGACATATATTTAGAGCTATGGACAAAGAAAATAAGGGACTCAGAATTCAAGGATGTAATTGGTGTGGTAATCAAGACAAGTTGGTTTCATTTGCAGACTATATTTTTTTGTTACCTGATAAAACCAAAAAAGACATCTCAGTGTTGCTGAACATTCTGGGACAGTTATACTTTTGTTGGGATATAAAATTAATGAAGACAAAAAAGGTTATAGTTGTAAACTATGTACCCACACGTGAACTGCTTCAGCAATATCTAAAGTCATGGGACATGATAAAATGAAGTATTTAGACGGATAGATCAAAAAGGATTCTGTTATAGCAGCTAAAGATTTGTGGGAAGAGACAAAAGAAAAGCGAATACAAAAAACTGAGAATCTGGAAGCTCTTGTTTATGGATACGAATGAATACAAGCAGTGAAAATCTTTTCAGTCACTTTAGTTTTATATAAAGGCCAGGCATATTTTTATGAACCAGATTAGATGTTGTGGGTAGTAATTAATAAAGAGCAGAATGGTTTTATCTGGGAGGGGACGACGGCAAAGGTCAACAGGGATAAGTTCAGCCTTCTAACATGACAAGATGGTTTAGGACAACCTGATTTGAAGGGATATTTTAGAGCTACATAGTTAAGGCTCATCTACATAACACAAGCAGAAAGCTGCAATTCAAAGTATAAAGACATGATGATGAAGCAGAAGGGAAATTCAGGTAGTAAGGAGAGAGTTGGATTTTGTATGCAGATCCTTAAGGAGAATAACAACAGCAATACAGCACTTCTAGAAAAACCTCATGTTGATCAGGAACGAATGCAGAAATGGTTAAAGAGAGGCGAATTTAAACAAATACATGAAAGGTTAATACTGGCAGCCCAAGATAATGGGCTAAATGCATGCTGGTTTACAAAGTCCATTGAACATGTGGAAGAAACAGACAAATGTAGGTTTTGTAAAACAGAATTGGAAACAGTCACACACCTCATTGCTGCTTGTGACACACTAATGGCAGAAGGACTGTATACTGAAAGGCATAATAATGTGGCAAGACTGTTGCACTGGGGATTGTACAAACATTATTGTATTGAAGTGGCTGAAAAACACTGGAAACATGAGCCACAAAGTATCACAGAAAATGATGAAGTTTATATCACATGGGATCACCCATTACCAACAGTTCAAAAGATAGATGCTAGAAAACCAGATATAGTGGTCCAAGAAAAGAAGACAAAAGTGGCATTGCTCACTGAAATTGCTACAGCCAGTGACTACAGTGTCTGACGTACAGCCACAAAGTCATAAAATATCAGGATCTGAAGGCAGAAACAAAAGCAAGTTGGAAAAAAGATACCCAGACAGTTCTAATAGTAGTAGGAGCAATGGGTCTTATAAAAAAGAATCTACAACTGTGTCTAGATATGTTACCAATCCATGTAACCCTGCATGAACTGCAGAAGGAGTCATTACTGGCCACATTGAGGATGCTGTGAAGAGCACTTTTGGCTGACATCAAAGATTAAAACAATACTAATTTCATAAACTTTAATCATACTTTGACTTAGGAATGGGGTCCATTCCAGTCATGATATTAGAAGCCCAAAAGATTTGGAAAAATTAAAAAAGATTGAAAACATTATTATAGGGATCCGAATGGAGAGATGAAAAGTCAGCAAGCAAAGGAGTAGTAGTAGTGCTGAAACTTAATTCATCCTCAAGTCTTGGTGAATAACTTTGTGAGGTGGACTCTGTTTTTACAAAATCTCACCAAGGCGACACTGACATATAGACTGTATTTCTATAGCATACATCATGCACAGAAGTAGGTCAAAAATTGAGAGATAGCTGGGTGCACAACACCCAGGATAAAAAAGTGCCCAAACCTGTTAGGCACACTAGTGCCGGGACTGGAAAAAATGGCAGTCTAGAATCCTCAAAATATGGAAACATTCCTACAATGGGGCCAGGCCAGGCCCAGGGGAAGGATGGCCCCTCTGTTGTAGAAGGAAGTAGCGGTCCACAAAAACTGATAGGCCAAAGAAGAGCCATAAAGATGAAACAGTGGACTACTGAGGATAAGAAAGAAATTATGTATTGTTACTATTATGCAAAAAGCCCAGAATTTCCAGACACAAGATATATAGAATGATTAAGAGAGAAATTACAGGAAAGAAAAAGACTTCCTCAAGAAGAACTGTCAGAAGCTTCAAATGAAAATTTGCATTCATTAATACAACAGATTTGTGAAAAACAGTATATAGATCAAGAAACTTTAATCTGTTTTGGAAAAAGAAGCATCCGAGGAAGTGCAAAAATATAAACAACAAAACCTAGAGATACTTGAAAAGTATAAAAAAGAAATATGGACATGGGAAAGAAAGAGATATTTGATATGGTGCAATATTTATGCAAAGGAGAAAGCCAAATTAATCAATATAAAGAAGGCAGCCCCAAAGATATTTGAAAAGAAATACAGGCAAAGGCATACGGATATGGAACATTTCACAATAAAAAAAAATCATATCACAAAGATGGAACACAGAAAAGAAGATTAGTAAAGTAGAAGTTAAAAAAAATAGAGATTGAAGTTATGAAGTGCCTGGGAAGTGAAGGATTTGGTGTAGAAGGTCTAACACAGGTTACATCACAGCATGATGGAGTGGGTCCTCAAAGTAAGGAGAAACATGAAGATCAGGATACATCTGAAGAAATATGGACATGAGAAAGAAAGAGATTTAATATGGTGTAATATTTAAGCAAAGGAGAAAGCAAAACTAACCAATACAAAAAGAGCAGCACCAATGATATTTGAAGAGAAAAACAGGCAAATTAATCCAGGCATGGATTGACTATAAAAAAGCATTTGATAGTATCCCACATTCACGGATAAAAAAGTGCTTAAAAATGTATAAGATACACCCTACACTGATCGACTACATTACAGTGACCATGAAACAGTGGCAGATCACAATTAACCCATGATAAAGGACAGATTATTATCCCAGGGATAAAAATTCAAAGTGGGATATTCCAGGGTGATTCTCTGTCACTGTTGCTATTCTGCCCTGCCATTAACCCATTAAGCTGTTTACTTAACAGCTTAGGCCATGGCTACAATTTGACTCCTAGAAAACAGTGTAAAGACTTCTCATCTTCTCTTTGTCGATGATTTAAAACCGTATAGCTCATCAGATGTGGAACTGAAAGCACAGCTGCAGCTTGTCAAAACTTTTTCAGATGATATAAGAATGTCATTTGGTCTTGATAAGTGTGCAAAAGCAACCTTTAAAGCAGGAAAACTGCAGCACCAGGAAAACATTAGTTTGGGATAAGAATGTGATATAAAAGAACTGGAGCAAGTGGGAGTGTATAAAAATTTGGGAATTGATGAAGGATCAACAATAAAACATGAACAAATGCAAATAAAACTTAGTACGGAATACTTTAGAACACTTAAATTAATTCTGAAAACAGTGCTGACATCAAGAAACAAAATCCAAGCTATAAACCAATTTGCTCTTACTGTCCTAACTTATAGTTTTGGAGTGACGGACTGGCCCCAAAACATGTTGGATAGATTAGAAAGGAAAACAAGAAGGATGCTTCATGCTCACCAAATGATTTATAAAAATCAGTGTATACCAAGATTATATATTCCCCGTTCTGAAGGAGGGATGGGCCTGCTTGAAATTGATTACATGCACAGATCTGCAATTGTGGGACTCCACACATATTTGCTGACCTCAAAAGACCCAAATGTAGTGAAAGATTTGAAACATGAAGAGAATAAATCTAAAATGACTTCTCTGCTTAATTTAGCAGAATCATATCTGCGTCAAGCAGGAATGGAAATCAAACCAGAAGCAGATAAAAATCAGAAAATCAGGCAGCAACTGAATGTGCCAAAAAACAAAAGAAAGAATCTAAGGTAAAGGACTAGATGAGAAGGCAAAAAACATGGAAAAAGCATAAATATAGGTGCAAGTATAGAAACTTCTGGAAAAACCTCATGTTGATTAGGAATGAATGCAGGAATGGTTAAGGAGAGGAGAATTCAAACAAAGACATGAAAGGTTAATACTGGCAGCCCAGACAGTGGGCTATGTACACGCTGGTTTACAAAGTCCATTGAACATATGGGAGATGCAGATAAATGTAGGTTTTGTAAAACCGAATTGGAAACAGTCGCACGACTTGTTGCTGGTTGTGACATACTAATGGCAGAAGGACTGTATACTGAAAGGCATAATAATGTGGCAAGACTATTGCACTGGGGAATGTGCAAACATTATGGTACTGAAGTGGCATGAAAAACACTGGAAACATGAGCCACAAAGCATCATAGAAAAATGATGAAGTTTATATGACATGGTATCACCCATTACAAACAGTTCAAAAAACAGATGCTAGAAAACCGGATATAGTGGTCCAAGAAAAGAAGACAAAAGTAGCATTGATCATTAAAATCGCTACACCCAGTGACTACAGTGTCTTGCGTACAGAAAGACACAAAGTCATAAAATATCAGGATCTGCAGACAGAAACAAGAGCAATGTGGAAAACAGATTCCCAGACAGTTCCAAAAGTAGTAGGAGCAACAGGTCTTATAAAAAATAATCTATAATTGTATTTAGGTATGTTACCAATCCATGTAAGCCCATACGAATTGCAGAAGGAGTCACATTGTGGGTGCTGTGAAAAGCACTTTTGACTGACATCAAAGATTGAAACAATACTAATTTCATGAACTTTAATCTTACTTTGACTTAGGAATGGGGTCCATTCCCATCATAGTATTATAAATCCAAAAGATTTGGAGAAATAAAAGAAAAATGATTATATTCATAAAGTAGCAGAAATTATTCCAAGAACTAAGCAAACATGAAAAAGGAGAAAGGAGATTCTACTGATTGGATGACTCAAATTAGGGGCACACACACACCAGGAAAGAGGGGATTGGAATTTAATGGAAAAACTGGTAAAGAAACCAATATACAGGGAACAGATAACTGACAGGGAAAGGTAATATAATGGGAAGAAGCCAAGAAGACATCTGGACTGCAGGTCAGAGACTACCTTCCTTACCATGGACTGATATCAGAGTATAGGCAAATAGAAAGTGTTAGGGAAAACCTAAGTGAAAGACCTGAACTGGTAGAGTTTTTAACTGAATCTAGAGCAGAAGCTGCTGTTAAAAATGGGATAACCAGTATGGCATATAAAATACTGCATAACTTTAGGAATCAATCAGAGGAGGTTAGAAAAGACTGAGAGGAGAGACTGGATAAATAATTCACAAGGAAACAATGGAAGGACATATGTATGCCTCCCAAATATGCAATAAAGTCTAGAACAGTTAGGAGTTTTGCTTGGAAGTGTTTACTCAGGTATTTTTATACCCCAAGCAGTCTTCAAAGAATTTTTCTGCAGGCAGATGACAAATGTTGAAGATGTGTTGGGGAAGAAACAGTTATGTACCCACCATAACATTCTACTGTGTTGTCCATTTTAATTTTTCCTCAATAATTGGGTTTGGATCCGATCCTTGGATCTGACTCAGCCATTATTTACAACTCGTGGCCAGTAGAAAATTCTCAAGCTCCTCCTTTACCTATAATGCTCTTTCCCCTAACATACATCAGATCTTGTTTGCTGGATTGTTGTTGTCTTTCGGCTTTTCCTGGTTAGGGGTCGCCACAGTGAAACTCCGGTCCGCTAATGATTGGCAGTAGATTTTCACGGTGCCGAGTTGCCAGCTCGATGCCTAACCTTCAATGAAGGCACGCCCATTCATGCATGTCTTTCGGAACGCCACTCGACACGCAGGGAGGACATGCAGACTCCACACAGAAGGCACTCTCCGCACACTAGCTGAGAATCGAACGGGAGCACCTCTTGCTGTGAGGCAGCAACGCTACTGCTGCAGATCTTGTTTGCTGGATTACAGTATCAAAAAATATTAGCACCCTGGTAACAGAAACACATATCTGTAGCTCAGCATAAGGAGCAGTGATTCCTTTATAAGGTCTCACTCTTCTAGAAGTCATTAGTTCAAAGGTAGGGGGTTGGTCGACGGGAGTTGAGGAAGAATGAAATGGACAACACAGATGGAACATTATGGTGAGTACATAACTTCCTTATCTGATATTTTCAATTTTATTCATCTCTCAACAAATTGGGACAGAGTCCCCAGCTACCTGAAATCCCAGGAGGACTCTAAGGAAGGATATTTCTTAGCATAAGTGAGCCGAAGTCTGCTCTTTCCCTCAACAGCAGATCTAATTTGTAATGAATAATAAAGGTGTGAGGATTAGCCCAAGTAGCAGCCGCACATATATTGTCCATGAAAGACTTGGATAAAAATACTGATGATGTTGCCATGGACCTGGTTGAATAGGCTCTCAAAGGTTTTGGTAAGGAGAAGGCCAATTTGTTATAGTCAAAGGATATACAGTCAGTCAGCCACCTGGCTACGGTTACTTTTGTAACTGGCTTGCCTAACATGGAATCTGCAAAAGGAAACAATCTGTTTTTCTGAAGTCCTTCATTCTGTGTAAGTAAAAATGTAATTCCTATGAATGTCCAGTGAGTGTAATGTATTCAATTTTGCTTGTAAAATTTGGAAAGAAAACTGGCAGATTAATAGATTGGTTGATGTTGGATTCTGACACCACCTTATCGAAGAGGGAAGAACTTGTTTGTAAAGCTACCCTCTCCCTATGAAATATTAAGTAAGGAGGTTTGGAGGACAATGCTTGAAGTTCTGCCAGTCTTCTAGCAGAGGTGATGACTACCAAAAATATAGATTTCCAGGTCAAAAATTTAAGTTTGCATTTTGCTGCTGATTCGAAAGGGGAGTGAATTAAGGCCTGTAATACTAAATTTAAGACCAGTGGTGGAGATGGATCCTAATAAGGAGGTCTCAAAAGAAGGGCACCTTTCAAAAAGGCCTTACAAAGTTTGATGAAGGCAAGGAGGAGTTTTCAATCCCTATGTGAAAATTATAGATGGCAGCTAGTTGTACTCTAATAGTTGAGGTGCTGGCTCCTTTGTTGAAAATTGTTGCTAAAATTTTAAGGACACTTTGCGCTGGTGCTGAAAAAGGGTCAACATGTTTCTGCTGCCCCCAAAAAACAAATCTTTTCCATTTACTTCTGTAAACTTTTCTTATGGAAGCTGTGTGGGAAGACAAAAGTATATGATGAACACAGGAAGAAAGCATATGTTGTCTGGCTATACATGGAAGTGGAGAAACTATGCAGTCAGCTTTACATTTGAGATATCCGGGTGAATCATGTCTGTCAGGTGAGAAAGAAGGTCTGGAATTGGATGCAAAATCTAAGGAAGGTAGAGTAGATGAGGCCAAAGAAAGGGGCACCAAATTTGCTGAGGCCATTAAGGGGAAACAAGGATGACTTTACTCTTCAACAGGGATACTTTCTGTAGAAATTTGGGGGTTGGGGGATACACACAGAGGGGACCGGGGGGGGTCAGTCATGTAGTACAGCATCCATCCGTGATTCTCCCAGTGGTGGACTATGTTTAGCCATTGAATGTCACATTCCTGAAATGGGCATTCATTGTAAACATATCAGAGGAACTGAATTTCTGGCCATATGATCATAAATAATATCATCAAACGATTATAGCTGGCCAGCATAACCAAAATGGAACATAGTACATACTTATTGGTATGGTAGGGGTAAGGAAATCTGCCCTTTCTCCACTGTAGCACGATTATGGAGTTGGTATATATAATTAGTGGGGAGTGTGGGGGGCTGTGAGTATTCGGTGAACACTATGGCTTGAGGATTAAAAGATTTACAGATGTCAATCTTTCTAAAGGTGCTCAGGGCCTAGACAATAAACACACAAGGTGTGAGAGTCAGAAAGAGGCAACTTATGACCGCACTTCTGGCACTTCTTAAAACCAAATGTTTTTTCAGACATTTTGACAAAAAATTTTCTAGATAGAAAAATGAACTTTTTGTTTTGTTTTTTAATAAACAGAAAAAGGGAAGGAGATACAAACAATGGTATTGAAGAATACACTAACCATGTAAAAGGGGACAGAAGTGAAAGCTTACCAACAATGGTAAGAAAGCATTACACTAGTGTGTAGATAGGGAGGAAATATAACAGCTATAAGAAAGGGTAATAAGATAAAAAAATAATAAAATAATATCTTATCTCTGTTTTTGAACACTAAGTTTGAGAGCTCACAGCAGCCACATCTGAACACAAAAGCGGTAAACGAGATCTGGGGTATGTTAGGGAATAGAGCATTATAGGTAAAGGTGGAGCTTGAGAGTTTTCCAGTGGCCACAAGCTGTAAAAAATGGCCAAGTCAGATCTGAACCAAACTGTTGAGGAATGAAAGAAAATTGACAACATCAGATCACATGTTTTGAGACTGTAATGAGTTGACAGAATTTAAAAACGTCTACAGAGTACTCTGTCAGAAATAACCTCAGGGAATCCCATGGACATAAGTTTCTCTTTTACATCCTGGATAGGATCAAAAAAGAGGAGTTCCAAGGACCAACCGATGATTACTTGGAGAAGCAAGAACCTGAATGGCAGACTAGGCTCAATGTCAGCAGAGCCCCTGGACTGAACTCTCACATATCCATAACCAGTGTACTAAATCTAAGGAAGCTTCAACATCAGGCCTACTACTGAGAGCAAAAGGGATTGTTTTACCTAATTATTCATAGAAATTTTGTTTATCACTCCTAAAGACAGTCACTTAATGTCTTCCCATAGTTAGAAGTTAGGTCTTTTTATTTCTTTATTTTTATACAAATATGAATTTTCTGACCATGATCTCCAGTTCAAACTTTTACACCCTCAGAGGTCTAATAACACGACACAGTATGTGAGATCTGCATATCTTAAACACAGGATGCCCATAATGGGTTCATTTGTATATATCCCATGAGCCTCTAGTACAAGAGTTTTTTAATGAAGCACACAGTGAAAACCCTAGCCTGGTCAGTTTTTTCTTGTAGTTTTTACAGATTGATTTATCCATGTTAACTGGTTAGGAGAGATTTTTGCAGACACCCTTATGGTAATGGACATCAGTTGGGTTAATGTAAGCTTGCATTCTTAATTCCTCAGTGTAAAAAAGTGAGTTCATCTAACTTCTGAAAACATTACACAATAAAGCAGAATCTGATTTGAAGAAGAACCAAGAGTCAACCCTGTCATTGCTATGATTGTACAGGATAATCTTTTGCAACTTTTTGAAAAATAAAAATCTCTTAAGATCTGTGCTATGCTTGAAGCTTGACCTGCTGGTTCGATTAACTTAAAGCTATTTTGACACATGTCTAAACTGGTTTGGTGGTACTGGTAAAAGATACATACAAGAAAGAGCCTTGGGGTACTGCTCTGATCATAGGCGCTTCCAAGTGCTAGGAAAAAATATTGTCTAAGCAAATGGGTTACATCTAAGAAATTATTTGTTTAAGCTAGGATACAGGATCTGTACTGCCTAGACATAGTAAAGCTCTATTAAGTTTAATTTTTGTGGCTGCGGAAATGTCAATTTCTTCAAAATGGAAATCAATGTCTAAACCAACTGTATTTGAAGTAGTGAATTGAGTAATTTATGTATTGTTTAATTGTGATAAATGTATTAAATAATGCATGTGATATATAATGTTTGTAACAGATTGGGGCTTGGTATAATGGTTAATGTACTTGACTCATAAGCACAAGGTACAGGGATTTGATTCTCACCTTTGGAAAGAAAATTGGTGAGGATTAAAATGGCCTGTTAGGAAAGCTGGCCTAGTAATCAGCTATGAACTTGGCCTGCTGATGTCATTCACCTTAGAAGTACCTTTGGACACTCTTTAGCTCTATAAGCTCTGTGGTGCCTGCAGTAACTATGTAGCACTACAGTACAAGTAACTAGAGAAGTAGTGGTTCTAATCTCAGCACAAGCAACTGTTCAAGCAGTTGATCTGTAATGAGCGGCGTACCCCAGGGATCAGTCTTGGGGTCTCTGTTATTTGGGATATACTTCTCTGAGGTGCAGGTCAAACTATGGCTGATCAAGTTTGCAACGGACTGCAAGCTGGGCACAGTCAGCAATTCCCCAAGTGATGTGGATGTCCTCCAAGAGGGTCTCACCTAAACAAATGACTGGTGCCAGAAACATGGCCTCAAGCTGAATGCTAAAAAATGCATCATCCCCTTTGGGGAGAATAACATGCCCACATATTATCACATTAATAACAATGTCCTAAGTATAAATCAGTAGTGAGGAATTTGTGCACTCAGGTTGATAACAACCTGACTTTTGACCACCATGTTACTTCCATTGTATGGAAAGCTTTCTACATGGCCCACCTCATAAGTAAGGGTATCTCATCCAGGGACAAAGAGGTCATAACATCCCTGTATTGTTCCTTTATAAGGCCAATTATTGAGTACAACACCCCCTTTGGCATGTACCTCGCAAAGCACATGCAGCAGCTGGAAGACCACAGAGGTTCCTCATCAGGAGAATCCAGGGCCTCAAACATCTACCCTACACAGATAGGCTAAAAGCCCTATCCCTCTACTCAGTTTCATACAGACTCCTCAGGGGTGACCTCTGTTTGGCATATAAAGCAATCTCAGACCCCACCTTGATGGGACTGCTGCATAACAGCAAGTCAAGCTCCACTCGAGCAAACCATACATGCGACCTCAACCTGGTCTGCGATATAAATAGGACTTGGCGGGACAGATTTGTGTCCCAGAGACTCCCCCATCTGTGGAATAGACTCCCTCTCCACATCAAGCAGAGTACTTCATTATCCCTTTTTAAGCGCAACCTGGATAACAGAAAATACATCCTTGGGATTCCACCTGTTTCAATGCTGGACAGGGGCTTTGGGTGCTGACTTGTCTAAACATGGGCTAAACTCTTGGCTAGGCTTATAAGGACCTCAGGGCCAACAGCCTAGTAACCTCCTATGAACTGTGAACATGTTAACATGGTTTGTTTTCATTTAAGTACTGTATGTTTGCCTGTGCCTTAAGTGATAATTCAATAAAGGTGTCACATAAAACCCCAAAATGTTGCATCATCAAGTGATGTGATAACCTAGGTTGATCAACAGTGTGTAGACAGACTGCATGGAACCACAAGCTCCTTCAGATAAGCATAAACCAGGTTATACAAGATGAACACACCAGGGACAAAACTTTGTGAATTATATTAAACAAAAATTCTGCAAAACCAGCACCATATGATAGTAAAATGGTGTACCCATTAGTAGCAGGGCAGTAGAATTCTGGACCATTTACAAGTTGTCTAGTTCTGATTTAAAAGGCCCCAGTTAGCAAGTCATAGTACTCAAGACCAAAAGGAAGCCAAGCTAAGTACAAGCACATTTAGGTCCTCAGATGGACTCATCCAGGCCACCATCTTTTGGAACTATTACCATCAGCCAGATGTTATAGATGAATATGCAGCAAAACAAGCAGATATAACAACAGTTTTTTTTTTCTACAGGCCATGAAGTTCATAAATGGTTAACTAAGCTTATTAAATTGGGGTATTCTTTTTCCAAGCCACAGAGGATTCTGCAGTATTGTTTACATATTTTTAATACTTGTTTCTTTCTTGCACTGAGTTGCACTTTGCACCTTGTATGTATATGTATATGCATATGTATATTTTCTTTTCTGTCTTGCTCTTAATAGTTGCATGTATGTCGTTTGTGTTGTTCTTAATAGTTGTATGTATGTATGCCGTTTATGTAATTCATGCTTGGAGAGCCAAATTCCTTGTATGCGTACATACTTGGCCAATAAATCTGATTCTGATAAATGTTTGATCCAGCTTACATTTCTTAGATTTTAGCATGATATCTGAAATACAGCTTACAACTCATACTTATGAGTCAGTCTTTTAATTAGGTGAACACCAATGTCTCTCACTTTACTATCAAATTAAAGCATATTCTTCCCCCATATATAAAACAAGGGTTAAGGGCTGGACAGTCCGAGTTCCACAAGATGGCGTGCACAATACTTTTGCTTTTTTAGATGTGTTCATCAAATGGCAATTATAAGTCATCCACAACTAGATGTATTCCATATCATCAACAAGGGAATTGATAAGAATTGTATGCCCCTGAGGAAATACAGTGGTAAAAGTGAACATTGTCTGCAGAGCAATGAAATCAAACATCCCCCCCTTGAAAAGGATCTCCTACAAGAAAAGTACATATGGAGGACAATACTGAACTCAAAATTAAACCATGTGATACTCCCATGGAAAGAGGGTATAGAGATACAGAAAAGAACCTCTGATACAACCTTCAGTTTCAGTCCAGGGAGGAGGAAGACAAACTGACACAGGACACTCCTAGAGATTCTGCACCAAGTGTGAAGGAATTCTAAAAAGATGCTAAGATCAACCATGTCAAATACTAAAAAGACCTCACATAGGACTAAGCAAGCAATAATGCCCAACAGGTGTGTGTTACTGTGTAAATAATGCACACCCACGTGTGTTCTGAGGCCCAGTGCTGCAGGTGGAAGGCTTCTACATCACTGGAAGGGCATTATTTACACAGTAGCACACACTCTGTTAGGCATTATTCCACATAAAGAATGGGTTGCGTGTAAAACTGCTGTTTCACTTATTTACTTTTTATTATATCATTATTATTTTGTATGAATTTTGATGTAAAATAGTTCATACGCCTAATGTTTCAAACTTGATATAACATATTTAAATAGTGTTGGTGGAAGTATTTTACACGCAAAATGTAAGATTTTCAGAAAATGTCCAGATATTTACCTCAATTTTTTGGTACCTTACTTATAAAATTTGTGGTTTATTTGCATTCATTGTGGATTAAAGTCACTAAATAATGACAAAAATGCAAGTTTCAGACAGTGTCTCCTTCAGAAAATGCATGCAAAAACTATTCTAGCAACTTTCAGATTTTGAATTAGTAATGTTTAAAATCTGTTCCTATTTTTTTTACATTTGTACACCCATACCTCTCAACTTCTAAGCTCAAAAAATTTGGACAAACTAATGGGGGAAAAATACCTAAAATTAGGGGCAGATTTTAAATATTGCACTTATAAACTTAGAAAGTTTCTACAAATTCAAGTTTTGTATTAGCATCCATTTTCTAAAGAATAAGACATCTAAACCCCAAATATATGTAACCATTTAGTGACTTCAGTCCTACACAATTTGCCAAAAAACCTCAAATTTTATGAGGAACAATCTGATACTCAAAATCCAGACATTCTGTAAAAATCTGGACAGTTGAGAGGTATGGTCCCCCCTTTAGTTTAGGCTTTTTTCAGATTTCTTGGGATAACAGGTTGAGAGGTATGTATATCTCTTAACTGCTGCTGTCACTGGCCAGTTGCTCTCACTCAGTCTCTCTCTCTCTCTCTCACACACACACACACACACACACACACACACACACACACACACACACACACACACACACACACACACTTTCTTTTTCTAAATGTTTCTTTTAAGTTTACACTCACTAAACGGCAAAAGCGCTGCTTAGTGACTGTAAAATAACAGCAATCGTTAGCTTCCTTACAGTCTGAACTTCATAGCACCTTAATATGCTTGCTGTGAAGTATCAGACTCATTTTTCAGTGGGCATTACCTGTACATTAACACTTTACTCGAGAATGTTCATTCTCTAATCAGAGTGGCAATGTACAGGTCACCCATTCTCTAAAATGGAACAAAACATTGATCTCTCACCATTACAGGATCATTAATGACTCTAGTGAGGGCAGTGTAAATGTTATGCCTGGTCTGAAATACGGAGTGGAAGAGATCCCTGGACATATTTTCCTTTAAATGGAATTAACCTGTGTATAAACAACCTCATCAATAACCTTATCTATAACAGTAGGTTTAAGATAGGTTGGTAAATATCAAGACCATCTGGACCAAGAATGGTTGTCCTCAAAATATTGGTCACCAATCCCTTCTTTAAATTTGACAGAAAGACCCTGATATGTAAAGAAGAGACCTCTGATAAATAATCTTGTACTAACAATCTAATAACTTGTTGGGCTGGGCAAGGATTCAAAGTCAGGTGACAGGGAAGATCCTCAAAACCAGAGATATGAATTTATAGTAATAGGGAATCCAAAATTGAGGCCAGTATGCCAAAAATTAAGTTAACACACACACTGCTAAATAGATCCCAAGAGCTTGACAGGGTAGGGGAAGATGAACTTATAGACACAGGCTTAGCAGAAAGATTCCAACTGCAAATTCACACGCATTCAGTGAATATACAATAGGATCAGAGAGGATGAAATAAACAACTTGCTGATAATAATAAAGATTGTGGCAAATTGACTGATTGCAGAACAAGTCTTCTCAGGCAAGAAAGTTTCCTCTTTATTAGAGAGCTCTGCTTGATATAGAGCCTGTTCATCAAACATGAGTGTAACATCCCAAAGGACAGTCCATCTCCATTTACATTGAAGCCTCTGTCCCATTCTCTTAAATCCATGAAGACTGAAATCACAACAAATCTCATCTCAATCAAGATGAATAGCTCACTGATGCATGTTGGTATTCTGAGGATCGCAAATGTGATCCACAGAAAAGCAAGGCTGTAGATGCAAACAAGGGGAATATAGACTAAGACCAAGATTATAAAAGGAAAAGGATATGGGAAGGTGCACAACCCCCACTCCCATGTCAGAGGATGAAGACTATATACAAAAACAAAAGATGTCACTGCAGGTTAGGACATGTGCTGCATTTTCTCTGAAGCAACATTATTTTTCATAGTTACAGGATTTAGACGTGTGTCCGAATAACTTTAAGCTAAGCGAACCAGCAGGTCAAGCTCCAAGCTTAACATAGATATTAAGAGATTTTTATTTTTCAAAATGCTGCAAAAGATTCTCCTGTACAACCATAAAAACCACACAGTGACTCTTGGTTCTTCTTCTTCAAATGAGATTCTCCTTTATTGTGTGATCTTTTCAGAAGTTAAGTGGTGAAGAAACATTATTCTGGTTTTCCATGGACATGGACCCATAAAGAGATTTGGAAAGCTCCTTTATCAAATCTCCTTGCTACTTGGTAAGATGTGCTAAATAAGTCAATGACCTCATGGCAAAGATCACTGAGGTACAGAAGTACTTTCTAAATCTGTCCAAGGCCCTAAACTCCTTGTTAGGGGGATGGACAGAACTGCTCTGCTATGCGAGCTCTTTTTTGGTGGCTGCTGCTACAACCATAGCATTTACTGGGACCCTTTTACTCCAGTGTGCTCTGTCTTTCTGGGGGGCTAAAATGTATCTGGTCATGTGGGAATTGGTTCTATAGTACCCGGTTCCTTCCATACACAGTGTGAGACAAGATCTATTAGCTCATCAGAGGGAGAGATCACCCAAAATGTAGCTGGGCCAGACTCGAAGGCCTCTTGAAATGACTCCTCCTGGGAAGGGGATTCAGAAGACTATCCAGCTTTTTGCTTAAAAGTTTCCAGTACTTCTTCAAAGGAAATATCCTCAGGTGGAGATCCAGGGGACTCTTCGGCCTTCATCAAAATCAGTGTCTTCACTGAGAGATTCCTGAGGAGAATCCAGGTGTCTCCTCTTATACTTCCTCTTCCTAGGGAACCTCATCAGTGTTCTGGTCTAGTGAGGTATTGGAACTGGCAGGGAAGTCCCTATGGGCTGATCGGAAGCTCTACTGGGTAGGCTGTCCCAGTAGAATAGAGGTGAGAGGCTCAGAACTCAAACCTGGTGGTGGAAGAGATGCAGGATTCAAGGGAGGCAAGGTTGCCCTTTCTCTAGTCAGATTGAAATCCCTCTCCACTACCTCAAAGGTGGAAGACCTAGGGCAAACAAAAGCATGCAACTCCAGAGCTGAACATCCTTATGCCGATGAGCCCTGAACATATACCTCTCATCTGTCCAGATTTTCCTGGAATGTCCAGACTTTTGGCTCATAATTTTGTTTTTTTCTTCCTAAAATTTGTAATTTTCTGGCAAATTACTGAGGACTGAAGTCATTAAATAAAGACATACTTCTCAGTCTCAGAATTCATCTCTTTTAGAAAATGAATGCTACCACAAATCCTGTTAGTCTTACAACTTTCCAAGTTTTTAACAGCTATATTTAAAATCTGTAACTATTTTAGGGCCTTTGTCCACCATTATTTTAGGCTTTGTCCAAATGTTTGCACTAAGAGGCTGAGAAGGAGTCGGACCAGCGTCATCAAGTGTTGAAGCAGCTAGGGGCAAGTATGACTCCGATAACTTTGGAGGAGACTCCAACACCCTGGAGCTGCCACTGACACTTTGGATCTGAGAGTCTTCCTGCTCTGAAAGCACTGGAGATAGGTGACTCAGGAACATGGTCAGATTAGAAGAACCACATGTCTTCAGATCTGATGAAGACACCCTCAGAATCTTGGATTCGAGGGCTACAAAACCACAGGACAAATTGGAGAAGAAGATATAATTTCAGAGGAGGGCAGGCTCACTTCCAATGGGAGATGGAGATGGGATTACCACCATCTAGATCTGAGCTCTGAGGAACTTCCTCATCATCCTACTCACCTCTGCTTCAGACAAGCTGCTGGAGGACCTAAGAGAGGAGCTGTTTGAAGGTGGCCTGGAATGTTTCCTATGGGTTGTTTGAAGAAACAGAAAGTGGAGTTGAGGAGAGAGCAGCCCTTGAAAAAACCTAGGTGATCAGATCCAAGGTGACCTCTATTTCAATGAAGTAGGATCCAAAGTTGATGAATCTGATTTTTTGAGATCTTGGCATGAGGCTCAGAGGACTGAGCCGATGACGTAGAATGGTCCAGGGACCTTTTTTTAGGGTCTTTATGCTTGGGGTTGAATCACTCTTCCCCTTTTCAGATCTCTTTGAGGGGGTTTGAGCCCCAGTCACTAGAAAGGAACAGGTCACAAACAATGTTCAGTGCCTCACCAAAGTTCAGTCAGATGAAGTGAAATCGAAAATCCAAAAGTCACAAAAGACTGAACACTGCTGGAGTCAAACACCTTCTGTTTATTTAAAACACCAAACACATAAAAGATGAGCACTTTCGGGCCTCTGCCCTTCATCAGATAGAGCTTCTCACATAGTCCAAACAATTTAAAATACATGTTAACCAATGAAATTCAGTTAAAAATCAATGAAAATTCATTGAGCCCAGGACTCCTATGTGCCATAAGTTCAACAATCCATTTTGATTCAGCTAGTTCAGTCAGCTGTTTAATGTAAAAAGGAGGCTGGAATCGGACAGGTCATACAACAAGATCAGGAGGTTGCAACATTGACTGATACGCACAATATTGGTATTATTTTTAATCTTTCATCTTACAGTTTATCTGAGGATGAACAGTTTGTTTTAAATAAAGGACTGACATTTGTGCCCAGTAAGTCTTGTGTATATAATGAAGTTATAATGGACCTAATGGTCTTTTGTCGTAATTTAGCATTGAAACAGATTTTTGGAGTGAATGAAGTGAGTGTTCATGCGTTAAGACAGCCAAGCAGTTTTGTCCCTTTTTCACCAGCTATGAATTTATTTATTAATGCATACAAGATCTGATACGATATTTTCAGATGGAGACACATAGTAAGTTTTATAATCTAACATCTACACAAAGGAAAGCATTATATAATCTTGGTAACAATGCAGACCTAACCATTAGAATGTGCTGTAGTAGTGAGTTACTACAGGATGACAACACATATATTCCGATAAACCCTTTGGGTGTGAAAGGAGTGATAGATAGTTTACATCAGTTTCTGCACAGTAATCTGATAGGTGAAGATCTATTTAAATTTCTATGGATAGATAAACCAGTGACACCTGTATTTAAAGCTCTTCCAAAATACACAAGTCAGAGACTGACCCACCCCTCAGACCTATAGTGTCAGGAAGGGGTGGGTGACGAAACATCTCCATTTGGTTGAGACCCTATTTAAGTAAATTGGATAATGTTTTAAAAGACACAGGTCATTTTTGAAGTCTTTAGGGGCTTATACAGGTGCTTTTGATGATAGGTTACTTATGGTAACCATGGACATACAGAGTTTGTTTACTGTTATAGGAAATGGATATGGCATAAATGCCGCTTCAGAGTTGTTGCTTGAACTAGATAGAAGCCATAGTGGGTTTGCTTAGTCTGGTGTTGGAGAACAATATCTTTTTGGATTGGAACAAGGCATGCAAACCTTGTTCTATCTTATTGGGAAAGAAACAAGGTGTTGAACAACTTGATGTGGAAAGACTATATCATACTGTATATGCTTTGTAGATGATATTTTTATTCTTTGGAGAGGCAATGACAGTTCCTTAGCGGATTTTGTATCATACCTACATACTACCACCTCTTTTCTGAAATTTACTGTTCACAGTTCATGTACACAGGTTGATTTTCTGGATGTCAGGGTATGCTTGACTCAGGAAGGCTTTTCTGGTTTATACAGAAAAGAATGTTGGAAAAACACTCTGCTTTCCTATGACAGCATGCATCCACACATTTTTCCAACATAGTGCAGGGCAAGTAGCCAGGATTTCCAGAATAAGCAAGGAAGATGACATGTTTGAACAAGAGGTTGACACTCTGAAGGAATGTTTTACACCAGGGGTTACAATAGACAGGTGGTTAATAAAAAGGTGGATGTTAGCAAAAGGCACAGGAAGGATAGGTATAAACCATGGCTAGGAACACATTGACCCACACAGATGGTGGATACAAAAGAATGGTTAATAAAGATTTTAGGCTAATGTTGACTTATGGCAGCAATGTTGGTGATATATGTAAACTCATTCAAGGGAATTGGAACATCTTGACTAGTGATATGAGTTTGAAAAACATCATTGGTGATAAACCTAGTTTTAGTTATAAAAGGAATAGAAATTTGAAGGAACTGTTGTGCAATGATACCAGATCGACCAATAATGCTGGTTTACCCACAAACAAACAGGGTACTTTCCCTTGTGGGTCCTGCAAAGCCTGCAACCATATAGACAAAAGTAGTGTCTTTATACATCCGGTCACAGGAAGGACATTCAATCTGAAAGGGAGAGCCACCTGCAGAACCACTAATGTGGTTTATTTGGCAGAGTGTCATTCCTGCACCAGTTTTTATGTAGGCAAGACTAACTGTATGTTTAAGGTCAGGATCCTACAGCACCTCTCTTCTATTAGGAATGGGGATACACAATGCACTATTTAGACACCTGGAAGCCCATCCTTTACATGGTTTTAAATTCAGAGTGATAGTGAATGTGAGATTGAGTAAAAGAGGGGTGACATTAAACAGCTGACTGAACTAGCTGAATCAAAATGGATTGTTGAACTTATGGCACATAGGAGTCCTGGGCTCAATGAAGTTTTCATTGATTTTAACTGAATTTCATTGGTTAACATGTATTTTAAATTGTTTGGACTATGTGAGAAGCTCTATCTGATGAACATCTTTTATGTGTTTGGTGTTTTAAATAAACAGAAGGTGTTTGACTCCAGCAGTGTTCAGTCTTTTGTGACTTTTGGATACTAGAAAGGAACAGGAAGAAGCCTTTTCAGGACTAATTTATTTTTCCTGTCAGTAAAAGCCTTTGCATTAAAGCCACCTCAAATGGAACAATCCATGTCTAAATGAGCAGAGCCCAAACAGTATACACATTCTCTGTGGGCATCAGAATTGGGGACATTATGCCCACAAGAAGTGCATTTTTTTTAAACCTGTCAGTTTACCAGCCATTTCAAAAACAGATACAATAAGAAAATACGCTATAGCAACAGAGAATTTTTTAAACAGAAAAAGTAGCAATGATGGTAACTAGAAATACCCTCTAAAGGGCAGAAAGTAAAGAATTATAGAGAAAGAAAGTGCCAACAATGGTATTTCGAGGAATTCCCAGCAATAAGAGAGTAGGAAAGAAAAAACCTGACGGACAGAATCTCTAAAACATATGGTAATATGGGAGAGAGTGAAAAGAGATATAGTAATATAATTCAACAGAAACAAACTTACAACTGGAAAATTCACAAAAATCACCCTAAGGCTCAAGAAAAGGAGATCTGCATCTGAAGAATATGGAGGTAAACAAGATCTGAGGTACGTTAGGTCAGTGGGCCATTTAGGGTAAGGGAGGAGCTTGATAGTTGGATCTGTGAATCTAGTGAAAGCAGCCAAGCCTGATCCAAGGTTGGACCTGAGACTCTTCAGGTGAGGAACGAATGAAAATGACAACATCAGCTACATCGGTTAATGAATGAATAAACAAACACATCTCTAAATTTCAACATTATGGTAAATCTGGGTAGGATCAAGTGACACTGTAGGAGTATGGTACAAAAGATAAAAAGACAGAACACTGTATAACCTTTTCAGTTTTGCTTCTGTTTTAGACTGGCAGCAGAAGATAGGGGAAGTACACAAAGATTTAATCATGCTTCATGCTAACTAGACAGGAAACCATATACTCTCCAGCAAAATCATGGATTTGATGGTTGATAAAAACTGTTTACTTAGCCCAGTTATTCTGTCCACTGAGCAGCTACAGAGTATCAAACTCATGTTCCATATTCTGAAAGATACTGTCTTCTTACATCTTAGTGATGTTCTCAAAGTACTTAACAAATTTATCATAATGCTTTTAATGTTGTGTCTTTCGGCTTATCCCATTTAGGAGTCGCCACAGCAGAACTCCAGTCCGCTAATGTTCAGTAGTGGATTTTTGCGTGCCGAGTTACCAGCCTTGACGCACAACCTTCAACGAAGGCACGCCCATTCACGCATGCCTCCACACGGAAGATGCTCTAGCTGAGAATCGAACGCAACAACGTCTTGCTGTGAGGCGACAACGCTACCGCAGCACCACTAGCACGATCATAATGCTTTTAATATACTACATTAATTTTCTCTTGAGTTTTCACCATCTTCCCTGGACAATAGTCTCATTTAAACTGATAAAAGCTGATTTTTTCTCTTTTATAAAGACCACTGGAAAAATATGTACACGATTTATAAGCACTTACTGAAACGGTTAATTTAAAATACAAATTTTATTTAAAGCAGCCTTTCAAACTATGCAAAGTAAGTGAAGTTTTGGGGCACAGCTATGCATTAAAATGGGGGGGGGAATAAAAAAAAAAATGGATTTATCATAGTTTGGATCCTTTCATCCTACTCCAGCTGATACAACTAATGGATACTGAATCACTTGTTGGATCTGATCTGGCCTTGCTAGTGCTCAAAGCACCGAGTTCCTGTAAGCTCTTTGCCCTTCTATAATCCCCCTGGCACATATTCTCCTCAGATCTTGTTTTCCACCTTTAGCATTTGGATAAATGAACTGGTTGCAAATAAGTACTCATTAAATTTTTGCCTTTTCTGTAGAATTTAAGCCTCTTTTAACCATTTTTGTTAAATTACAGCAGCTCCTTTGGGATTCTTCCTTTTATAATAGTAAAATAGAAAAAATCCATAAATTGAGGTGGGTAAGGCAGTATGACCTGACAGGATTTACAAAAGATTTTTTTTGTTCTTGTTTCATCCCCTAGGACCTTACTTGATGGCTCTAATACCAGCACCCATGGTAGCCCGGCATTCCCAGGCTAGGCAAAGAGCATGTTCATTCTTGCCAAGGAAACCTGCTATGTCCACCATTCCCTGCCCAGAGATGGGTGGTAGAGATTAGGCCAGCTTGCTGGTCCTGGAAGGAGGAGGCTATCCTCTTCCCTTGGATGCACCCCTCCCCATCAGCAGCCCCTCCAAGCTCCACTATTACTATCTCTGACAGGGAAGCATGTCTATGCATGATGCAGAATTCCTGTCAGCTATCAGTATGAATGTATCACTAGATTGTGAGCTCAGCTCCACTAAGTAACTTCTAGTGCTCCTGCTTGGTGTCACCCTCGTGCTAAGCTAGAGCCCTTATCCAGTCATTCAGGTTTAGTGTAAAATAAGATACTTAATCATATTTCTTAACCTGCAGAGTAAGTTTATTCCAGAGAAGGGGAAGAAGCTGGGTAATGAATCTCTTTCTCTACTACATTTGGTTTATTTGCTGATGACTGTTCAGGTCTCTGGTTCTAGTGTTAGCTGAGCTGTTTGTCTCACTAAGACACAGGAGGTCATGGACTACTGAATCTCTAATGGTGTAAGTGAAGCAAAGATCACCCCCAGAAGTCTATAGCACTTAACTACAGGGCTTTCAGTCTCTCTTGAATGCTGAAGTTCTTAACACTAGAGATCCATTTTATCAGAAAACTGAGAGGCTTTTTGAGTTTATTGAGATGTCATGTGAAATACATACTGAATCGAACACTGTATTCTACAGCTAGTCTGATCGGTGCTTTTCAGTTTAAGTCTTCACTTTTAAAAGTTAAAAATGGCTACAAAACAAATGCTTGGGTGATTCTAAAATTCATTGCTTTGGTTCTAGCAAGCCTTAACAATGAACTTGTTTATAAGTGTCTCCTTCAGCATTAATGGCTGTTAAAAGTTATGTTTTATTTACAAAGTTATACTGAATATTTTAAACCCTCTTGGCTGAAAGTTTTCATATGTTTGAGCCAAGGTACATTATAATGTATGACTGGCTAACCTTAGAAATTAAATGAAAGCCTTAGGTTCATAGGTTGGTACTAGGCTATCTGCCCAAAGGCATTTATAAGCCTAGCGAGAATGTGTTGGCTTTTGCTGCCCCCTTAGATTAGTTCCCTGTGCCTCTGTCCAGCAGAGCCACTGAAGTTATCCCAGAGGTAAACTTTCTGTTTCCCATCCACTCGTCAAGGCTTCTTTTGAAGAGTGTTAGTGAGGAGATCTGCCTAATGTAGACTGGGATCTTGTTCCAAAGCATGGGAAGTCCCTGGGACAGGAATCTATCCCTCCAGCACATCCTATTTATTGTTGTGGTGAGGTTTAGATCCCTAGAGCATGTGGCTCGAGGGTATAAGGTTTTCTTTAGATGGAGCATGTCCATCAATTCTGGATTGGACATGGCCTTGTATGTCAGGCAGAGATCACCTCTGAGTAGGCAGTATACAACCGAGTACAACTGGAGTTTCTTCAGTCGAGCTGCATAGGGCTTCTGCTTAAGGCCAGTGATCCTTTTGGTGAGGTACTTCTGTGGTCTTTCCAGCTGTTGCAGGTGTCTTGTAAGGTATATCCCAAATGGGGCGTTGTACTCTATGATGGGTCTGATGAGTGATGAGTAGAGGGGCACAATGACCTCTTTTGATCTGGATGCAAACCTTTTTGTGATTAGGTGGGCCACACAGAAGGATTTTCTAACCACTTTGGCAATGTGATTATCAAAGGTGAGATTATTATCTACTTGGGTCCCCAGATTCCTCATTACGTCTTCCGTATTTAGGGGACTACCACCTATGTGGTAATTTGTGGGTACTTTGTTTTTTCCAAAGGGGATGACTATGCACTTTTTGGCATTTAGCTTGAGGCCACGATTTTAACACCAGGTATCCATCTCAGTGAGACCCTTTTGGAGGATGTCTGTGTCAGTCGGAGAGTCAATTATAGCCCCTAGTTTGCAGTCGTCTGTGAACTTGGTCAGCCATAGTCCTCCTGTGCTTGCCTGTACCTCTGAGACGTATATGTCGAACAGGAGGGGTCCTAGGACTGAGCCCTGGGGAACACCACTTGTAACCAGTTTAGAGTCGGACCTAGCTCCCACAACTCTCACCATGTGGGTTCTGTCCGTGAGCCAGATGGCAACCCATCTTGTGATGCAGGGGTTTATGTTCAGGCTGGTGAGCTTGTCTATAATACCAGACTGGGGAATGGTATAGAAGGCCTTAGCGAGGTCTAGGTAGGCTGTGTATACCACCTTTCCCTCATCTATAGCCTTGGTAACTGTCTCAAAGAAATTCACCAGGTTTATGAGGCATGATCTGCCCTTAACAAAGCCAAACTGGGTAGGGCCCAGTGTTTGGAGGTTCCCAATGTCTCTGTTAATGAGTTCCATGGTGATGCGCTGCACAGCCTTGCAGACCAAGCTAGTCAGGCTTATAGGGCGATAGTTCCCGGGGTCTGTTGTGGCTCCACCTTTGTGGAGCGGAATAACCATTGCTGTGCGCCACTCTATGGGTATGTAGCCTGTGGACAGGTTGAGTTTGAACAGTGTGTTTAGGTAAGGGGTTAGTTCATCTTTGAGCTTGTGTAGGACGCAGCCTGGGACACTGTCCAGTCCCAATGATGCTGTGTTTTTGGCTTTGGAGAGGGCTGTTTTAACCTGAGTGTCTCTGAGTGTCTGTGATTTCAGGGAGTCTACATTCTTCTGGTATGGTTATGGGACCTTTTGGGGGTGAGAGGGGGGTGAAGTTTGCGCTGAACCTGTCTGCCAAGCTGTTGGTGATATTGGTCGGTTCAGTGTATTTTGTGCCATTCTGCACTAACAGCAGATCTGAGCATTGCCACTTAGATTCTTGATATAGCTAAAGAATGCCTTGTAGTTATCTTTGGAGTCCTTGGCAATTTTTCTTTCAAAGCTAGCCTTGGATGATTTTATGAGGGATCATAGTTTCTTGCTGATATTGATCATGGATGTCTTCCCTTCTTGGGATTTTACTCTTTTTTTGTACTAGTTTCCTCCTTCTATTGTATAGCTTGTTTATGGCAGGAGTCCACCAGACTGGTTTCCTTTTCTTGGAGGAGTGAGTCTTGGTTTTGCTTGGGATGGCACGATCCATGCATTCTTGTAGCTGCCCGTAGAATGCAATAGTAAAGGATTTTGCAGCTTGGACAGAATTATCCTTCAGCATGGGGGCTTTGAAGCTTTCCACCTCAGTCTTAAGTAACGTGAAGTTTGCTTTTGAAAAGTTTTTCACGGTGGTTTTCTTGTCCGGGGGTGGGAACGGAATATGGATATCCAAAGTGATTTGTTTATGGTCAGATCTAACCAGCGAGGGGTTGACCTCTGGTGTGGAACACCGGTCGCCCATGTTGGTTATGACCAGGTCCAATATGTTGTCACCTCTGGTGAGAGTGTTGACCAGTTGAACCAGGGCATTTGAGTTTATAAATTCTAGGAAAAGTTGGGCAAGAGAGTTAGTACTTGAGTAGTTCTCCCAGTTAATGTTTGGGTAATTGAAATCACCCAATATTAGGGTGTTTGGTAGGACCTTTATGTTTCCCAGTGTTTCCAGAAAGCAGAATGGGGGTCCTGGGACATGGTGGGTGATCTGTAGCAAGCTACAATTTGAATTGCAGTTTTGCCCATTGTTAGTTGCACGTGGATGATCTCTGAAGCATCGTGCTGTGCCACTAACCTGGAGGTGTGGGTATCCTTGATGAATATGGATACACCCCTGCCTTTTGTATTTCAGTTTGGGTTCTGTGGCCGAAATATATGGTATGAGTTGTAGCCTGGTAGTGCTGGGGTGCTCTCTGGAGCCTTAAACCAGGTTTCTGTTACTGCACATATATTGATTTTCTCCATACTGAGGAGTGCCTCGAGTGCGTGCATTTTGAGGTTTAGCTTTCTGGTATTGAATAGCATTACTCTCAGTTTTTTGTTACTTGTACTATTTATGGTGGTGGATTTGTCTTTTGAGCCTTGCCTAAAAAAGGCAGTATGGGGGTGGCAAGAGCCTTGGCCAGTATTCAAAAGCCTAAGGTTGACAGGTGCAAGCCATCTCTAGTGAAGCAGTGTGGTTTGCCGAGCATGTCATCCCAGATGGACAGACACTGGATCCCCTTTGAATGACACCAAAAACTTAGCCAATTGTTGAAATCGAGAAATTTTTCTTTATACCGTGGTATCATTCTTGGTGAGAGCAGGATGCTACTCAGGGTCATACCGACCTGGGCTACGTGATCAGAGAGCTCTTCCATGTCTCTCTTCATGTAGTCCAGGGAGGTACAGCTCAGGTCATTCACACCAACATGGACAATGACAGAGTCATATTTGTACTTGTTCTGGAGTGACCCAAGTGCTTGTGTTATGTGGCGGATCCCAGCACCTGACAGGCAGCTAACAGTAACCTTCTCCTTATTCAGCCTAGTGAATGGGATGTCAGTGTGCCTGACTATAGAGTCACCTATTACTAGTATGTTGGGTATGTTATTTTGCCTTAAGGGCTGTGATTGCATGGCACACCGGTTTTGTGAAGTATGTGTTTCATGGTTTGTGTTGGGGGGTGGAGGTTGCTTGGATGTTTGCTTTGGAGGTCTCTGTTGGTTTTTCAGATTTTTATTTAGAGCCTCCGAGTATGTTTTCATGTATTTGTGTGTTTTTTGCCGGTGCTGGTTTAATGGGTCTATGTAAGACTGGTGGTGTGATGCAAGTATTTCCCTTCTCCTCTTGACTGTTTGATCCAGTCTTGGGCTGAGAGAGCTTAGCCTCTAGTTTGGCTGTATAACTGCATCACTCACATGTATTAGTGTTTGATAATAGGAGGAGGGGGTTGTCTGTGTACATGAAGCAGTTGTAACATTGCCTCAAAATGCCCAGATTCACCAGTTGGACTGGAGAGTACACCTGAAACTGCACTTTGGGCTTGCCTGGATAGGTACAGTGAACTGTTTTACTGGATGGCTGGTAAGGTCGAATAGAGAGCCTTGTCCTTCTGTACAGTACAGGAGGGTCTAGTGTTAGGGTTTATAAGTGCTTGCTATAAGTTTTGAGCAAGTGCCAGGCTGAGAAATAAATGGCTTGAGTGCTTAAGTTGAAAGCTTGTCTAGTTCCAAGGGAAAAATTGAAGAGGAGACTTTCTAGCACCCAAGCAAATGTCTTTTTCTGAATGTGGATAATTAGACAATTAAAAACAAACAAAAAGTTAGTGCCGTTGCAATTGGGATTTAAGACTTGAGGAAGCTGTGTACACCTCACATCTACTTACAGTACAAACAAGGCATAAAATCTTACCATCATAAGTAACATAAGGCACCTGAAAACCTTTGGCACTGTTTCCTTCATTTGATTTGAACTGAATCCATAACTTTCTTGACCGTGAAGTAAATGCAATTGGTCTTTCATATGTCTGGCATGTCTCATATGTTGTAACAGAAGTAGGTGAAGCTATAAAAAAAAAATATTTAGTTACTATTCTAGATTTAGAATTAACATTTTCTTTATTTTTTCTTTCACAATCACTTCTGTGCAATTAAGCATGCATTCTTTTAAAACTGATAGCCAAGAAAGACATGCGACAATGAAGCCTTTTCCCAGGCATGACACAGGAAGAGAGTACAAATCAAGAGTTGCAGCAATCTCGAGGTGAAAAACAAGAATTTCAAGGAAATACAAATCAGAATTACTGATTGTATGGATTCCTGAAGTACAGCAGTAAAGTTGCAAACTAAAAGATGAAGCAGATAAGATGTAGGACTGTAAAGCAGTGCAAGGTACAAGTTTTATTAAGTGAGGCTGGAGTCAGAGTATATATATCCACTCCCTTGCAATGCATCAAAATAAAAGCAAGGGGGGATGAAGGCAGGAGACAGCTACTCTACTAGAACATCTATTGTTATGACAATTTATTTACATGACTATACTATGTTCAACATTAGATCACTGTTGCAGTAGTCATAACTATATAGGACAATTGTCATAGCTTAGGAAGAATGGGTGTATGAAGAGGGTCCAGAGTTTAAAAGCTCTTGTAGAATAGCTTTTACAAATCTTGCTCTACCTCTGAATACTGAGTCTAGCTTGGAGTGCCTAGTAAGGGTGTGTACAGAAGACCAAGTAGCTGCCTCAAAAAAAGACTTAGGGTTCACTTCTTTACAAAATACCTCAGAAGTAACCACAGGTACATTGAGCTTTGACCTTCTATGGCTGGGCTTATAACATGATGAGAGTAACAAATTTGGACTGCATGAGACAGCCATCTGGAAATGTTTTGCATATATACTGACTGTCTTTTCCTTTTTTTCATCAAAGGAAATAAAAAAAATGATTAAATTTCTTAAAATCTTTGGTCCTAAGTAAAATCTTAATTGTCTACAAACATCCAAAGTATGCAAGTGTGCTTCTCCCCTGTTTTTGGATACAGGATAGAATACAAGGAGATAAGTGATCTGATTTAAAGTAAACTCAGAAACAACCTTTGGCAAAAAGGAAGGGTTGGTGATAAGCTTCCTCCTGTCCTTGGGCAAAATCAGAAAAAGGATTTTACATATTAGAGACTGTAATTCAAATACCAATCTCACTGAAGTCAGATTACTAAGCAAAACTGTCTACCAAGTCAGAACTTTCAATGAAGATCTGGCTCCAGGATCAAAGGGGAGACCAGATAACTTTTCCAGATTAAAATTAAGATCTCAGGGAGGTGCCACTTATTTTATATGTGGTCTAATATGCAATACCCCTTTCAAAAATTGTTTAACTTGAAATAAGGAAGAAAACTGGAGCCAAAGTCAGACATGCAGAAATAGATGAAAGGTGTACCTTACACTAGGCCTGAGTTGAGCAATTCATACAGGTACTGAATATCTATCTAGAGGATACCATGCTTGGGATGGTGCCTGATCTCTTTTATGGCACCAACTAAGAAATCTTTTCTATTTTGCCAGGTATGATTTCCTAGTAACTGGTTTTCTAGCATTCCTTAACATCTGCTGCATATCCTCAGGGAAAAAATGTGCCTAAATTGGATCAAAAACCTATCATCAATACTGTCAGGTGAAGATTTTTAATGTTGTGGTAATTACAGATCCCTTGACCTATGTCCATAAATCCACTACATGAGGAAGTTTTTGGTAATTGCCTCTGGCTAGATGGATGATAAGGAAAAAAACAATACTGATTGTGCCAACAGGGACTCACCAGAAATATCCTTGGTAAATCTATCTTGATCTTCAGAAGTTCTTTGGATATCAGAGAAAAGAAAATGGGGAACCAAAAGGGAACATCCCCGTCCAAGGGAAAGAAAATGCATATGTTTTCCAGATCTTATTGCAAGGTGTCTTAGAGCAGAATTGGTTTCGTTGTCTGTTTAGACAGAAGGAAAACAGATCAACACAGAAACAATTTCCCCACCCTACACAACTACATCAAGATTTCCTACCTGTAGAATAGTGTGTGTGTTACCTTTAAGAAGCGTTTCAAGGACAGCACATGCATATAAATAACAAGTAGCAAGTATGTGCTAGCTTCAGTGTTATTTTGAGAGTGCAGCCAGAGTGCGAGCATGTATGAGTGTAATAGCTAGTTTGTTTATAAATTTATCCAAGTTAAAGTTATTAAGCTTCAATCCTGATGTGTTTGCAGATAATAAAGCTGCATGAACAGAACCCACGAATGGTTGTCTGTTTTATCCTGACTGGACGAGTGACATGGTGTCGGAACCGGGATTCCAGAGACTGCTTTTCAGAGCTACGAGGTGCGGAGTTAACAGTAAAGGCAAACTAAGAGAACAAAGTAAAAAAAGGGCCAGAAACAAAATAAAAGTAATGAAAATTTGCATGAACGATTTATTAAAAAGATAAAATGGAGCATTACAAGGGCACAAAACACATTATTAAAAAAGTGGGAGGCACGAAAAAAGTTTATTAATTAAATGAGATGTTTAAAATTAAGATATTTGATAAAACAATTATCAGAAAAGCACCTAAGAGGTTCAGAATTACCTCAGAACTGCAAAACGAGCATGGTTAAAGTAAAATGAGCATGTTTAGAGTAAAACAAGCACAAGAAAAGTATAATGGGCATGAAAAGAAATTAAATGAGCAAAACAACTATAATAAAGGGCAAAAAGGGCACATTAAGCATAAATAAAGCAAGGTAACTGCATGTTTTTTGGCAAAGTACTGTGTTTTGGCATAAACTATTTTGCATTGATTCAAGCGATTGAGGGCATGACTAGCGTTATTTAAAGTATCCTGAAGTGTGTTAAAGTGCTTACAGTGTGTGCTTATTACTGTGCATTTATTTCAAAGAGTTTATTGTGTGCAAAGTGCAACTATTTCGTAAAGTGCAGTCAAAATATAGCCATTTTGAAACGTTTCTTGTACTGGGTGCATCTTTTCGCAGAGTTCTGCCATTACAGTGTGTTTCTTGCACTGTACAGAGTTATGTATCAAAGTACAGCCATTTTGAGAAAGTTTTAGTGTGCTGTGTACTGTTTATTTGCAAAGTGCAATTACTTTGAAATGTTTTTTATTCTGAGCTTCTTCTGCCCAGTTTATTCATACAGTGCAGTTATTTTGAAATGTTTCCTACACTGATAAGAGGTGATTTCTTATAATAGTCATTTCAAGAGTATTCTTGTGCCCATGAGACTTAGTTCGCAAATTTCACTTATTCAGAGGCATGTTGTGCTACTGGGCATAGTTACAAATACTGGCATAAATTTATGGCATATGTATACATGGGTGTGTTCATGCATACTTGCAAAAGCCTTCAATGGTATGTGTTAATATGGCAGAAGGATTTCGCAAACCATCACCACTTGCATTTGATCATAATATTGCACAGAATTGGAGAATATTTGAGCAAGAGTACGATATTTTTATACAAGAAGCTTATTCTGACAAAGATGCACACACCAGAGCATTCATTTTGCTAAACCTAGCTGGGTCAAAGGGCATTGAAAAAGAGAGTTCATTTGTGTATGTACCAGCTGTTTATGAGGGAGAAGGTGAAAACTATCATATTGTTGTACAGGCTGAATCAAGGGAAGACCCCGAGTGTTTGAAATGCAAATTCAGGGAAATGTGTAACCTCCAGACAAATATTACATTAGAGAGGCATTTGTTTTATACAAGAAATCAAAAGCAAGGGGACACTTTTGCAGCTTATATTACTGACCTGAGAAACAAAGCTAAAATGTGTAGGTTTGGTGATTTAAAAGATGAGTTAATAAAGGACAGACGTGTGTGGTATTAATAGTGCTTCAGTGAGAAAGATTTTGCTTTGTGACAGTGATTTAACACTGAACAAGGCTATTGAGATTTGTCAAATCCATGAAGTTACAGAAAGGCACACAAGTATGCTTGCAAGTGATGAGTATTTAGACAGCATGCAACATGTGGCTAGCAGAAGCAGGCCTAAGCACATGGCACCTGCCACCTCTGCAGGCTCCACAGGTAAATCCTGTAGTTTTCTAGCAAGTTCTAAGAAAAGGACATGCTCAGTGTAGTACAAGGGTGAGTCAGCAAACCCAAATCCAGCTTTATTGTTAACTGTCACAGTTGTGGTGCCAATCATGAGTCTAAAAGATAAAAATGCTTAGCATTTGGTAAGCAATGCCACAAGTGTAAAAAATGGAACCATTTTCGAAAGTTTTGCAAGTCAAGTAAACCTCACACAGTTATAAAGAAAGGTCACTTAAAAAAGCAAGTTGATCATATAGTGCACTGCAACTGTACTTTCTACATAGATGATGTGTCAGTAATTGGTGAAAAGGTTGATGCAGTAAATTTGCTGGCAAAGAACAAACTGTTTTGTACTGTCCAGCTCAATGGTAAATCCACCAAGCTCAAAGTAGATACTGGTTCAAAGTGTAATGTTATGTCAGAAGACATATTTGCTAGGGTATGAGCTGGTGAGCAACTTAATGTGGCCAGCTGCGTGAAACTTGTTGCTCATGGAGATGAAGAAATTCAAACCGAAGGCTCAGTAGTGCTTTCATGTTATTTGGTTATGGACTGCTATAGCTTATTATTTTATGTAGTCTGAAGGCCTGTGCAGTCTTTACTGGGTCTCAGAGGCACTTTGAGAATGAATCTGCTTTCCTTTATGAAAGAAGTTCATCATATAAGCACATATCCTAGTTCTATTATTACAGAAGCCATTTTCTCAGAGTATGCTGATGTTTTCGAAGACAAGTTAGGCAAACTTCCAGTTGTATATTCTATGAAGTTAGATCCAGAGGTCAGTCCAGTAGTCAGACCAGCAAGAAAAGTTCCAATAGCTATGCAGAATGCAGTCAAAGCTCAGCTGGATAAAATGGTGCAGCAAGGTGCAATTTGTCCTGTCACTGAACCAAATGAATGGGTGTCATCCACGGTAGCAGCCCACAAAAAAGGCTCAAACGAAATCAGAATATGTATTGACCCAAGAGATTTGAACAAAGCATTAAAGGGACCACATCATCCCATGCGTACAGTTGAGGAAGTTGCAGCCCTAATACTGAATGCCACAGTTTTTTTCTGTCTTGGATGCAAAATGTTAATTTTGTCGGGTCTATATTATAAAGACGAACGTTTACTTACCCGAACACCTAAACATCGACCCGTCTTCATCGAACCGCATATAGACCGAATGCCCTAAACCGCAAAATTCAAAAAGTCGAACAGTCATACTTGTCCCACCCCACCGCCCGCTACATACAACCTGGGACAACCATTTGGAAACTGCTTTGACACTGACTGCCCTTTTTTGTCTGTGTTCTTAAAGGAAAACTCCACCTTAGAACTCAAAAACATATTTTTTTACATTGTATCTTTGTTTTGAGCTATTTTAATGCCTCAGAAAATCACTCCCATTGCTTCTTTTTCAATTTTAATGTGTTTCTGTCAAAATCGTGGATGATGGGGCTTGCCTTGGTAACGTGATCTTATTTTCTTGCAATCCTTCCTTCTTCCCAGAATACATTTCAAGTCCTCTTTATATGACTCATGCCAGACATAAGGAAGTGGTGCTGTTTTCTCATGCCATTAAAATATAATGGCAGGACTGTGAAGCACTGTCATCTAAACACACCTTCTGTAAAAGAGCTGCTTCTCTGTTTACCTGACTGAGCCTCATTTATCTGTCTTCCAGAGCATGTTCTATGCTATAAATAGCTGTTAGCTACCTGCAGCAAAAGAAAGCAGATAAAAACATTTTTTTTTGCAAGAGAAGTCTTTTGTAGTCCTAACAAACTTGATAAACCTCACAGTCTCATGCTGAGGTGTGAAAATTCTCACTGCAGTAAATAATCCTTGCTGTACATTTACAAGTGACAAGTAGTAGGACTCTAAACTTAGTCTGTCTGCTACTTCCCAATGCCTTCAGTGGGAGGATTTTTCTCTCTCATGAATGATGCACACATAGGTTCATAGGGCGGTACTAGGCTACTGGCCCTAGGGCCTATATAAGTCTAGCCAAAAATGTACCCTGGCTTTTCGCCACCCAAGAAAATTATTTTCCTGTGCCTCTGTCAAGCAGAGCCACAGAAGTGATCCCTGGGGTGAATTTCCTATTTCCCATCCAATCATCAAGATTTTTCTTGAAGGGTGCTAATGAGGAGCTCTGTTTGACATAGATAGGTAGTCTGTTCCAGAGTATGGGAAGTCTCTGGGACAGGAATCTATCCCTCCAGCATGTTCTGTTTATTGTGGTGACAAGGTTTAGGTCCCTAGAGCATGTAGCTTGGAGGGATTGGGATTTCTTTAAGTGGAGCATGTCCAACAGCTCTGGGTTTGACATAGCTTTGTATGTTAGGCAGAGATCGTCTCTGAATAGGTGATATGCGACGGAGTAAAGCTGGAGTTTTTTGAGACGGTCAGCGTAGGGTATCTGTTTGAGGCCAGTAATCCTCTTTGTGAGGTATTTCTGTGGCCTTTCCAGTTGCTGTAGATGTCTTGTGAGGTACATACCAAAAGGGGCGTTGTACTCTATAATGGGTCTAATGAGTGATGAGTAGAGGGGAACAATGTCCTCTTTTTTTTTCTGGATGAGAAAACTTTTGTGATGAGGTGAGCTACGTAGAAGGATTTCCTGACCACTGTGGCGATGTGATTATCAAAGGAGTGACTACTGTCCACCTGTGTCCCAAGGTCTCGTCACATTTTTGGCATTAAGTAGACTACCAGCTATGTGGTAGTTCATGGGTACAGAGTTTTTACCAAAGGGGATGACAATACACTTTTTGGCACTGAGCTTCAGGCCATGGCTTTGACACCAGGTATCTGTCTCAGTGAGGCCCTTTTGTAGTATGTCCACATCGTTAGGAGTTTTGATTATGGCTCCTAGTTTGCAGTCATCTGCAGACTTTGTTAGCCAAAGACCTTCTCTGTTAGCCTGTACTTCAGAGAAGTAGATACCAAACAGGAGAGGACCCAGGACTGAACCCTGTGGTACCCCACTTGTCACTGGTCTGAAGTCGGATTTGGAGTCCGCTACTTTCACAGTGTGGGTTCTGTCCATGAGCCAGTTGGCAACCCATCTTGTGACATAGGGATTTATACCTAGTTTAGTGAGCTTATCTATATAATTCCAGAGTGGGGGATGGTGTTGAAAGCCTTGGCGAGATCTAGATAAGCTATGTGAACCACTTTACCCTCATCTATGGCTTTGGTGACTGAAAGAAGTCAATCAGGTTTAGGAGACATAATCTGCCTTTTACAAATCCGAACTGGGTAGGGTCAGGAGTTTGGAGATTACCAATGTCTTTGTTTATGAGTTCCATGATGATATGTTCCATGGCCTTGCAGACCAGGCTCATCAGGCTAATGCGGTGGTAGTTCCCGGGGTCCTTCGTGGCTCCCTCTTTGTGGAGTGGGATAACCGTCGTGGGTGTGCCATTCAGTGGGCACAAAGCCTGAGGTGAGGCTATGATTGAACATGGTACTTAGGTAGAGTGCCAGTTCATTCTGTAGTTCGTGTAGAACCCAGCCTGGGATATTGTCAGGTCCCATGGATGCTGTGTTCTTGGCTTTGGAGAGTGTGTTTTTTACCTGTGCAGCCGTAATTACAGGAACTTTGCATTCTTTCGGTATACAGATGGGCCCTCTAGGGGGTGAGAGGGGGGGTAAAGTTAGCCCTGAACCTATCTGCCAGGATGTTGGCAATATCAGTTGGTTCTGTATATTTAGTGCTATTGTGCTATAACTCAGAGCAGATCTGAGTGTTGCCACTGAGATTCTTGACATAGCTATAGAATGCTTTGTGGTTGTCTTTATAGTCAGTGGCAATTTTATTTTCATAACTAGCTTTGGAGGATTTTATGAGGAATCTCACCTTCTTACTGAGGTTGACCAGGGAGTTCCTCCAGTCATGGGATTTTACTCTTTTTTGCAACAGTTTCTTTCTTCTGTTGTAGCGTTTGTTTATGGCAGAGGACCACCAGATTGGCTTCCTTTTTTTGGAGGATAGCATCTTGGTTCTATTAAGGATAGCATGATCCATGCACTTGTTTAAGTGCTTATAAAGTGCATTTGTGTAGGATTCAGCAGTCGTACCTCTATTGTCCATCTGCATGGGTGTCATGAAGTTTGCCACTTCTGTCTTAAGAAGTGTGAAGTTGGCTTTGGAGAAGTGTTTTGCGGTGGTTTCCCTAATTGGGGGTGGGGGCAGGATGTGGATGTCTAAGGTGATTAGCTTATGGTCGGATCTGACCAACGAGGAATTGACCTCTAGTGTGGAACACCGGTTGCCCATGTTGGTAATGACCAGGTCTAGGATATTGCTGCCCCTGGTAGGGGTGTAAATAAGTTGATCCAAGGCGTTGGAATTTATGAATTCCAGAAAATGTTGAGCAAAAGAGTTAGTGCATGAGTAGTTTTCCCAGTTAATGGTGGGGTAGTTGAAATCGGCCATTATTAGGGTGTTGAGTTGCACCCTAATACTTTCCAGTGTATCAAGAAATGAGGAGTGGGAATCCTGGGGCATGATGGGGGGTCTGTAGCAAGCTACAATTTGGATTGTGTTTTTTCCCAGAGTTAGTTGCACTTGGATAATCTCGGATGCATTATGCTGTGCAACTAGCCTGGAGGTGTGGATATCCTTAATGAATATGGACACGCCTCTACCTTTAGTGCTTCATTCCGGGTTAGGTGGCCGAAAGGTGTGGTATGAATTATAGCCTGTTAATGCAGGGGTGCTCTCTGGAGCTTTGAACCAGGTCTCTGTTACTGCACAGATGTCAATGTTCTCCATTTTATGGAGTGCCTCGAGTGAGTGCATTTTGAGGTTTAGACTTCTAACATTGAGTAGCATTACCCTCAGATTTTGCTTGCTTGTACCTGTTACGGTGGTGAATTTGTCATTTGAACCTTGCCTAGAAAAGGCACTACAGGGGTGGCAAGAGCCTTAGCCAGTATCTAGAATCCCAAGGGCGACAGGTGCAGGCCATCTTTGGCAAAGCATCGTGGTCTGTCGATCATGTCGTCCCAGGCAGACAAATACTGGATCCCCCCTTAGAATGACACCAGAAGCTTAGCCAATTGTTGAAGTCAATAATTTTGTCCTTGTACTGTGGTATCATTCTAGGTGGTGGCAGGATGCTACTCAGGGCTAGGGTCATACCTGCCTGGGCTACAACAAGATCGGAGTGCTCCTCCATGTCTCTTTTCATGTAGTCCAGGGAGGTACATCTCAGGTCATTCACACCAACATGGACAATGACAGTGTCATATTTGTACTTGTTGTGGAGTGACCTGAGTGCGTGTGTTATGTGGCAGATCCTGGCACCTGACAGGCAGCTGACAGTAACTTTCTCCTTGTTTAGCCTGGTGAGTGGAAAATCAGTGTGCCTGACTATAGAGTCACCTATGACTAGAGTGTTGGGTACATTGTTATGCCTTATGGGCTGTGGTTGAGTGGCACACTGGGTTTGTGGGCTATGTGTCATTTGGGTTGTTTGGGGGGGTGGAGTTTGCTTGCGTTTCTGCTTTGGAGGTCCCTGATGCTTGGGCAGGTTTTTATTGAGAGGCTCTGTGAATGTAGGTGTGTGTTTTGTGTTTCTATGTGTGTGTTTTGGTGGTGTAGGTTTTGAGGGACTATGTGATGAGTGTGGTGTGGTGCAAGTGTTTACCTTCTCCTCTTGACTGTCTAATCCAGTCTTGGGTGAAGAGAGCTGTGCTTCCAGTTTGGCTATATAAGTGCATCTCTCACAGGTTGTAGTGTTGGGTGGTAGGAGGAGAGGATTATTGTGCTTTACTAGTTACTCAATTATTTCTGTCATGTTCCCCCTCCTTTTTTCTATTTCATATGTATTTATACTTTGGTAGCCAGGAAAGTGAACTGGTCCCAGGACCCTTTTTACCCACAACATAAGCTGCACTGGCAAAGATAATAACAATTATTAAATGCACTGATCAATACAAAGAAGAAAATACTGACAGAAAGACACTGACCAAGATTGCATGTGGAACACATAGCCAAAGTGTGACAGTGACCAAGTAAATCATTGAGCAACATTTACTAGAATGTATACATTAATAATGCTTAACTGTACTATGTTGTTTATTATAAATAATTCATTGTATGCACACTTTTTGCATGTACAAACACACACACACACACACACACATATATATATATATATATATATATATATATATATATAGTCTGTATGTGTTTCTGTATATGTGCATGTGTATAAAGTACATGTGTACAAAAGCGTGTGTGTGTATGCATTAAACACAGTTAAGTACTTCTGATTTCCTTGTCTTAGTGTTCTTAATGCAAGGGCACATAGTAAATGTATGTTAAAGTAAATTCAGCTGTATATTATGGCTGCTCTCTGACAAAGCAAGGACTGACTCAAAGTCGGTGGGAATCTCTTACAATGGATCTGCATGTACTAGATATGCATCCCCCTCAGGAAGGATGTCACACAAAGCATACAAGACCTTTTTATGAACAGTATCAGTGCACCAGGTTGATAGGGTTGCCACCTTATTCTCTTTCTGTAGCTCTGACCTGTGTGTGTGTGCGTGTGTGTGTGTGTGTGGGGGGGGGGGGGCTTGGAAATGGTAAATGCATTTATACTTTACAAGAAAAATATTTACTGATTTTTCTCTAAATGTCACAGAAATCTTTGCTACTACTCAAGTTATCTTAACACAAACTATTATAAATAACATTTAAAGCTTAGAATTTCAATACTGTGTTGCTGCTTATGTAAATTTGTCAGACGAGGTAACAACTGCCTTTAAACCCCTGACTGATCAAATTGTTTTGTTTCGCTATGTAAGGGGAGGGTTAAGTTCTCCTCCCCTCTGCAATAAAAACAGTGGAAACAATTCCACAGCTTTCTTTCTTCATTTATATCAGCTGCTGTGTTCCTGACATTAGCAGGATTAATTACGTATCTAAGACTGGCAGCAGTACCTGACAGGGTAAACTAAAGATTTAACTATGTCTATGATATGTCATGCAGGTGGACACAAATTTCTCTGCAAAGTATGTGAGAAGTTGAGTTTAAAAAAAAAAAGTAGGTGGGCTTTCCCTTCCTTTGACTCCAATGCAAGGAAATAAAAGTTTTAAAAACTACAAACAGGTTTCTGGTACATACACAATACTGGAACCGTATTGTAGGGAGAAAATAAACCTAATGATTGGGTTAAACTGTATGAGAGGGTGGAGTTTTCCTTTAATAGAGGATTTTCGACTGGAAACAGACGGTCTACCCTGCTTTGATTACTTCTGAATACATACTAGAGCTAATAATTCTGTATAATATTAATAATATTTCAAAATAAGTTATTTTTTGATTTATAACATTTTCATACTGTATAGTTTAACCAATCTGTGTTGAAAATAATTTTTTCCCAATAATACAAAACACAGTTTGCATACAAGGGGGCGCATACAGCCCCCATTGCTACCCCCTGTTCTTGTTTATAATATTCCCCATTAAAATACATGAAATTGTTCTTCAAAATGGTTTCCATATATTCCAAAAGTAAGTTCACCTGCTCATTCTTTAAGTACTTACATTCAATAAGAATTTCCTGACACCATTCTAAACCCATAACGTGGAATACCTGGGAATAAATCAATAACATCTATAGTTACAAACTGTAGTTCCTTATCATATTTGTCCTGGGTGATGTTTTTTTTTTAGAAAATCCCATGCAGAAATACAGCACTCTATTAGGTTTAGGTGCTAAGGAAGACATTAACAAAGTGGTTACAGATGAATCTTATAATCTGGCCTTTATTCACACATTTTCTTCATTTTCACAGCAAGTGGAAAACATTATTAAAAAGTACTAGTGTATTTTAACAGCGAACCCAGATATTAAGAAAACTATAACAGAGAACCCTATGTTCATTAGGAGAAGGGATATGAACCTGAAGGAGAAAGATATGCTAAGGTGAATAAACAAAGTGGAAATACTAAGAAATTTGGAACTTACAAATGTGTTTTTTGTAACCAATGTAGTTGTATGGTTGACAAAGAGGATATTTTTTAAGAGCGAAGGGTGTGTGTTTGAGACCTAGAGGTCACTATAATTGTAATAGTAGGGGTGTAGTATACTTGGTTACATGTGAGGCATATGTCCTAGTTTGTATACAGGGAAGACCGAAAGGACCATTAGAAAATGTGCCTATGAGCACTTATATGACATATCTCACAAAAGGGAAACTGATGCACTGTACAAACATCATATAGTTAGCAGTAACAGTAGATTTGCATTTTGTGTCCTAGAACAAGTAGTAAATGACCCTAGGGGTGGACATTGGGAAGCCAGACTGGAGTATAAGGAGTTGTTCTGGCAAATTAAACTGGATGCAGCTAAAAACCCGGGTTTAAAAGAGAACATAAGTATTAACAGTGTTCTCAAGTTGAGGGGAGCTAAATTACAGGTTTATAGTTTTATTTACAGAATACAAACAATTTTTAAACAGTTTAAACATCAAAGATATGAAAATGTGCACATATTTTATTTAAAGCATTTTATTAAGTAATTTCATATTTGATATAAATGTAAGTAAAAGAAGAACAATTTTTTTTATTGTTGAGAATGTTTTTATTAAGGGGGAGTTCCCTTGTAATTTAATGCATGGAAGAGTGTTTTTAATGGGGTAACTTTGATTGGTTAGTACTGGTATAAAAGCAATGTGTAATTTGTAATTGTATTGTTCTGAGGAAGCCTGGGAGATTCCCAGGCAAAAGCACTTAACTTGCTGTTATTAAAGGAGTTCTAATTGTTACTTCTGAATACCTACTACAGCTGATAATTTTGTATAATATTTATAATATTTCAAAATAAGTTTTTTTTTATTTATATTGTTTTTAAGTTTGCTACTTCTACTACCATGTTCTGCTTTTTTCCTGCTTTTTAATATATAGTCATTAACTAGACATATAGGAATTGAAAAACTTCCACACACAGAGGCTTTGTACACTGTTTTGATTGTCCTTTTCCATTTCCTTGATAAAGAAATGAATAACTGATCAGGATTTCTGAATATTTCAGTTCTGTCAAGATAATATCTGAGCAGTCTGTGGGCATCCAAAGTATAAAGAATCCTTTCTCTCTCATTTTGGGTTCTGAAAATAAAACAGGGAGATGGATAGTTTGGCTCAAAGTAACCTATACCACTTTAGTTAAACGAAAAATTAGAAGAAACCCTATTTTTGTGGAAAATGAGATATGGTTGACCGCCATCTTGACAGCATGCAACTCACGACACTTTTCTTGCAGAAGTCAGAGTGATCAGTAACAATGTTTTTCATATTAAGAACCTCAGGTCAGCCTGAAAAGCTGGTTCAAATGGAGCAAGGGTTAATTTTTCCAAAACACAATTGAAATCACAAGGAGTAGACACCTGTTTTCTAGGCGGATGGATATGCAAAACTGTGACATGGGAATGCACTGAAGGAGGATCCATGGGCAGATAAGATGAAATGTCAGATAAATAAACCTTGACAGACAAGTAACAAAGGCCAGACAATAATGATGTACACAAAAATACTGTAAAACCAGAGTAATACTAGGCTTAAAAGGGACATGGCTCTTAGTACAGCATCATCTAGAAAATCTTTTCTATTTACTAATATATGATTTCCTGTTAGCAAGTATCTTTGTCTTCTTTAATTCCTACTGCACACCCTCACAAAACAGATGTCTAAAAGGTGTCAATACTCTACCGCCCAAGCAGTTATTTATTTATTTATTATTTATTTATTTGGCATTTGTTGACTGGGTTGGTTCATCTGGACCGAGACCCTTTTTCAGTGGAGACCCGGGGAGAAAAGCTCCAGAGTTACAAAATATATACAAGTTACAAGAATAAAAACATTTGCTAATTCACACCAAAAAAAAACTTAACAATGTAAAGCAAGTATGCAATGATAATACTGATTACAGATTATAACATTGTTGGCTAGCTATGTATATAAGGCAGGTAAGTCCAGGAGAGATTGAATTTAAAGTAGAGAGAGAAGAAGCTAGTAAGGAGTGATTGTGTAACAGTGAAGGAGAGATAAGAGTGCAGCAGTAGTTGTTGACCATTCTACTGGTGAAGAGATAGCTATAGTAAAGAACAGTTAGGGGTAGGAGTAGGGAAAAGGTTTAGTGGGGAAGAAGGGAGGGTGAGTTTGGAAGGAGGTAGTGCCTGGTACTAGTAGGAGAAAAAGAAGTGAGAGATTGGGCTGCAGAGCTGGGTTAGTCGGGGGGCTGAGAACAGAGGCAGAGTTTATTTAAACTAAGGTGATTTCTCACAGTCTTTTTAAATAGAAGTTTGGATGTAGTGTTACGTATGTCCAGTGGAAGTTTATTCCAGTGCTTGGTGGGGTAATAGCTGTACAGGTTTTTGCCTATGTTGAGTTTGGGTTTGGTTATGGTCAGAAGGTGTTGGTCAGAGCTCCGGAGTGACCTAGTTGGGGTGTACGATGAGATGATGGGAGATATTGTGGGACAGAATGTGGGCTGGTGTACAATGGAATGGATTATTTGGAGCTGGGAGAGAGTAAGGTTGTGAGGGAGCTCTAACCATTCCAGTTTTTGTACAGCAAGACAGTGGTGAGAGGAGTAGGGAACTTCAGCTGCAAATTTTGTTACTTTGTTAAAGGTGGATTCAAGTTTGGTCGTAAGAGAGGTCTGCAGGTTGGTGAGAATCTGACAGCCATTGAGAAGGGTTGGAAGAAGGTAGGCATGTGATAGAGCAATTTTTGCTTGAATTTTTTTTTTAATGAATTTTTGCTAGTTAGCTAAAGTTGTTTCAAGTTGAGGTATATCAAACAACCCCTGTCTTGTGTCATTAGGTGCAGTCTGTGCAGAAGTTTGTGGTAAATGCCCTTGACTATTTCCAAATAAAGAGATAGCCACTGTTGCCTAGGTCAAAAAGAGAACACCACAATGATCTTTGGACAGTCCTTCTGAATCTTTAGTATGACAATGGATATTAGTGGAAAGAGTAGAAAGACAGATAAGAACATTCCCATACAAGAAAATAAGAATGTATCTGTTTTCCAAGCCTGCTTGAAAGGAGCAGAATTTTGCCAGTTGTTTGTTATGAATGGAAGCAAACAGATCTACCCAAGTTGTTCCCCACAGCTGAAACAAATTCAGGAAGATCCCCAATTCAATTTCCATTTCTGAGGGTCTGTCCTAGTCCTGCTCAATTTGTCTGCTACAACGTTTTGCTCTGACAAAATGTAAGATGCCTTTAGAGTGAGATTAATATACATTTGGTTAATATACATTTCTTTAGATTATGGACTTGCACAGTTAGCTGTTAATGTCCACGAAAGGACAAAATAATGTGAGTGCAGTGACATGAAACAGTCCACATCCAACAATGCAGTAAAATCTTTACATGGGGGTTGGAGATTTGGCATAACAGTTAAGGTGTTTACCTCACAGGCACAAGGTACAGGGTCTGATTCTCACCTTTGATCACTCAGTGGTTATTTGCTAGACATGTAATAATTTACACAATGACTGACCAGTATTCACCTATGAACCATATTTGTTATATGCACGGCTACTACGGTTATCTGTGCAGGGGGTATATCACTGTGGTGATGTCTGTAAATACTTGTAGAGGTCCTGGAAACCAAAGATGATTGCAGGAGATGAGAGCATTTATAGCTGCCAGCATCTCTTTTATATTTATGTATTTTGGTCTGTATTTTTGTGTGCCAAAGACCCTGCACTTTTGCCCCCAAAGACACTGTTTTCCAAGGAAAATCTGAGGCATCTCTTGTTGCAGACTTTATCAAAGCTGGAAGTGAGAATAGAAGACCTGGATTCAGATAAAACTTGTCTCTCCACCAAAGCAATGTTGATTTTTGGATCATACAAATTTTAGATACCACTGAATATTTCTCATGTGGAGTCTGGCTGCAGGAATTATGAAAATCACAGATGCCTTGAATTTAGCATGCTGATAAATTCTCTTACTGAAATCCTGGACTGAGTGAAAAACTCAGGAATAGTTCTAGATATAGTACATTTTCCTTTTTTTGAACTGAAGTGTTTATGAAACATCCCAAGAATACAGTCCTGTGGGAAGAATGCAAAAAAGATTTTAGAATGTTTTCATGGAAATCCAGTCTGTGAAGGAGATCTCTTAACAAGTGAGAGATTATAAGCAAGTCATCTAAATAAAGAAAATAACAATACCCTGCAGTCTGCAATAGGCTATCACTAGGCACTTTGAGAACACCACTGGAGCAGTAGATAACCCAAAGGGTAATGCTAAGAAGTGAAAGTGTAGTCCAGACACAGAAAATCTTAGAAAATGAAATCTGAGGCTATAGGAACATGACAATCACTCTTTAAATCTAGAATTACCAAAATACTGAAAGGAGAAATAAAACATAACAGATTCTGAAGAGATAACATTTTGATTTTTAGGATTTTCATAAATGATTAAGAAAGGAAGGATCTAGGACTGGTCTTTATGAGACAAAATTATGTACTTTACATAATGATGGATCCATGTTGTCTCATTTTCATCTGGTTCGGTGTTTGGGTTGTGAGAGCCAACCTTGATACCTTCTTCCAGAGCTTTGGAACCGAGATTATGACTCTTTCCTTACCCAGAATTACTTCCTTCTGCCTAAAATACCTCAGATCAAATGTTGCTATTTTTCAACACAGAAAAAAAATCTTGATAAGAATAAAATTTCCTACAGAATACAATAACAACTTATTAAGTATGCCAAGCTTTGTAATGTGACCTTAAGAAAACAAGGACCTGGTTGAGGCCTGCCCAAGCACAGGAAGTTTGCAGATAGCAATTGGAAGGGGAAAGCAGGGAGGGATGTTGAACCAGATGAAAATGAGACAACACAGATACATCACTATGGTAAGTATATAACTTTCATAACCGATGTTGTCTATTTTCATCTGATTCAACATTTGGGACAGATTCCCAAGCCAAGCTGACTAAAGTGATGTGGGAGGTATCAAGGAAGGAGATTCCTAAGAATGGTACAGCCAAAAGATGCTCAAGCTCTATACTGCAGATACAATTTGTAACAAGATATAAATGGATGAAATGCTGACTTAGTTGATGCTGTACAAATGTCATCAATAGGAACTCTACATGAATGCTGTAGAGGAAGCAATGCTCTAGTGGAATGAGCTTTCAGTTTTGAATGACGACACAAATCACGAGTTTTATAAACAAAAAAAAATGGAGTCTGACAGCCACTTAGAAAGTGCAACTTTTGGCACGATTTCCCAATTTTGCTTTGAAAAGGGAGACAAATAGTTAATCTGATTTTTTTAATTTTTGGTATAGTGCAAGTAGAATCTAATCTATCTGTGAACATCTAACGTATAAAGCATATGTTTTCCTTTGTTAGAGTAAATGGGGAAAAAGTCTGACAAATCAATGGACTGATTGAAATTTGCTTCAGATGAGGTTTTTGGAGAAAGGTAGGATTTGTTCTGAATGACATCCTGTCTTTCTGGAAAATGAGAAAAGGTGGTTTGCATGAGAGTGCTTAAAATTCAGACAGTCATGTAACGTAAGTTATGGCAATCAGGAAAACAGTTTTCCAAGAAAGATACTTCATGACAGCCATTGCTGCAGGCTCAAAGGGTTTCTGAGTCAATGACTGAAGTAAAAATGTGACATCCCATGGAGGAACTGGGTCCCGAATTGGATACCTCAGTAAAAAGGTTCCTTTCAGGAAAACTTTAGATATCCTAAAAGAAGCAATTAAAGAGTCTTTATGGCTTATGTGAAAATTTGAAATGGCAGCCACTGAACTTTGATAACAGGAAAAACTAGAACCTTGGTAAAAATTTTCTGAAAGAAGCTCCATTATTGATAGGACAGGAGCATAAAAAAGGTCCAGTCCTTTTGATAATGCCCAAATAGAAAATGTTTTTGGTTGATTGCTTTTGATAAGAAGAAATTATGTAAACTAATGAAGAAGACAGCCTGAAATCTCTGGTTATTACTAAAACTGTTGAAACCACTCGGTTAACTTTAGAGCTTGTATATCTGGTAGAGACATCAAAGAAGAGTTACTCATAAGATCTGGAATGAGATCCAGCACCCATGGCGGGTGTAACAAATAAGGTCAAAGGAAGGGCAGCCAAACCTGGTGGGCTAGAATAGGGCAATGAGGCTCACCATGGTCCTATACCTCATCGCTTTTTGAATGAATTATGTCAAGACAGCTATTGGTGGGAATTCACAGAAGAAACCTGGGGGCCAAGTGTGGACTAGAGCATTTCTCAATGACTGTCTTTGTGGAGAGATGAGAGCAAAGTAACTGCTGCACTTGTTTTTTTGGAAGGAGGTAAAGAGGTCATAAATAGATTGGCCCCAGTGGCTGAAAATCTCTCTTGGCATGGTCTATTTGAGAGACCACAACCACTCATGTGATAATAGGAAATGCCTGCTCAACTTTTCCACTAGTACATTTGACATCCTGGGAATGTGCATAGCTACCCAAAAGTGATGGGAAGACATTGCCCATTGCCAAACTTGCATGGCCTCCTGGCCAAGTAGATATAGGTTCATAGGTTCATAGGTTCATACTAGGCGATCTGCCTTAGGGCATTTATAAGCCTAGCCAGAATGTGTTTGGCTTTCGCCACCCATTTTAAATTTATTTTGCTATGCCCTTTTTCGAGGTTAGTATACTGTGCCTCTGTCTAACAGTGACACAGAAGTGATACCCGGGGTAAACCTATGATCTCCCATCCACTCATCAAGATTCCTCTTGAAGAGAGTCAATGAGGGACTCTGCCTAACCTGGACTGGGATTTTATTCCAGAGTGAAGGGAGCCTCTGGGTTATGAATCTATCCCTCCAGCATGTCCTATTTATTTCAGTGCTGAGGTTCAAGTCTCTCGAGCGTGGCTCGATGGGATTTGGATTTTCTGAGGTGCAGCATGTCCATTAATTCCGGGTTGGACATGGCTTTATACGTCAGGCACAGATCGCCTCTGAACAGGCGGTATGCCACTGAGTAGAGCTGGAGTTTCTTTAACCGGGCAGCACATGGCATCTGTTTGAGCCCTTTGATCCTCTTGGTGAGGTACTTTTGGGGTCTTTCCAGTTGCTGCAGGTGTCTGGTAAGGTACATCCCAAAAGGGGCATTGTACTCAATTATGGGCCTGATGAGGGATGAGTAAAGAGGCACGATGACCTCCCCTGATCTAGATGTGAATCCCTTCATGATTAGGTGGGCTATATAAAATGTTTTTCTAACCACTTTGGCCACGTGGTTGTCAAATGAGAGATTGCTATCAACTTGGGTCCCCAGGTCCCTAATTACTTCTTCTGTACTTAATGCATTACCACCTATGTGATAATTTGTGGGCACTTTGATTTTGCCAAAGGGGATGACTATACACTTTTTGGCATTTAGCTTGAGGCCATGGCTCTGGCACCAGTTGTCTGTTTCTATGAGGCCCTTTTGGAGAATGCTTGTGTTGGCTGGAGTGTCGATTATGGTGCCCAGTTTGCAGTCATCTGCGAACTTGGTCAGCCACAGTCCTTCCGTGTTGGCCTGTACCTCCGAGAAATATATACCAAACAAGAGAGGTCCCAGGACTGAGCCTTGTGGGACACCACTTGTAACTGGTTTGGAGTCTGACATGGCTCCAGCAATTCTAACCATGTGGGTTCTGTCCTTGAGCCAGTTTGCAATCCATCTAGTGACATAGGGGTTTATATTTAAGCTTGTGAGCTTATCTATAATGCCCGAGTGGGGTATTGTATCGAAGGCTTTTGCGAGGTCCAGGTAGGCTGTGTGGACCACCTTCCCCTCGTCAATGGCCTTGGTGACTGTTTCAAAGAAATCAACCAGGTTTAAGAGGCAGGATCTGCCCTTAACAAAGCCGAACTGGGTAGGATCCAGTGTCTGTAGGTCCCCAATATCTTTATTTATGAGGTCCATGATGATCCTTTCCATAGCTTTGCAGACCAAGCTAGTCAGGTTTATGGGGCGATAGTTTCCAGGATCCGTTGAGGCACCACCTTTATGGAGGGGGACCACTGTCGCTCTTTGGGCACATATCCTGTAGTAAGGCTGAGATTGAACAGTAGTTTTATGTTTGGGTTTAGCTCTTCTTGGAGTTCATGAAGGACGCAGCCCGGGACACCGTCTGGTCCCATTGATGCTGTGTTTTTTGCTTTGGAGAGGGCGGCTCTTACCTGAGCATCTGAGATGTCAGCGGGGCAGCACTCTGCTGGGATAGATATTTGCCCTTTTGGTGGGGGGGGGGAGAAGTTTGCGCTGAACCTGTCAGCTAGGATGTTGGCAATGTCTGTGGGTTCAGTGTATTTTTTGTCATTTTGGACTAATTCTGAGCACATCTGGGAATTACCACCCAGGTTCCTAACATAACTAAAGAAAGCCTTGTGATTATCCTTAGTGTCCTGTGCAATTTTTCTCTCGAAGCTGGCCTTAGACAATTTTATGAGTGCCCGTAGTTTTTTGATAATACTGATCAGTGATGCCCTCCCTTTTTGGGATTTTGCTCTATCATTTAGTAGCTTTCTCCTTCTATTGTATAATTTGTTTATGGCTGGGGTCCACCAGACAGGACATCTGCCTTTGGAGGATTGGGTCTTGGTTTTATTTGGGATTGCATGATCCATGCATTCCTGAAGGTGTTCATAGAATGCGTTTATAAAGGATTCTGCGGTCTGGGCCATATTTTCCACAGGCCCGGGGGCTTTGAAGGATTCCACCTCGGTTTTGAGGAGTGTGAAATTTGCTTTAGAGAAGCTTTTCACTGTGGTTTTCTGGGCAGGGGGTGGGGTCGGGATGTGAATATCCAGTGAGATTAGTTTATGGTCTGATCTTACCAGTGAGGGATACACTTCTGGTCTGGAGCATGGAGTCCCCATGTTGGTGATGATCAGGTCCAGTATGTTTTCCCCTCTTGTGGGAGTGGTAACAAGTTGTTCCATAGCATTTGAGTTTATAAATTCTAGGAATCTTTGGGAATCTTTGGGCTAGGGTGTTGGAGCTAGAGTAATGCTCCCAGTCTATGTTTGGGTAGTTGAAGTCGCCCAATATAATGGTGTTTGGAGAGACCTTCATATTTTCCAGTGTTCTCAGGAAGGCCGTGTGGGGTTCCTGGGTTTGGGAGGGTGGTCTGTAGCAGGCTATAAACTGGAAGACAGTTTTACCCACTGTTAGTTGCACATGGATAGTCTCTGATGCTTCGTGCTTTGCCACCAACCTGGAGGTGTGGGTATCTTTGATGAATATCGATACTCCCCTTCCTTTTGTGGTTTGATCCAAGTTTTGGGGCCGAAAAGCATGGTATGAGGTATAACCTGGTAGTGCTGGGGTGCTCTCGGGAGCCCTGAACCAGGTTTCTGTTACTGCACAGATATCGATGTTCTCCATGCTAAGGAGAGTTTCGAGTGCATGCATCTTGAGGTTTAGACTTCTGGCATTGAGTAGCATTACTCTTAGTTTCTTATCCCTTGTGATTCCTATGGAGGTGGGTTTGTCTTTTGAGCCTTGCCTAAAAAGGCACTATGGGGGTAGCAAGAGCCTTTGCCAATATCCGAAAGCCCAGGGGTGACAGGTGCAAGCCGTCCCTAGTGAAGCATTGTGGCTTGTCGAGCATATCATCCCAAGCTGACAGGCATTGGATCCCCTTTGAATGACACCAGTACTTAAGCCAATTGTTGAAATTGATCATCTTGTCTTCATATTGTGGCATCATTCTTGGTGAGGGTAAGATGCTACTCAAGGTCAGGGTCATACTGGCCTGGGCTACATGCTCAGAGAGCTCCTTTATGTCTCTTTTCATGTAGTGCAGGGAGGTACGTCTCAGGTCATTCACACTAGCATGGACAATGACTGAGTCATATTTGTACTTGCCTTGGAATGACCTGAGTGCTTGTGTTATGTGGCGGATCCTAGCGCCCGACAGGCTGCTCACCGTGACCCTCTCCTTGTTCAGCCTGGTGAGTGGGACGTCAGTGTGCCTGACGATAGAGTCACCTATTACAAGTGTATCAGGTGTGTTGTTTAGTCTTAAGGGCTGTGACTGTTCGGCACACTGGCTTTGTGAGATATGTGTTGCACGTGTTTTGTTTTGGGGTAGCGGTTGCTTGGGTGTCTGCTTTGGAGGTCTCTGCTTCTTAGGCAGATCTTTATTTAGAGCCTCCGAGTATGTTTTTGTGTGATTATGTGTTTGGTTTGCTGTCGTGGTAGGTCTATGTGAGACTGGAATTGTAGTGAGTGTGGTTTCCTTCTCCTCCTGACTGGTTATGCCAGTACTGAGTTGAGAGAGCTTAGCCTCCAGTTTGGCTATATGGTTGCATCTCTCACATGGGTTGGAATTTGTTGGGAGGAGGAGAGGGTTGTCTGTGTACATGAGGAAGTTGTAACATTGCCTCAAGATTCCCAGATTCACCAGCTGGACCGGAGAGGAGATTGACAACTGACCTTTGGACATGCTACAATAATATTGGGAATTCCTTAATAATTGAAAACAAGGGCCAGTGGGGAGTGAGGGTGTAGTGCTTTTAATTTTTAGTGCTGACTTATATAATTGCTTTAGTGAGCAAGTGCCAGGTAACTTAAGTGCAATGTGTTACAGGTAACTTAAATGCAAAACGACAAACAGTAACTTTCTTTCAAGTGAAACAAGGAAATAAGTACAGTAAGCAATGCAGATATCACTAGTGATCCACAGAAGCGCTGAGAAGCCGTGTATTAGGTGGAATTAGCATTCCAGGGAAATAACAAGCAAACAAACAACAAACATATAAACAAAGCTAGATTCAGCAGGCCTGGATCTAGTCTATGCTACAGCAAACAAGGTATACCAATTTCAGTAAGATACAGTTCAAATATTCAGGCACTATAAACCTTTAACCAGAAATTCCCAGCTCAGAAGGGCAGAGTCCAGCCTCTTCTCCCACAAGAGTGCAGACCACGAACCTTCTTAATGTAAAATAACTGGCCTGAAGCCCAAGTGCCTAAACCAGAACTAATACACTTTAAGAATAACAGACACTGGGCTCTCAATCAGCAGTTCCCAACTTAGAAGGATGAAAGCTACCTGTCCTGCCACCACAGTGCATGCCACAAACCTTCTTAATGTAAAACAACTGGTCTGAAGCCCAAGTGCTTAATCCAAAAGACTTAGAATGATAGCTACACTTTAATCAAGTTACTACCAAGCAGTAATAAATACAATTGAATACTTTAGAGAATGCCTGGATTAGTGCTCAAGTTACACAAACAAAGCTAGATCCAGCAGGCCCGAATCCAGTCTATGCCACAGCAAACAAGGCGCACCAACTTCAGTAAGAAGCAGTTCAGATATGCATGCAGTATAAGCCTTTAACCAGAAATTCCCAGCTCAGAAGGGCAGAGTCCAGCCTCTCCTCCCACAAGAGTGCAGACCACGAACCCTCTTAATGTAAAATAACTGGCCTGAAAGCCCAAGTGCTTAAACCAGAATTAATACACTGTTAGAATAACAGACACTGAGCCCTTAATCAGCAGTTCCCAACCTAGAAGGATGTAAGCTACCTGTTCTGCCACTACAGTGCAGACCACAAACCCTCTCAGTGCAAAACAACTGGTCCGAAGCCCAAGTGTTTAAACCAAAAGGCTTAGAATGAGTTACACCAAGCAGTAATAAATACAGTTGAGTACTTTTAAGATGATGCAAAAGTAAAAAAAAGTAGGTAGAAACACGAGTACACAATCAATTGTGTTCCCCCTGTTTGTTGATATATCAATGCCACTGACATATTGTCTGTTTGAATGGAAATCCTACCCTTGGGTAGGTAATCCTGGAAAGCATGCAATATTAGGAGGACTGCTCTCATCTCCAAGATAATGATGTGCAGTTCAGCCTCTGTAGGCGATCATGTTGCTTGAACCATCTTCCCCTTGAAATGCCAGTGAAGTTTGGCCTCCACAGGTGGCCACGTTCCTTTAACCATCTTTCCCTTACAATGCCCCCCCACCCTAGAAGGGAAGCATCTGTGGCTATTGTGACCTGAGAGGGTCAGTGAGCAGAAAAGTCTCCCTTCTGCAACTGACAGAAAGGTTATCCACCACATTATGTCATTTCTAATTCAAATTCTGGCATGGAGAGGATGGAAACTCTGTGACTGTTGAACTGACAGAGTACATAGCAAAATTCTCATGTGATATCTTGCTAGCAGTACTAAAGTGATGGTAGAGGCCATCGTACCTAACAGATGAAGAAACAATCTTGCTTGTGGACAGAGGTGTTGCATTACCTGAAAAGTCATTAGCCTTAATAACAATACTCTTTCTGTGGGGCATTTGGTAGTTTGTTGCATTATATCGATCAAGCATACTATAAATTTGATTGGTTGAGTAGGAGGCAGTTTACTCTTTGCTTGACTGAAAGTTATCCCTAACTAATTTGCAAGATGGAGTACGAGAGCTTGGTGCTGTAGCAATGCATCCCTGTTGCTAGGAGCCAAGAGACAATCATCTAGATATGGGAAGACATGGATCCCCTGCAGTTGTAGGTGAGCTACTACCATTGCCATAATCCTGATGAACGTCTGGGGGGGGGGGGGCTGTGGTGAGATCAAATAGCAGTGTTCTGAACTGATAATGACTGCCCGTCCCCCCTGCTGGAAATGGACAAACCCCTGGACTGCCTTTGAATCTTTATATGGTAGTAGGAGTCTTGGAGATCTATACAACACATCCAATCATTCTTCTTTAAGAGCAGTAGTATGGATTATATTGTGACCACCTGGAATTTCATTTATTTGATAAACTGACTGAGGTGGCTAAGGTTCATTACTGGCCTGAGGTCCCCTATCTTCTTTGGAACTAAAAAGAACCTGGAACAGAATCTGGATTCTGTTTGGTCTCGGGACCTGGTGGCTGACTCTTTTTTTCTAGCAACTTTTAGAAATTTATTTTGCTGCGGATTCCAAATGACTGGGTAAAGTACTGGGAATCTAGTCTTTTCTTTGGTAGCTAAAAAAAAAAAAGGGTATGGTATAACCTCTGGTGATTATTCTTAACCCCTATGAATCTAAAGTAATGATTTGCAAGGCTTGTGGGTATAATGTTAAGCATCCCCCTAACTGCCTACAGAATGCAGCAGTTAGGTAATCCCTCAGGGGTGCTGATAAGAGTTTCTCAGTGAAGAGACCCCAGAAACCTTGATTCTGTGGTCTGCATCTGCCTTTGGGGCAACATCCATTTGGGTTGCATCCCCCTCTTCCTCGGGGGGGGGTCTATTTCCAGGAGTGTCATGGTGAAAACCCTGTGATTTCTGAAGATTTTATAACCTCCCCTTTGATTCATGGAATAGGATATCTGTGGAGTAGAGAAACAGATTCCTAAGCAGGCATGGTCTTACCAACTTGTTCACTCTCTGTAAGCATATCTTTAACCTTGGGCTCAAACAATGTGGAGCCATCAAAAGAGGCATTAATAAATTATGCCTTGAAGTTTTCCATGAAATTGCAAGGCCACATCCATGCATGGCAACGCATGGTAATTCCTATACCAGTTGCTCTTGCTTTAATATCTGCTGCACTGGATAACAGGCACATGGCCACATTAGATGTACACTGTAGGGTAGACATTTGGGTGTCTGCTGCTTTATAGACATCCAAAGGCAAGTTACACAAATTAGATTTAGACAGCTCCTTGAGCAAGTCCCTCTGGAAACATGTCAAGCGAGCAAAGGTTGTGGAAGAATAAGTCCATTTTCCTAGTCCATCCAAAGCCCTTGAATCTCTATTGGGGGGGTGGGCAGAAAACCTCTCCTCAGACAGTTCTTTCTTCATGGCTGTTGCAACTACCATGGCATCAACCGGTGGTCCTTTTGACCACTGCTTCCTGTCTTTTAGGGCTGCTAGAATTCTGTCAGCGGTTTTAGTAATTGTTTATGTAATATCAGGGTCCTTCCATTCCCTTTGTGCCACAAGATCTATATATATATGCATCTGGAGGAGGAACCACCCAGGATATAGATGAGCCAGACCCAAAAGCTTTAAGGTACACGGACTCATCCGGAGAAGGAGTTTTGGTCAACCATCCCCCCCATCTGCTTCATCAGTTCCAGGATGTCTCCCAAATGTGACATCTTCCAGAGGGGATCTGGGTGATCCTTCTTCCTCATCCAAATCTGTGTTCTCAGTGAAGGACTCAGAAGATGTCTATGTGCTTCCATCTGCACATCTGTTACCTAGCAACATGTCTCTGGGGTTCTGGTGGAGACAGATCGAAATCAGCCTGGGAGCTCAAGTGCCAAGCTGTCTCAAAGCCTATAAGTTTTGAATGTCCCTGCTGACCCAAATGAGAGGCATAAGAAAAAGTTTCAACTGGGTGTCGGGATGGATTTGAAGTCAGTGCATGCACCTGCCTTCTTGGACCAGCCAAAACCCTTTCCACAGCCTCAAAAGCCAACTCCATAACTGGAGCTGAGGAAGCACTTTTTCTGTAAACTGACTCAGGAAACCTCTGTTCAAATGGAGATCAGCTCTGAGGAGGACCTTGGACCTGAGCTGTCAAGTGCAGAAGCACCAAGGAAGAGAAATGACTCCAAAAACTTTGGGGTTGACTCCACTGGCAGTGCTATGACACTGACACTTCAGCTCCAGAACTTGTCCTGATCTGATAGCATCAGAGTCGAGAGAGCAAGGGTCACAGTCGAAGCTGAAATCCCTTGGACTGATGGATATGACTTGGGTATAGAGAAACTGTTATGACCTGTGGAAACTGTATCCAAATAGTGGCCTGATACAGGAGCACAATGAGACAGAGTTGATGGGCCTGTGCCTGGACATCCCCTTGGCGATGGTACTGAGAGAACTTCCAGTTGGATCTGTGTCCTCAAAAATTTCCTCATCATTCAGTCGACATCCATTTCCATGAGACTTTTAGTGAGTCATCCCAACCTCCAACATGATGCCATTGATGAGGGTCTAGAAAGTCATTTATCTTGTAGGATCAGTGAATGAAGCTGAGGACTCACTGATTCCAGAGAAAAAGTAGCTCTAGGGGACAGAGTTCGGACCCGAGTGACAGACGGATCTGACTGCCTCAAAGTTTTAGGTACTGTACATGATAAACTGGACAGACCTGGGGACCTTTTTCTTGATTTGTCTTCAGTCTTTTTTTATTTATTTTTTTTTACAGACCTCTCTGTCTTTTTCTTTGACTTGTCCTTTTCTTTCTCCTTCTTCTTCTCAGCACTGGGAGAAACAGATGGAGGACTTGCTTCAGAATATATTGTGGATGTAGAAGACCCTGTCTTTGGGGGAAACAAACCCTTAATAATTATTTTCCCCCTCTCACCTTGCATAGCTCTAGAACCAAAAGCAGCACAAATATCTTAACTTGCCTAACGAGTGGCACCTAAGCAACAAGCACACGTGGAATGGGGGGTCTTGAGGAGGGATTTTGTATTTACAGGCTGAACACTTTCTAAAACCTAATGGTTTATCTGACATCAGAAAACATATATAAACACTATTAAAAAAATTATATAACTACAATCTAAACCACTTTTAATATAAGGAAAACTAACCTATCAAAAACCTACTGTAAAAACACAGTCACACACACAAACAATAATAATAGTCTAAGTTATTAAGAGATTAACACTAGCTATAAAACTACCTCAAACTAACTTAAACCTTTCCTATACTATAATCACACTCAACTATATCTAAAGGGAGGAACCAAGAAGGAATTCAGCAGAAAGTTTTCACTTATCGTGTCACAAATACGAGAGCTCTCAAATAACACGTCTGGATGGAATGCGGCAAAGGAGATCTGGGGTATTTTAGGCAGAAGTAGGGAATCATGGGTAAGGGATGAGTCAGAGTCTTGGATCCAAAGCTCTGGAAAAAGGTGCCGAGGATGGATCCAAAAGTTGAACTGGACAAAAATAGACAACATTGGATGCTTTGTTCTTTGGCACCAGAAACATTCTTGAATAAAAAACATTTGCTGTCAGAGAAAGAGGAGAACATTCTACTACCCCGAGTCAGCAAATGCTTTATGACATAAGGGGAAAAAAAGAAGTCTGATCTGGTAGAAGAGGAAGAATCCCTTGAAAAGGAAGTACTGACTGCCACTGCCTTATGTACCCATATTGGATCACTTTCAGAATTCATTTGTCTGAGATTATCCCTTGTCAAACGCAGAAGTGGAGAAATAGAGTTTGGGGAATGCTTAAAGGACTGTAATATATATTTCAGACATTGCATGCTAACCCACACCTGTTATTCTAGCAACTTTCTAAGTTTATAAGAGCACTATTTAAAATCTACCCATTTTGGGGCCTTTGAGCCCCATTACTTTAGGCTTTGTCCAGATTTCTTGTACTAACAGGTCGAGGAGTATGCTCCTCCTAACTTCTAGGAACCTCCATCCCATTGTTCTTGAGCACCTGCTTGCCACAGATTTGCTGAGTCTGCTTATTTTGCTTTTCATAAAAGGACCCTAATTTAGGGATGAAACCTTTACAAAACTTAGAGATGGATGGCTGAAAAATATGAATCAGCCCATGAACCATTTTCCTGTCTCATCACACTTTTTCAGGACCTCAGCAGCAGCAGACTGGTCCTAATACAACTTCCCTATCAAGGGGAAATTCAAAATTTCAGCTAGAACATCCTCAAGGAAATTTTGAGAATGTAACCATGCAAACCTTCTCATAATGCTGTTGCCCTGGAAGAGGGCTGTCTGGTTACTTGAGAAACAGAAGTAATGAATAATCAGAAAAGATCTGCTTTCAAAAGGAAAAGATGCAATACTGTTCCCCATATTCTCAAAAGAAGCAAGCAATCACTTTAACATGTGAGCTTGACAATTAAAAATCCTAAAAAGAGTGGCAGAAACATATACTCTTTACCCAAATTTTATCAAAAACTTTTATACCCTTGTCAGGGGAAAGGACTAGCATTTACTAAATGTTTAGCTGCATAAAGATATGCCAAGGAAATCACTGCAGGTTCAGATCTGGGATTAGAAAATAAGAATTGGTAAGACTGAGGAACTTTATAAAATCTATCTGCCTCCTTAAGGGTTGCAGGCTGGCTGTCAGGCATGTTGCAGGCTGTAATAAAATCATCAGCCTAGGCAGGAAGAACAGGAGTAGGTTAATGAAATTCTAGTGGTAATAAATCATACTTTTAAAGTAACTGGAATGTCATTATTTTCACATTAAACAAACTGGTTCATCCTAAAGATTTCAGCAAAACAAAAATTCTTCCAAAGGACATTCAGAAAAAAAATACTCTCCTCAAAATTAGAATAACTTTCCTGAGGAGAAAAAAAAACAGAAGTTGTTTCCTTACAATCAATCCTCTTTTCATTACACTGGAAATCTTCAGAAAGTGAAGAATTCATGTTTTCTCTTACCGGTAAATTCAGAATGAGAAGTGTTAACAGCCTGACATAAGCTCTGAACTTAGCCCAATAAATCATCCTGTTTATAGTAAGAGAGACAGAAGAAGATAGATATTTAAATTTCTGCTTCATATCCACAGAAGCAGACAGACACCTGTCAGGGAAATCATCCAATGTAACAAGCATCCAGGTCTAGATGGACAGAGAAGCATTTCCTGCTACTTCCTCTGAAACCAACAAGAGTGGTTCTTCCATGCTTGGCAAGGACACTCCAAAAGCCATACAGGATGTGTCTAACCCTGGGTACACAGTGGATAAAGGGACACCACCAGAAGAAACCAAGGAAGTATACAAGTGGTCTGAGGAACCAGAAACAACCACTGCATGGTCACCCATATATGACTGAGGCAAAGTAGTAGCCTGTTGAAGAGGCAAGGTTTGTGTGGAAATTTTCTTCATTTTGTGGCCAGAGGAAGGAAGAACTGAAGAACCTCTAAGCTTCTCCATTATAAAGCCAAGAAAGAAGCCTGAAACTTGTGTAAAAATCACAGTATCAGTCAGTAAATGGCTAAGTATAAAAACGTACTGTTTTCATCCTAAAACAACATGACATGCAAAACATACACTTGTCCCCAGATCCTAAAAACAATTTATAATACTTTTATCAGTAAAAATTAGAGTAAACTTTATAAAAAAAAACAGTTTACACTAAAAGAACCATAGGCTTTTAAGTGACAGAAAAGTCACATGACAACAGTAAATTTCTAGCAAAAACAAACAGTTTTTGGCAAAATAAGTCTGTTTTAGTCATAAAATTAATTGTGGAAGTTTTTTTCCCCTGACGGGAACTTACCTATCCAGCAATGAAGAAATGCTAGCTGACCATTATTCCCCAAAGGCCCACAGAACATGCGCTCTTCTGCAGCATGAAAGCTCTAATGAGCTTCGTGCCCAAACCACTGATTTTTACCAACTCTGACTGAGCTGTCAATGGACTGGGTGCCTGCAAGGTACTGCTGCTCCAGTAGTGATCTAATGATGATCATCACATTCATCCTTTACAGGTATGCAACCCTCTAGATACTTCTCTACCAAATCTTCTTAGCCTAGAGGTCAGTAATCTAATTCTCAGCAGGGGTTTTGATCCTGACAAAGCCCTGAAGGCAGCTGATTCCTACTAACTTTCTGCCTGCTTCTGTTAAAGGGCAATCCTACTTTTATTTCATCAGTGTGTTTCTTTTGTATCAGTTCTTTGTGTAACAATCTTGGTGTTACAGTGCTAAGAACATCTAAACACAAGGACCTGTGAGAGAGCAGAGTTTCAAAAAGTAATCACCCACAAAATAAAAAATATATAATGGTATAATCTCCCTATACCCCAACTTTATTATTCTCACTTCAATATCACTCTAATTGCTTCTGTACAATTTTTATTGTATATTTTTACTTTCTGTTCCATTTTGATATGTAGAACTTACTGTCTCTGTACCTACAAATGGTCAGTGGTGATCAGTGTACTACTCCAGTAAATAAATGTAAAACAAAACAAAGTAAGCCAGAGAAAGAACATAAACTACAAGAATAATACAAAAAGAACTGTTTTACTCTTTAGCTCATTTCATTTAGCGGATCCTCATAAAAGTAATACACTAAGTTAAGAAGAAAAACACATTGCATCATTACAATATGAAGTGATTAAATGAGAATGAGGAAAGACACTTAAGAATCTGAGCTCAGGCTAGCAAAACAAAAACAGATGGAACTCACAATGCTGAAGTGATATCTGCTCAAACTAGACAGAGCTTAGTCTTTTAAAACAAGAGCAATTCTACCATTTTAGTTTTACAACCCACAGCCATCATAACCTCCTAATGCATATTACATAACCTTTTATTCAGGCATAAGCATTTCGATGTTTCTACTTATTAATATAGTAACTTGTGTCCCCCTCTAAAAAAGCAACCTTATGTACACTGGATTACTTTCATTAATTAAGTCACTTAGAAATGTATTTTAATGTATAAAATCTCTTATTAATTCACATCCCTATAGGAAGAGGAAAACAAAAATACTGTATGGCACATACAAGGGGTTTTCTCCTACTCACCATGGAATTATCCTGCATAACACTTTAAACATCCAGCTTACGTGATTTTTTTTTCTTTTCTATTTTTATTCTAAATTGTTACAAAGTTGTTTATGAACACTGCATGTAAATGAAATCATCATCATCATCATCATCATCCTCACCTGTCACCATGTCTCTCTCTATGCAATGACACTCTCCTACATTTTATGACAGTCATGCCTGACTGTCACTGGTCTTCTCTCACAGAATCCATCCATCTCTTTGCTAGATGCTCTTGCTTTCCTCCTTTCTATCCCAAACCTTCTTCACAAGACTGTCTTCTACCTTCCTGCATATATGCCCAAATCACCATAATTTGTTCTGTGACCCTCTCTGTAACTGGAGCTACTTAGGTTTCCACTCTGATGTTATTTATTTGTTTGTCCCACAGTGTGCATCCTACAAACCATCATAGGCAATTCATCTCCATCACATATAGCTGCCTCAAATGCAATGATTTTACTGTCAAGGTTTCTGCCCATGCAGCAGTAACACTGCTTTTGTATACCTTACTTTTCAGCTTCTTTGGAATTATTATGTCATATACTTTCCCAACACTCTGTGGTAGTTGGCTGCAGCTCCTCTAATTCTAACTCTGACCTCCTCATTCAGACTTCCTTTCTCCTCAACCAACCCTCCCAAGTACTTGAAGTTGATAATTTGTTCTATTATTTTCCCTTCTATCTCAATTCCCAGCTTTTTCTGAATTCCCCTACAGTATTTGTTGCCATCACAACAGTTTTATCGGTATTCATTTTTATCCCACGTGCCTTCTGTTTTGCAGTCCATTCCATTCCTCTTATCTTTTTGCTGAAATTCCTGTTCAGAACCTACCTATAATACCACATTGTCTGCATACAGCAATTTTGCTGATCAGTCCACTCCCACCTGTTTGCTAATGTAGTCCATTAGCAGTGTGAACAGCAGTGGGTTCAGAACTGAACCCAGATGGACACCCACTCCCACTGGAAGCCCCTTTGTTAGTCTGAACACTGTAAACACTGTGCATACTTGTGTCAGTGAGTCCTTGTACATAGCCTGCACTAATTCTACCAATGTTTCTGAGGCTTTGACCCATCACAGGACTATCCAAATCAGCTTTCTTGGGACCTTGTCATATGCCTTCTCAACTAACTTTAAACATTGGGTCGGTTGTGCTGTATTCTGACTGATTCCGAAGTTGTTTCCCATCTTATTTTCTACTACTCTGTGTATTCTTTCATTAATCACAAAATCATGTAAATGTATTAAAATGTCTTATAGCATTTAACAAACAAAAAATAACCTATACATTTACTATACTTAGGTCCTTAAATCATATTAAATATTGTTATTGAATGAGCATCAATTATCGGGATATATATTTGTATTTTAAATTATTTAAAATTAGTGTTAGCATTACCTAAACATCTATTATTAAAGCTTACCATTTCTCATAAATGTATGGGAGAAAAAGTAACAAATTGATTTTTTTTTCTTTGGATTTGGAATACTGTTCAGTGTTCATAGACCATTCTGATTGTAAAGTTTGTTACTTCATCATCATCTCAACAAATGCAACTACACAACACCACTGAAAAAATACAGGTTGACTCTAAGCAGTCAAATACACTGAATGAGTTATTTTTTATTATTTTAAGAATTTCTTAGAGGATACACTAATTCCTTTTTACTTGGTACCAGAAAACAAACTGTTGCTCAATCCCACGTTATTTCCTTTCCAGTATGCAGCAGTTATGTGCCCATGAACTTCCCATTATTAGTAACTTATCTTGTAATGATAAAAGTTTAAAAATGATGGATCCTGCTCTTTTCTGGATGTCAGTGGTGGGTCTAAAGACCTACTGGCACTCTCTTTTACCAAATAACAGTTCCTGTGGCAATGGCAAAACAGAAGGTGTACATGTCAACAGAAAAAAATCTGTCATATTCTTCTTTCTTTTATTCTGGAATCAAGTGAATTTTAATAACATCATACTAGAAACTATTTTCTAGATCATCCAGTTTTGCATGCAAATGTTGGTTTTGTTTAATTAAGAAATTATACCATGCATGTCAAAGACTTATAAGTATCTGACATTTCCATACAAAGGTTTGAAACCAGAAACTACAGCAGTTTTTTTTTTGTTACATTTTTATTCAAAATTTCCTTTTGTATTGCAGTGGCTATTAATACAGTGTCTTAGAAACTTCTGTCTATCTTTTGTCAAATGTCTTTAAGAAGGGCACTAGGGAGCCAAGATGTCTGCCTAAGCCCAAAGTAGGGCCTGCAGACATTTGGATAAAAGTAGTGCTCCCATAGGGGTAAAAAAAAAACCAGAAGAAAAGATGAGAGACCAGGAGTAAATGAAGAACAAATATATGTTTTAAAGCTCCAAATAAATAAGAGCAATTGTGTGTTTTGTTTGAAATGGTAATCACAATAGGCCAGGATGTGAGTTCATTGAAACAAATAATAAATAGCAACAAACAGTGGTGGAAAGGCTACATGAGAAGCTTCAAGATCTAATGAAAGATAAAGCTGCAAGCTGCTGAAGCAGATTCACAGAAGTAACACACATAATAAAAAGACGAGAAAAAATAGGATGATCTTGAAAATTCCTTAAGGAAAGTTAACATTAGGATAACTGAAATACAGGAGAGAGAGAGAATGTGCAACATTGAACTGGAGCAATTTGCAGTTCAGCTATTATATGAGAGATCTGTGATACCAGGAAATCAAGAAACACTAACAGAGAGGATACACAGAGGGAGCAGCAGCAAACAACAGCAGAAATCACACCTTGGAATGTTTTGGCATGTTTCTATCCCTTTCCTTTAATAAATGAAATAATAAGGCACATGTGATGATATGAGGTTTTCATCTGTGCCAGGGAGAGTAGGATAGTGCATGTGCAACATATACCAGCATAGCTAGCTGGAATGTTGTAAAGAATTTTATGCCAACTGACTATCACACTGATTTGTACAAATGCATGTACTAAAAATGTATTTGTAAAGTTGCTTGTGTTAAAAATGCATCAACAGTGGGTCCTGCTGGACAGAAAAGAGATAGACACATATGTCAGACAGTATTATTATAACTGATTAAATGTATATGTTTTAGCACAGAATTCTGGAAGAGAGGAGGTTAATTGCAGTCCAGCTAATTTTGAAAAATAGGTTGAAAATTAAATGGGTTGGTTTAGGCCATACAGATTTTGTCTTACAGGTCTGATTGCAGACAGAGATAAAATGTCTGGGAAAACCAGGACTATGAATCTTACTGTATTGTCCTTAAGGGTGAATTAATTGCTACCCTGGAAGGGTGGAAGTTTTTGAAATTGTCTTATAGCTTTCAGATGCAGCAACAGATCTTAGCAAAGCTCTGGGTCTGTATTGTACCAGAGTCAGGTGACCACATGTGATGTCATTCTATAACCAGCACCAAAATGATTCTTTAGATATTAGTGAGTGATATGATGGAACCCTCACAGCAACATTTTATTTTTTGGAACCTGACAGGAAATATCTCTTCAGATATCTCACACAACACACCTCATCTTGCCTTGCTGTAGTAAGTAGCTCAACACTGTTATGGGACAAGAACAGCTTATTAAAAAGTACATTAATTTCAGTTTATTAATGATGCTATAATATGATTGTTAAAAAGCAAATATAATTTGTATGCAGGGCTGGAAAATACAGCTTCATAAGTTACAGTATTGCTGTTTCTTAACTGCATTCATTTAATATGTAATAAGGAGAAAGTGTGTGTTGCATGAAGTTGAGGCATATTAGTTATACAAAAGGAATTTGTTAGCCTGACTCCTCCAGGCTAGGCATGCATTGTTGCTAGGGCAGGTTTGAAACATCCAAGGTCAGAAACAAGACCCCTTGGAAGCAGGTGGATCATGTATAGAAAGGTGTTCATGTGAAGTCCGAGGCGAAAATCACGAGGGATGAGGACATTTGACAAGTTTTCTATTCGTCAGAGTAACTGTAACATAATAAAACTACATGACCAGTGAGAATGCTTCATCAAAGGCTATGAAGATTGTCTCCTAGCCCTGTAAGAATAAAATTTCTGTTTGCACATCCTGAAGTGTTGTTCCTGACTGAAGGCATATATAGTAAATTCTTAATGTTATTTATTTATTTATGACTATAACAATCTGGTGCCATGACTCAGATCTGAACTTTGGTATTACTGCAGGGCAGTTCTGGAATAGGGGCCATTTTCTGTGAATTCCATACTGCTTTGTATGAAATAGTCAGAGACTCAGATGTGCAGCTATTCAGGGTGTGCAAACATACTAGCCTTGGCAGGGAAATTGGTTTGTAAGGGGAAAGGGTTGGTTTATGTTTTTTTTTCTTTCTTTCTCTCTTCGACAAGTTTAGCAAAATGTAGAATAAGTGAATGACTGTGTTTGTAGTATAAGTGCATTACTGTGTTTTTCTTTGACTGACTTGTTTGTACGGTATACAAGTAATAGTGGGAGGGCTCCACAGCAAAAGAGTATAGTAAATGTATGTGCACATACAGTAAAGGACAAATTAACACAAGGAGGAGCCTTGTGTCGAGGGCGGTACCCTCAGGATTGAAATGTAAGAAGTATGAGAGATGGTTTATTCTATCAATGTATGAATGTATGAGAGAAAGAAAAGAAAAAGTTAAAGATAAAGTTAAAACAAGTTCATGAGCCCACTGCATGATTGGGACAGACTGTAAAGTTAAAACAAGTTCATAAGCCCACCACATGATTGGGATGTAGACTATATACTGTTAAAATAAGTTCATGAACCCACTGCATGATTGGGATGTAGGCTATGCAACAAGTTAATGAGCCCACTGCATGATTGGGATATAGACTATATATATATATACTGTTAAATCAAATTCATGAGCCTAACGCATGATAGGACATAGAGGTATGCATTGTTAAAATAAATTCATGACCCTAAAGCATGCTGGGACTTACAAGGATAATTCTGTGGAAGTACCCTTAGAGAGTCCGAAAGAGTGGTCAGTTCTGGATACAGTATCTATCCGTTCTGTTATCCCATCCGGAATGCTGGAGCTGTAACTTTTGAGCTCGCACCAGGACGAAAGCAAGGGGTTGCTGTAGGAAAAGGCTGATCGAAACCTCTCCTATGTTACTGCATGCTGACAGACTTCCTACTCTTCCCTCCCTGTATGGTGCGTAGATTACTACAGTTATTTTCTGTCTTTGGAACTGCCAGGATCCAGGAGTTGTAAGGTAAGCCTAACATTTTTATAATTACTTATTTATAAAATAAGAAAAATGGGAGCAAAGATAAGCAAGCAAGATCAAATCCCTGAAAAGGGAACACCTGCATATTTTATGTATTTTAACTATGGGAAGGAAAGTTGTAAATATTTGCATGACTGGTTTCAGCTTACTAAGAATTGTGCTGGTGGGGTATTTTCATTTAATGAAACTTATGGTAAGACTAAACTGTTGACAATGAAAGGTATTTTTGAAGAAAAAAAAGCAAAGTAAGTGGGGAACAAATGTCAGCATTTTATTCTTGGTATAGTAAAGCACTTAAAAGGGAAAAGGGTCAGCGTTAAGAAGGCTACAGGATGTTAATAAGAAATTGTTGCAACAAGTAAAAGAGGTTAAAAAGGCAGCACAGACCAATAAAAAGGGATCCCTTTATCCTGTCTTAGCAGGTTTGGAACAAACTGAGACTGGCCAAAAGGCAGAAACGTCTAAAGAGGATAATAATCCTCCAGTACCTACTGAACCCCACCCCCATATGTACTGGTACGGGTGGCACCTGTACAAGATTCTGCTGTTTCTCAGACCTCTGCATTTTTGAACACAAGGTCAGCGTGGTACTGTTAAATCTGAACATCATTCCCCTATTCAACTCTTATCTTTAGAACAGGCATTTGCAGTTAAAAAGGTTTTTCCTTTCTTCTTCTTCCTATTATTCTCAACAAGCTTCTACCTTTCCAACAGGAGCACTAATCTTTGACACTCCTGTGGCTCATCACAAGTGCTCACATGATAGGGTAAAACAACAGGCTACTGCCTCTGCAGAAAATCTTTTGGCACCTTTAAAAAAATCGGGGGGGGGGGGTGGATTAATGCTGATTTGTATTCTATGTTTAAATGTTTCTAACTGAAAAGAAAATCCATGAAGGTTTAAGGAGGAATTAAAAAAACTATTACAACCCTACTTTGACAGATTTAAGCCAGCTGCTTCAGGAAGTTACTCCAATAAAATAAGAACACAGTTACTTGAAAAGGCTAAAATAACAAATTTTATTCCCACAGGAAATACACTAATAGATAAAGGGATAGCACTGGTAAATTACAAAAGTGTGTCAGGCATGTAAGCAAAATAAAGAGAAAGCCCCTGCAGATTATTTGAGTAATCTTAAAGCAGTGTTTGGTAAACATTCAAAAATACCAGACCCAAATGAACAAGCTGAACCAGCTATTGCAGCTGCCTTTGTGCAGGGTTTGCAAGCCCTGTACCAAATAATATAAACCAAGTGCTTATAAACTGGCAGGAAAAAGACTTAAAGTCCTTATTAAGTGCTGAAAATCACTGTACTGACTATGGCAGGATAATAAAAGAAAAATAAATCTTAATCCTTTTGCTACCACTGAATCAAAAAAAAAGACCCTATGTTAAAGTAAGAATAAATGCAAAGCCAATTCTATTCTTGGTGGAACTGGCAACACTAGGTTCATAGGTAGGTACTAGGCTATCGGCCCTAGGGCCCATACAAGCCTAGTCAAAAATGTACCCTGGCTTTTGCCACCCAAGAAAATTATTTTCCTATGCCCCTGTCGAGCAGAGCCACAGAAGTGATCCCCGGGGTGAATTTCCCATTTCCCATCCAATCATCAAGATTCTTCTTGAAGAGTGCTAATGAGGAGTTCTGTTTGACATAGATAGGTAGTCTGTTCCAGAGTATGGGAAGTCTCTGGGACAGGAATCTATCCCTCCAGCATGTTCTGTTTATTGTGGTGACAAGGTTAAGGTCCCTAGAGCGTGTAGCTCGGAGGGATTGGGATTTCTTTAAGTGGAGCATGTCCAGCAGCTCTGGGTTTGACATAGCTTTGTATGTTAGGCAGAGATCGCCCCTGAGTAGGCGATATGCGATGGAGTACAGCTGTAGTTTTTTGAGACGGTCTGCATAGGGCATCTGTTTGAGGCCAGTAATCCTCTTTGTGAGGTATTTCTGTGGTATTTCCAGTTGTTGTAGATGTCTTGTGAGGTACATACCAAAAGGGGTGTTGTACTCTATAATGGGTCTAATGAGTGATGAGTAGAGGGGAACAATGACCTCTTTTTTCTGGATGAGAATCCTTTTGTGATGAGATGAGCCATGTAGAAAGATTTCCTGACCACTGTGGCGATGTGATTATCAAAGGAGAGACTACTGTCCACCTGTGTCCCAAGGTCTCATCACATTTTTGGCATTAAGTAGACTACCAGCTATGTGGTAGTTCATGGGTACAGAGTTTTTACCAAAGGGGATGACAATACACTTTTTGGCATTGAGCTACAGGCCATGGCTTTGACACCAGGAATCTGTCTCAGGGAGGCCCTTTTGTAGTTCGTTCACATCGTTAGGAGTTTCGATTATGGTTCCTAGTTTGCAGTCATCTGCAAACTTTGTTAGCCAAAGACCTTCTGTGTTGGCCTGCACTTCAGAGAAGTAGATACCAAACAGGAGAGGACCCAGGACTGAACCCTGTGGTACTCCACTTGTCACTGGTCTGATGCCGGATTTGGAATCCGCTACTTTCACAGTGTGGGTTCTGTCCGTGAGCCAGTTGGCAACCCATCTTATGACATAGGGATTTATACCTAGTTTAGTGAGCTTATCTATAATTCCAGAGTGGGGGATGGTGTTGAAAGCCTTGGCGAGATCTAGATAAGCTGTGTGAACCATTTTACCATCATCTATGGCTTTGGTGACTGCTTCAAAGAAGTCAATCAGGTTTAGGAGACATGATCTGCCTTTTACAAATCCAAACTGAGTAGGGTCCAGAGTTTGGAGATTACCAATGTCTTTGTTTATGAGTTCCAAGATGATACCTTCCATGGCCTTGCAGACCAGGCTTGTCAGGCTAATGGGGCGGTAGTTCCCGGGTTCCGTCGTGGCTCCCCCTTTGTGGAGTGGGATAACTGTCGTGGTGCGCCATTCAGTGGGTACAAAGCCTGAGGTGAGGCTATGATTGAACATGGTACTTAGGTAGGGTGCCAGTTCATTCTGTAGTTCGTGTAGAACACAGCCTGGGATATTGTCAGGTCCCATGGATGCTGTGTTCTTGGCTTTGGAGAGTGTGTTTTTTACCTGTGCAGCTGTGATTATAGGAACTTTGCATTCTTCCGGTATAGAGATGGGCCCTCTAGGGAGTGAGAGGGGGTAAAGTTAGCACTGAACCTATCTGCTAGGATGTTGGCAATATCAGTTGGTTCTGTATATTTAGTGCCATTATGCTGTAACTCAGAGCAGATCTGAGTGTTCCCATTTAGATTCTTGACATAGCTATAGAATGCTTTGTGGTTGTCTTTAGAGTCAGTGGCAATTTTGTTTTCGTAATTAGCTTTGGAGGATTTTATGAGGTTTTATATGTCTGTATTAAAAGTTATTTCAGACAGTCAAATACCAATATAAAAACAAAGTAAGGGCAGTCGGTGTAACAAATGCTACTGTCACGTATCCTGTTTTAAAAGCTATACCCATTTCTTTAGGTCCGATCGAAGAAAAACATTCTATCCTTTTGAGTACTACTGCACCAGTAAACCTGCTAGGAAGAAATTTATGTAAGCTGGGTTGTACCATTTACTGTACACCAGAAGGGGAGTATCTAGATGTTCCAACAGAATAAAGGGGGGGAAATATTACAATTCTTAGCAAAAACTAAGAAAAGCCATTTGAAGGCATACAGACAACTGAAAACTGCTGCAGCAGGCGCCTGCTAACTTATACATTAAACATGCTAATAAAGTAGGTATATTAAAATCTGCAAAACCTGTAAAAATAAAATTGAATCTATAAACACCCCTCCATAAAACTCCACAGTATCCACTGAAATCAGAAGCGCAACACGGAATCAAACCTGTAATTCAATCTTTAATACAGCAAGGAATAATAATACCAGCTAAAAGCCCTTGTAATACTCCTACTTTCCAGTGAAAAAGCCGAAGGATACTTACAGATTTGTATAAGACTTAAGGGCTGTAAATAATGCAGTACTGCCTACTTTCCTGTTATTCCAAATCCAGCAACAATACTGAGTTGCATACCACCTACAGTTAATTACCTTTCTGTGATAGATTTATGTTCAGCATTCTTTTCTATACCTATTCATCCTGATAGTCAGTTTCTGTTTGCTTTCATTTATCAAAGACAGCAATATACATGGACATGATTGCCACAAGGACATACTGAATCTCATTCATTATTTTCTCAAATTTTGAAAAAGATTTGGAGAATGTGATATTTCCGGGTGGGTCTGTGTTAGTACAATATGTAGATGATTTACTGATAGCATCAAACTCCTTTCAACAATGTCAGCAGGATACCTTTCATCTTCTGACTATCCTTGCAGGAAAGGGACACAAAGTGTCTAGAGAAAACCTACAACTGTAGTCATCTCAGGTATGTTATCTTGGTAATTTAGTTTCTCAGGGTAGCAGGCAAGTGTTACTATCTCATATTGATGCAATATCTAAGGCCCCACATCTGACTACTCAGAGACAGCTTAGGCCTTTCCTAGGTATGACAGGATACTGCAGACAGTGGATCCCTAACTACTCAGAAATTGCCAATCCTCTGACAAGTTTTTTTAAAGCAGGATACACCACAGCCTCTCATTTGCAATAGTGAAGAGAAAAATGAATTTCAAAATTTAAAGCGAGCTTTAGCTACTGCCCCAGCTTTAGGGTTACCAGATTATAACAAATCTTTTATTTTATTTTTGAGTGGTACATGATTTTTGGAAAGAGAGAGGGTTTTTGACCTCTTCAGGACATCAAATTAAAAATTCAGGGTACATAAAATCATTGTTAGATGCACTGTTGCTACCTAAGAGGCTGTCTGTAATCAGATGTTGTGCACATCAAAAAGGCATAAACATGGTTACAAAAGAAAACAATTTAGCAGACCCTGCTAAACAAGCAGTAGTAAATTGTTACAAAACTCTGCGTATGTTAACAATAACAAACTGCAACAGTAATGATACGTTTGATTTTGAAAAGTTGTCAGCCTTTCAAGCTGAAGCATCACAGGGAGAAGTTCTGAGGTGGCTCAAGGATGGATGTAGAAAATCCTGACAGCATATGGCGATATCCGGACAGCCGGCTGGTGCTGCCTGCCTCTTTGCTACCTTACCTAGTAAAGGCATATCATCTACTGGCCCATATAGGTAAGACAGCTTTATTTAATCAAGTTACCTGAAGTTGGAATGCCCCTCATGTCTCATCTTTGATACTTCAGTATGTACAAAACTGCAGTATATGTTTAAATATAATGCAAGTAAACATGCCAACAGCAAAACTGCATGTTTACCTCCACTCTGGGGACCACTGTTAATGTACAGCTGGATTTCATGCAAATGCCTAAGACTAACAATTTACAATTTATTTTGGTGGTAGTGTGTATGTTCTCAAGCATGGGTGAAAGCTTACCCATTTCGCAAAGCTAATGCAGTCAGTGGTAATTTTTTTTTTGTATAATTATATATCGAAATTCGGTATACCCAGCATTGTTAACAGTGACCAGGGAACTCATTTTAATAACACACTGTGTAAAAACTATGTAAAATTTTTAATACAAAGATGAGTCTTCACTATCCCAACCATCCCCAGTCATCTGAATTAGTGGAAAAGGTAAACAGGACCCTTAAAAATAAAATTTCAAAAATTTGTGCTGAAACACACAAAGTGGCCTGAAGCCCTTCCCTTACCATTAATGAGTATGAGGGCCTCACTGAATGCCAGCAGGAAGTTGACTCCATATGAAATATTAATGGGGAGACCCATGGCCCTTCCAGCTACCCCTCTAGTGGAAAACACCGATTTAAGTTTGTGAGAAGATGCTATGATTTCTTAATGTAGGAAACTCATTAATATTTTGCAACAAGATCATCGAACAGTAAGAGTAGCATTACCAAAGCCTCCTGACCAGCCCTGTCATCAACTACAATTGGGTGATTGAGTGTACGTAAACATTTTCCACAGGAAAATCCTGCTAACCACCTTGACTGCAGTTCGCTGTGCAAGACTACCAACGTGGATCCATTCATCTCACTGCAAGAAGACCTGTTGTGTGGGGACCCCAGATGAATCATTGCAGCCAACAGAGGGAAATCGAGGGGCAATAGATAAATCATCTGCTCAGTGAAAAGGTCAACTTCAGTAGCAGTCCATGATGAATCCAGTGACAACAGGTACTTTTGCTTTGTTTCTGCTGCTGTTCCCTTCTATAAACTGGTTGAGAGAAAACAGTTTCTTAATGGTCCTTTGGCAGTATGCCAAAAATCTAAACAAAACAAACTGCTAAATATGTTTGTATACACCTCATCATTCTAAGGCAGGGATTCCTAGGATTCCCATCCCTGTATCACAGGTCTCATTTAAAAAGGACCTTAATAACATCAGCTTAACCTGGCATAATGTAACTCATTTTCCAAAGGCTGTGTCTCTTCAACTTGCAACCACACATCATGGAGACACATGTTATGCCAGAAATGGGACTGTACCAGTAGAAAAAAAGCAAATGTAATGACACCAGGCATAAAAGTGTGTTAGACTCTTTGCACTTAAAAACCTATGACTGGGGGTGTGACATGGGTATGATAAGTGACTGTTAATGCATCTGTGGTGATCGCATCCACTGCTAGTTGCCTACAGACTGGTCTGGATGATGCTTTGTAGGCTATATTACTCCTGCTATTCAACACTTTGAACACCCACCAGCAGGTAGACTGAGAAATAAGTGAGCAATCCACTGGGCAGAGCAAGATTTTAAATTTTTAATTCTGGGTATGGAGTACAAAGAACAATGGTTGAAATCACTATACTTGCTCAAATTCTACAGGAGGTGGCCAATGAAACTTCACATCACATCAGGATGGCAAATCGAGAAATGACTAAAATGTGAACTGTGGTATTACAGAATCGAATGGCACTTGATATAATGCTTGCTGCAAAAGGGGGGGTCATGTGAAATAATGCTCGCTGCAAAAGGGGGGTCAAGTGCCCTGATAGGGAGTTGTTGCTGTTTATATATTAGTGACTATCATGATGAACAGGAAAACCTGACAAATTTCATGGAACAAAGGGGCCAAAGATTTGGACAGCACATCAAAACAATGGACACTTTTTGGATGGTTGGCCAGTATTTTTGGTAACTTGGGAACTAGCATAATCCAGGGTACTGTCATTGTACTTTTTATTATATTTATGATAATTTTGGTATTTTCTACTCTAAAGGCTGTGATTACAAGATGTTTAACCTCACCTACACATAAAATGCCACTGCATGTACCAATCAATGGCAATTCTAGTACAACAAAAGATGATTACTATGACGCAGAGGCGTATTTTATCAAGTTGAGAAAAATAAAAATAAAAATATAATTATATGTATGGTATGGCACTAATAGTGTCAGTGGGAGGAAACTGTTATGGGACAAAACCACCTTATTAAAATGTATATTAATTTCAGTTTATTAATTATGCTATAATATGATTAGTAAAAAGCAAATATAATTTGTATGCAGGACTGGAAAAAATACAGCATCATAAGCTACAGTATTGCTATTTCTTAACTGCATTCTTTTAATATGTAATAAGGAAAAGCACGTGTTGCATGAAGTCAAGGCATGTTAGTTATTATAAAAGGAATTTGTTAGCCTGACTCTTCCAGGCTAGGAGTGTGTTGTTGCTAGGGCAGGTTTCAAACATCCAAGGTCAGAAACAAGACCTTGGAAGCAGGTGGATCATGTATAGAAAGGTGTTCATGTGAAGTCCGAGGTGAATATAACGAAGGATGAGGACTTTTGCAAAGTTTTCTATTCGTCAGAGTAACTGTAACATAATAAAACTGCATGATCAGTTTTGATAAGAAAAATGTATAAAAATACAGTTTTTCTATATAAAGTGAGAAAGCTTTATCAAAGGCTATGAAGATTGTCTCCCAGCGCTGTAAGAATAAAATTTCTGTTTGCACATCCTGAAGTGTTGTTCCTGACTGAAGGCATATAAGGTAAATTCTTAATGTTATTTACTTATGATTATAACACTCATCATCTTGCCTTGCTGTAGAAGTAATTTAACTAGGGAACAGTAATTCTTTAGTCAGAAAGGAAAATATGGTGAGATTAGTTAAGCATTGTTTTTCTGCATCTATGTGAATCTATCCAACTGCTATTTTGTATATCTCCTGTGACTGAAACTCTGGTGTTTATTCTAACTAGATAGTCAGTCTTCTCATGTTTTCTACTGTATTATTTATTATTAAATACTTCCATACCATTCATTGCGGCTGGTCTTCTACAGAATACTTCTAACATGTTAAGAGTACTTATCATACCGCTCAACTGTACTGAATTCCTCAGTATTTTCCGGTTTTGAGGTCCAAATAATGGGGTGCCATGAATTCCTGAGCAGCCCCTTTTATTCTTGAATTTCCTAGCTTCTTCACCCCGGCTATTTTCTGCTGATGTCATCATGTGCAGAGGCATGTACAATGACGTCAGCTTTGTGAGCAGCCTGCCAGAATTCGGCTGAGGGCTCGAGGGGTGTGACTATTGACTGAATGACAGTCGAGAGAGGGTCGGGAAAGGACTACAACTCGGAGAAAGCAGCAAGTGTTTTTTTATTTTTAATTAGAAGTTTATACAGTCAGTGACAGTTGGCTACCCCGTCCATTTCACAGGCAGCAGCAGCTGAGTTTCCCCAGCTCCTCCAGGTAAGGAAAAAAAACCCAAGAACTTTAGCTACTTTTTTAGTTTTCTTCCTGTCCACGTTGTGCTTTGCAGGTGCAGGCAAAGCTCTTTGTACTAGTTAGTTAGCATATAGCTCATTTAAATGTTAGGAAGAAAGGACCCTGCTTGTTTAGAGCAGGAAGAGTGTTATGGGAGACAAGCTAAATTCTAAGTCTTTGGGAAAGTTGACTTGAGAGGTGCACTGTACATTTGTGGCTGCCAAGGCGCATGATGGTGTATTTTATTGCTGCTAAATATCTGCAGGGCAACTTTGTTGTGCTCATTAGCACAGCTAGTTAATGTGTAAGCCTTTCCACCCACCACACACAGACACTTTTTATAGGAGTGCACATTTTAGAGGCTTGGATTATATAATTTTTTTGATCCTGGTAAAACTTTCCACTGGGATAGGCAAAAATCCCCAGTATATACTTTTTTGCAGAACTGGAAATAGTAAAAAAGTACATGTTAGGTGTTTGGAAGCTGACGTTTATCACACAGTCTGTTATAGCCGACTACACTGTACATAGTCGGGGAATGTGTGTTGCAAAGTAAGTCTGAGATATTGTAACTTAATGGCCGTTAATGGCTTCTTTAACTGCTGCAAAAGTGTGTGTGTGTACAAGTCCAAGATCCGTGAACTTAATGGCAGTTAATGGCTTCTTTATTTAACTGCTACAAAGGGGCTTTATTTTAACTGCTGCAAAGGGGGAGTGTGTGCTGCAAAGGTGTGTGTGCCAATAATGGCTTTTTTATTTTAACTGCTGCAAAAGTGTGTGTAAAGTCCTAGATCTGTGAACTTAACGGCCGTTAATGACTTCTTTATTTAACTGCTACAAAGGGGGAGTGCATGTTGCAAAGTAAGTCCCAGATATTGTAACTTAACAGGCGTTAATGGCTTCTTTATTTTAACTGCTACAAAGGGGCTTTATTTTAACTGCTGCAAGGGGGAGTGTGTGCTGCAAAGGTGTGTGTGCCATTAACGGCTTCTTTACTTTAACTGCTGCAAAGGTGTGTGTAAAGTCCGAGATCTGTGAACTTAATGGCCATTAATGGCTTCTGCTACAAAGGGGCTTTATTTTAACTGTTGCAAAGGTGTGTGCCAATAATGGCTTCTTTATTTTAACTGCTGCAAAGGTGTGTGTAAGTCCGAGAATCCATGAACTTAATGGCCGTTAATGACTTCTTTAAACTGCTGCAAAGGTGCAAGTCCAAGAATCTATGAACTTGATGGCTTTTTTATTTAACTGCTTGTGTGTGTAAGTTCAAGAACTTAATGGCTTCCTTATTTAACTGCTTTTGTGTGTGTAAGTCCAAGAATCCGTGAACGTAATGGCTTCTTTATTTAAGTGTGTTTGAACTTAATAGCTTCTTTATTTGTGTGTGTGTGTGTGTGTGTGTGTGTGTGTGTGTGTGTGTGTGTGTGTGTGTGTGTGTGTGTGTGTGAACTTAATGGCTTCTTTATTTGTGTGTATGAACTTAATGGCTTCTTTATTTGTGTGTGTATGAACTTAATGGCTTTATTTGTGTGTGTGTGTGTGTGTGTGTGTGTGTGTGTGTGTGTGTGTGTGTGTGTGTGTGTGTGTGTGTGTGTGTATGTATGTATGTATGAACTTAATGGCTTCTTTATTTGTGTGTGTGTGTGTGTGTGTGTGTGTGTGTGTGTGTGTGTGTGTGTGTGTGTGTGTGTGTGTGTGTGTGTGTGTGTGTATGAACTTAATGGCTTCTTTATTTGTGTGTGTGTGTGTGTGTGTGTGTGTGTGTGTGTGTGTGTGTGTGTGTGTGTGTGTGTACATGCAGCGTAAAACACCCCAGTTAATAATACCTGATAGTGTTACTCAGGCTCAAACCCTGTACCTTAGGTGCAAGGAGCAAGAGCCTGAATTCCCTACCCACACCACCACTTGTGTTCAATGTTTCTTTAGTCTGTTCATCTTAAAATTTGTAGTTTTCTAGCAAATTAGTCAGACCTGAATTCACTAAATAATAATAGCCATTTAAGTGTCTTCCTATCTTCAGGAAATGCATGGTAACACAAAACATTTTATTCTAGCAACTTTTCTAAGATTACACAAGCAATGATTAAAATGTGGCCCTGGCTTTGGGCCTTAGTTTGCCACCCCAATAAATTTTGGCTTTTTCCAGATTTCTTGTGTCGCATAGCTCTTCAAGGGGAGAGAAGTTTAGTGCTATTTTGGCTTTTTCCAGATTTCTTGTGTCGCATACCTCTTCAAGGGGAGAGAAGTTTAGTGCTGCTTATGCCAAGTCTGTTTGTGTTAGTAGCACAACAGGGAGAATACTTGCTTTTGATGCAGAAGGCTGTGGGTTCTACTCCCACGGTGTGTAGATGGATTGCTGATACTATACTGTGCTGTACTTTTAAAAAAGGTGGATGCTGTAGTCCTGAGAATGTCCTCTTTGGCGGAGATGCCTAGTAACTATGAACCTGTTATCAGTTTGCCATCCATTCCCTATTGCAATATTACTAGCTTATTTTTTTTTAATGTAACATAGGCAATGTATTTCTCAAGTGCAAGAGGCACTTTATTTGTAGATGAAAAATGAAATATAAAATTGTTTGCTAGCAGCAACACCTTCATTAGTTGATCTCTTTAATGTGGAATTATTTAGATGACTTTTTACTTCTGCAGATATTGTGCATATTTACTAATACTGGTAGGTTGTAGAAGTTTGAGTAGACTTTTATGATGAAAATTTTCTGAATTGGGCAGTTTTGTCATTATTGGTTCATGCATTTTGTTTTATTGCTTACTGAAAAAATGTTCAAAACAATAAACTTAAAACGCTCTCTAACAAGTGCACTGTATTATACAAGGAATGTAATTTAATACAATCATGAAGGTGTATCAAACAGTACATGTATCTTTCGTGTGCAAAGGGCCTATGATCTGAAAACAGCCCAAAGGTAATCTTTATCTGCCACCGGCCAGAAGCATTTTCTTTGAATGTTGGTTTCAATGCTCTTTCAATGTATTAGAGTTTACTTTCAAGGGCAGAGAAGTTTTAATGCTAACTCTAGTTTCATTGTGAGACTGTATTGCTTTGTTTAGTAGATGACATCTATTAGTGTATATGTTTTAAAATGTGAAATAAAAGTTTTAAATGAAATCAAAATTATTGTAGAAGTAAAGCAGTATGCACATTATAGTATTTATGGCAAATGGGACGAAATGGCCAAGTAATGGGACACTGGAATGGCTGCAGGGGGGAGGGCTGTGTATGGGGGGCACCATTCGACCATGATTTTGTGATGGGGGAAGGGAGGCAAACTATCAGATAGCCCTGGCTGGCACAAACTCTAGCTACGTCACTGATCAATAGGCCATGGGGAATGACTTTTGGAGGTCCTAGCAAACTATAATACCCTTTAGCTAAGATTAGAATATTGCCTACCATTAAATGCCCTAATTTTACCACAAAACCCACATACTACAAGTCACCAAAAACAAATCCTAAGGTCCATCTTCTTCCTTCCCAGTAAACATCATTGCTACACATTTTTAAAAAAATGGTTACCATTTACTACAGGGTCTGGGGGAGCCATATGTTTGTTGACTGTTCTTCGGTTTGCATTTGAAAGTTGGTATCCCACAATTCCATAGGAGGGTGGGTTACATAATTATGTATGCAAATCGCATGTTAATCATCGTACAGATTTGTACCTATTTTTCATGGGCCTTTGTCCAGATTTCTGATGTTGCCAGGTTAAGAGGTATGCTACTTATGCTTATTTTGGAGACACTGTGGCCACTACTGAAAGCCTTGCTGCATTGGTCAAACTTTACCACTTCTATTAGTATAAATTTTACTCAGTATAATTGGGTACCCTTGTAAAAGCCTCAGAGTAGCTGACTGGTGGCATCATAATTAACTTATAGTCTGGACAGAGGGGGCGCAGCTGGTAAATCTGTGCCAGCCTTTCTTAGGTGTGTTGTGTGTGTGTGTGTGTGTGTGTGTGTGTGTGTGTGTGTGTGTGTCTGTGAAAATCAAATATCCAAGTGTGTATGTCAGCTACTTGAAAAAGGGACACAAAGCGCCAAAGTGGTCAGTGTGGAGTCTTGTTTGGGGCCTAGAGAGAGAGAGAGAGAGAGTCCAGCTCCAGGTCTGGAGTGTGCTCCTTGTGTGCTCTTAAGGGAAGCTGTGATTGGCGCAGACAGCTGCATCTGAGAATACTGTTGTGCTTGGTGCAGACAGCTGCATCTGAAAATACTGTGTGTACCATTTTTGTTCCTAGTGGACATCCCTCACCAGTGCCACTGGTGAGGATTGAGGCTCCTTGATTAATAGACTGGAGTAAGGACCATCACTGAACACAAGTCATCCCATTTGCAGGGATTTTCATAAAGCCTGTCAAAGACTAATCAGAAACACTCTGTAAGATAAGGAAAGCTATGCTGGATGTATTAAATTAAGAATGAATGGAAAGCTGTATGAATGAAATAGCCTACATTTCTGGAAGTGTAATTAAGGGAATGTATCAGACAGCACAATACACATCATCAGAACTTAACAATCAACGTGAGGAAATGAATCAATTCCCAGACAATAATGAATAATGCAGTGAAGAGCTACATATGGGCAAACCTCCAAGGTAAGAGATATACTTTACATAACTACTGACTGGTGTACAATAAACCACAGCAAACATTAGTTTATGTCTAAGTCTTACAAAAAAGTAATAATTGCTGATGTAATAACTGGGGGAAATGAACATGAATATATGGGGGGGCAAAGGAAAAGTAAAGTAAACAACAACCCCCACACAAATACAAAATAAAGAAATGGGGGTGAATAATTATCATAGAAAAGAGCTGTAAAACCAGAAAAATTATGGTCTGTCGCACAAATTCACATAAATTAAGCTGACACACCAAACTGATGAGCAACATGGGAGGGGAGAGCAATGAATGGGAATGTTTCAATAAAAAAACTGTTACATCAGTACTGGTATACAATTCATTAGTGAGAGCTACACTGGAAAGGAACAGAAGATGGTCTTAAGTCCCATGTCCAGGGTATACCCATACACATACAAGACCTAAAAGATAGGTATTCAGAGTCCAGGAATGGGGACCAGGGGTCCAAGTGTAGACAGCTGCCAAAGAACACAATATTCAGCTAGGAGGGCATGCCTGGAGTAGGGGTTATGCTGGATGGCAGCAACCGACAACACAGGGTAGGGATGGCAAACATTATAAAGGAAAGTAAAGTTAATTAATTGCAGCATTGGGGATGCATCAAATCCTATCAGAAGAGGGAGAACACAGGAAAGGTTAAAGAGGATAGGGAGAAGTGTTTTTCTATTATAAGAGAAAATTTTGAAAATCAGAGATGGGGAGAATATAGTGTTATGACTAATCAAAGAGAGAAATAGACAAAAAGGCAGTGGGGGGAGAGTAGCAAATGTATTTTGTAGAGGGCTTCAGACAATCACAGGAAAACATGAAAAAGTAGGATAGGTCGATAAATCAATGGCATGGAAGGGAGGTATACACTGGGTGACAGGAAAAATATACGTACCAAACAGGGATGAAGGAGGATTGTACAAGAACTTGTTTTGCTAAATGGGCAAAAATATGAAGAGATGGAATTGAGATAATTGGTGGGGGGCCGGGACTACATTGTCACCACAGAACCAGAAAAAAGCAGATTCCATGGAAGGTGGGAAAAGAACAAAAAATGATTTAAGAACTAGCCCAAAGAATGAAGAGGGAGGATGCTTGGGCATACTGAGGAAAACGTATTGAAATGAGGGGGAATACACCTTCACAATAAATATTTTGGTACAGGCAAGTAGGTTAGGCAGGTTCTTAGGGAAGGAAAACCTAACAGAACTAATGGAAAAGAACCAGCTACAGGAAAGACACATACCTGATCATGCAGCAGTGAGACCTATGGTTAGAGTACAGGAAAAGAAAACAGCGAGAAAGAGGGGAGAAGCGCTAGCTATAAATGGAAGGAGGCAGAGGACAAGGAAATACTACAAGGGCTAATAAAAGTCAGCCCAAAACAATACGCAAGACAGGAGCAAACTGGAAAAAAGCTTGTGGGATGACATCAAAGTCACTGTCAGGAGAAAACTGATGAGCACTGAAGAAAAGAAGGAAAGTTGATTGAGAAGATGGGGAGAGAAAGATAGAGGTAGTACAGAAAGAAGCCGGAAAAACTGGAAACAGAAGGATATTGGTAGAAGACAATTCACAGAAAAAGCAATAAGAATGAAATTACAGAGTAAAATTATTACGGAGCAAGAAATTCGACAATGGTACTGGAGGGACTGCTGGTGGATAGTGGGGGAGCACAACGGCATCAGCTAGCTATAAATTACAAGAAGAAGCAGAGACAGAGGTACAGGAGATATGGAGAGGAGATGGAGAGCATTCAGATGAGGATTATATAATCAGGAAAAGATTGAAAGAATACTACAGGGAGGTTTATAAATGACAGGAAAAGATTGAAATAATACTACAGGGAGGTTTATAAATGACAGGAAGGGACAGAAGTTTCAGAGTGGAACTGGGGAAAGAATGCAGAGGAATATATAATGGAAGACAAACAAAGACTCAGGCTAAATGCAGAGGTGACAAAGGATGAGATAAAGAAAGTGATATACAAGATGATGGAGAGGTGAGGAAAGCTGAAAGGCCAGATGGATGTTAATTAGAGTTATACAAATGGGTTGGGAAAGAAATGTGGAATGCCCCAGAGGGGGGAATATAAAATAATACAGGACACTGGCAAAATATCTAAAAGCATGAGAAGGGCCAGGATAGCCATATATATATAAAGAATGAGAAGAAAGGGAGGAAGTGGGAAATTATAGGCCTATCTCTTTCATTAAAGTAGATATCAAGATTCTGGCTAATATACTGACAAGAATACTGAATGAAGTATTGCCAAAAATAATAATTCAGAGCAAAATGGCTTTGTGTAGGGAAGGAAGGCAGAAAAAATGGTGGGACCTGCTGGAATTTATGAACAGGGAGCAATGGAAGCAGGAAGGGAAAGACTAGACTGTGTTCTTTAACCTGCAGAAGGCCTTTGATGTGGTGAGGTGGGAATTCCTATGGATATAGGCCATATATCAAGATCCACAAACTGAAATACTCATAAATAGAGAAGTATCTGAGGAGACACGGATAAAAAGGGGGACCAGACAGAGATATGCGCTGTCCCCAAGTCTGTTCGCACTTGTGACTGAGGAGCTGGCAGTGGAAGTCAGACAGTTTAGCAATGCCTGAAAAAAGGAGTAGATAAAATCTTAGTTTGTGTTAATATGCAGTGTGCTGCATGTTAATGTCAGACGATGTGGCTGCAGCAATGAGAAGCATACGGGAAACATTCAAGAAATTTAAGAAGTGGTGGGACTCAGATACAAAAACAAAAACAACAGTATTAAGATTAGGAAAATTAATGGAAAAGGGGGACAGGCGAGATAAAATAGGCAAACTTCCCTAAGCTCCTACAGCTCTATGTTGGGAACAAAGTGAGAGAGATAAGAGGGGGAACCTACAGAAAGTTGGAAAAAAGGTAAGGGATACTCTCCAGAGATGGGGGGGCTAAGACTTATACATTCCTTAGGACAAATAATGTAGCAAGGGTGATTATGCTACCTATAATCCCCTACATACTCTGCAACATAAAAATATACCAAATGGACAAAAGACTACAACAAAAGCAAAAGACATACAGGACTAGAGAATGAATAGGAAAAGGGAGGTTGAGGACTACCACATATCACAACATATGCACTGACATGTAACATCATTCAGTGGACATAGGTTCATAGGTTCATACTAGGCTATCTGCCCTAGGGCATTTATAAGCCTAGCCAGAGTGTGTGTGGCTTTCACCACCCCTTAGGATGAGAATACTATACCCATTAGTTTGCTGTGCCTCTGTCCAGCAGTGACACAGAGATGATTCCCGGGGTAAACCTACGTTCTCCCATCCACTCGTCAAGATTTCTCTTGAACAGAGTCAGTGAGAGGCTCTGCCTCACATGGACTGGGATTCTGTTCCATAGTGTAGGGAGTCTCTGGGTGATGAATCTGTCCCTCCAGCACATCCTATTTATATCCATGTTGAGGTTTAAGTCTCTTGCTCTTGTGGCTCTGGTGGATTTGGATTTTTTGAGGTGAAGCATGTCCATTAATTCCGGGTTGGACATGGCCTTGTATGTCAGGCACAGATCACCTCTGAGCAGATGGTATGCGACTGAATAGAGCTGGAGTTTCTTCAGTCGGGCAGCGTATGACATATGTTTGAGCCCCTTTATCCTTTTGGTGAGGAACTTTTGGGGTCTTTCCAACTGCTGCAGGTGTCGGGTAAGGTACATTCCGAATGGGGCGTTGTACTCAATCATTGGTCTGATAAGTGAAGAGTACAGGGGTACCATGACCTCTCCTGATCTGGATGTGAATCCCTTCATGATCAGGTGGGCAATGTAGAAGGTCTTCCTAACCACTTTGGCAATGTGAGTGTCAAAAGAGAGGTTACTGTCAACTTGGGTCCCCAGGTCCCTGATAACTTCTTCCGTGTTTAATGGATTACCACCTATGTGGTAATTAGGGGTTACCTTGTTTTTCCCAAAGGGTATGACTATACATTTTTTGGCATTTAGCTTAAGGCCATGGCTCTGGCACCAGTTATCCATTTCGATGAGACCTCTTTGGAGGATGTCTGTGTCTGATGGAGTGTCAATTATGGTGCCCAGTTTGCAGTCATCTGCAAATTTTGTCAGCCACAATCCCCCTATGTTTGCCTGCACTTCAGAAAAATAAATGCCGAATAAGAGGGGGCCCAGGACTGAGCCCTGTGGGACACCGCTCGTGACCAGCTTAGAGTCTGACATGGCACCAGCAACTCTAACCCTGTGGGTTCTGTCCTTGAGCCAGTTTGCAACCCATCTTGTGACATATGGGTTTACATCTAAGCTGGTGAGCTTTTCTATGATGCCCGAGTGGGGTATTGTGTCGAACGCTTTTGCTAGGTCATGGTAGGCTGTGTGAACTGCCTTACCCTCATCAATGGCCTTAGTGACTGTTTCGAAAAAGTTGACCAAGTTCAAGAGACAGGATCTGCCCTTGACAAAGCCAAATTGGGTAGGATCCAGTGTCTGTAGGTCCCCAATGTCTTTATTTATGAGTTCCATTATGATCCTCTCCATAGCCTTGCACACAAGGCTCATCAAGCTTATGGGGTGGTAATTTCCAGGGTCCGTAGAAGCACCGCCTTTGTGGAGTGGGACCACAGTTGCCGTACGCCATTCTTTGGGTACGTATCCTGTAGTAAGGCTAAGATTAAACAGCAGCCTTATGTGTGGGTTTAGTTCCTCATTGAGTTCATGTAGCACACAGCCGGGGACACCGTCCAGTTCCATTGATGCTGTGTTTTTTGCTTTAGAGAGAGCAGCTCTCACCTGGGCATCTGAGATGTTTGGGAGGCTAGACTCTGGTGGGATAGATATTTCTCCTTTGGGGAGGGAGGGAGAAATTTGCACTGAACCTGTCTGCCAGTATGTTGGCAATGTCTGTGGGTTCAGTGATTTTTGTATCATTTTGGACTAATTCTGAGCATATCTGGGAGTTTCCACCCAGGTTTCTAACATAGCTAAAGAAGGCCTTATGATTGTCTTTTGCGTCTTTAGTGATTTTTCTCTCAAAGTTGGCCTTGGACGATTTTATGAGTGATCGTAGTTTTTTACTAGTATTGATCAGAGATGCCTTCCCTTTTAGGGATTTTGCTCTGTCATGTAGTAGCTTTCTCCTCTTGTTGTAGAGTTTGTTTATGGCTGGGGTCCACCAGACTGGGCGCCTGCCTTTGGTGGAAAGGGTCTTGATTTTATTAGGGATTGCTTGATCCATACATTCCTGGAGGTGCTCGTAGAAGGCATCTGTAAGGGTTTCAGCAGCGTGGGTTGTGGTTTCCACTGGCTCGGGGGCCTTGAAGGATACCACTCCAGTCTTAAGAAGTGTGAAGTTTGCTTTTGAGAAGTTCTTCACTGTGGTCTTTTTTGCTGGGGTTGGGGGTGGGATGTGGATCTCCAGTGAGATTAATTTATGGTCTGATCTCACCAATGCCTTAAAAACAGAGGTTAAGCAAAAGAGAGTAAGGAAGAGAGTAGATGTGGAGAAACTTACTAAATGATATGAATGAAGCAGCACTAAAATAACTGGGATGCTTGAAGTGGGATGAAGAGAACCTCACAAACTATGGGGAACAGAAGGGTGGGAGGCAAAGATAGGCAAGAAAAAATGAAAGCTGGAATAGCTTGAGAGGAAGATTTGGTATGCTGAGAAAAGGATGGTGGAGAAAGATTTAAAACAATGGAGAAGGTAATACAGAAATGCAGAATGTCAGAGGCCCAGTGGTAGAACAACTTGGTATTCAGAGAGGTTTGGAAAAAGAAAACAGACAGGACAACTAGAGAAAGGAACAGACAGGAATGGAGGGCAAAAGGAGAAAGGATAGCACCCTGGAGGAAATGGAAGTGGTTAGGAGGGCAAAGGACCAAACTGATCCATGAAATATTAAGAGAAAAAAGACACAAGGTTGATGAAAAAATGAGAAATAACTGGGGAAGGAAGAAAGGATGGAAGTGAGTTACAGGATAATGGCAGAAGACAATCCAGGCAGGGAGGCACATGCAGAAAGTACATGGAATGAGAGATAAAAGCCTGAGAATACTGCATTGATGATCTCTAATCACCATGGCATTAGTAAAGGAAGCAGAAAAGCAGGCAGTAGATGCTAGAGCATGCTGGAGGTGTTAGGAGGAAGAGGTAAGAATTATGCATGTTTTGGTACTGTGAGTGGGAACAAGAAGTCTAGAAGAAGGCACAGAAGATTTGGTGTGACATATTTCAAAATGAAGCAAAGCATACTTTGCAATTCTGTATATGGGGCATAAAGAAAGAGGACAGTATTTGGAAAGAAAGAAAGGGAAATAATATTATCACACTATTGAGTACTGAATTTAAAACCATCATCACTCAAAACTGGAAGGGGACAAAAATAGCAAGGAAGCATGAATTACATAAGAGGTTCTTGGACAGGACAATGGGAGAAAATGTTAGAAACTGATTAGAATGAGGAAAAGAAGGGATAGAAAAAAAAAGTATTGGAAAGAGGAATTTAAATACGACAAGAGTGAAGATCATACCAGAAAGAAAGTGAAGCCGAACCCAGAGGGAAAAAAAGGAGGGTAGAACTAGGGTAGGAAATAAAGAGCCAACCGATGATGAAGTATAATGCACCATGTATGAGGATTGCACGTGAACGTAATATGTTGCATAGAGTTAACAAAGTTTAATATTTCGAGGATAAACTTTCACATGTTTGATAAAGTAATGGGTAGTGAATTTTAAAAAATTACTTTTAACAGATTTTCTCCAAAAGTGGAAATGTTTCTATACTAAACTCTTGTAAATTCTGGTGAGGGCTTGGTGCTGACACAATTTGCTCAGTGATGGCGGTTTTGTAGCCATCCAGTTGAGAACTTCTAAATGCATATATTTTAAACTGTCCACTTTTTTCTTGGCTCAGAATGGCTTAGTTTTCCTGACACACTGGATTTTGTCATCTGGCAATGACATAGATTAATATATATCATAATCTTGCTGTTTATATGTAGCAGTAAAGCAGTTAAGCTCTCCTCTTGTTTAGTGCATCTGCACAGTTTTGAAATATGTTTACCCACTTTTCCTGTGTGACTTTATAGTCTGTGTGCAACAGTCCATTCAAATATTAGGCTATTAATCTCCACAGACATCTTTCTCAATGTCATGTTCCTACTTTTTTTTTTCCGCTGCTATTTAATATGTCCTTTTCATCTGTCTAGCCATCCTATTGAGGGTCTTCATATGAAATTTTGTTTAAGGCCTCAAAGCTTTGATATTGTCTCCTGAATGTAACTTTCTGTTTCATTTTTTTTTTCTTTTATGGAATAAAAATATAACTGTGATAATTTAAAATAACTAAATTTCCTCAGTAACTGTTTTCTTTACTGTTGTATCCAAAAACTTAGAAGTGACATAAAATGAAGGTTATGTACTTACTATGGTAAGATGCATGTGACATGGTAAGGTATAGAATAAAAGATCCAGGTTGTCTCTTTTCATCTGGTTCAACCTGTGGGTTACCTCAGATTGAGTTTGCCCTTCTCTGCAAAACTTTCCAACAATTAATTGCAAAAGACATCACTAAGGACTCCAACAAAGGAGGAGAATGAAACTCCCCAACTCCGCCATCCCATGAGCAAGAGACTCACCAACAAGGTAGGAAAGTGGGAAGGTTGAACCAGATGGTAGGAAGCAACAAGGATTTAAGTTTATGGTAACTATCATATCTGATGTTGATTTCTCTGTCAACCTCTGGGACAGAGTCCCCAACAAAGTAAAAATCCAAAGGAGGTCTTACAAAAGGATATTGCACAACTGCACAATACAGTGGAATGAAAAGATACCCTACAACTCGAATGAATGTCCAATTTGTAGTGGGACACAAACATGTGAGGACCCACCTAAGTAACAGCAGCACAAATCTTATCCAAAGCAGATCAAGAGAAAAACATTGTAGATGTAACCACAGCTCTAGTAGAATGACCTTTTGGTTTATAATGCAAGGCCTTTCTTTCTAACTATAGCCAAATGAAATACACAGAGAGTAACCCTAAACAATGGTGCACCCAACTGGGCCTCACAAAAAGAGACAAATAATTAACTAGACTTCCTGGCCAACTAAAGAGACAAATAATTGACTAGACTTCCTGTCCAACTAAAACCTCAACTGTCTACTGATGTCAAGACAATACAGTAAATATTCTTTTTTATTGGGAGGGTCAGGAAAAATCACTGGCAAGTGAATGGTCTAATTCAAATTATTTGACATTGCCACCTTTGGGAGAAAAGCAGGATCTGTGCAGAGGGATAGCTTGTCTTTAGGAAAAAACAAATACAGAGGTACTGAGGATAGGGCCTGCAGTTCTGACACATGCTTGGTGAAAGTAATAGCCACCAAGAATAAAGTTTTCCAAGACACCAAATTCAAGTTAACCATAACAGAAGGATCAAATACAGGTGCAGCAAAGGCTTGAAACACAAAAGGCAAGTCTCATGGCGGAACTGGATCTTGGACAGAAGGATGCAACAAAAAGGTTGCCTTGAGAAAAGGCTTTGAATTTTTAAGAGTCTTCAATGGCATAATTATCCATGCCAATGTGAAAATTAGAAATAGCTGCCAAATGTACCTTAATAGTTGAATAACTGGATCCTGAGTGAAACAAGTCAGCAAAAAAGTCTAGAATCACCTCCAAAGGAGCTGAGGTGTCCAAACTTTTAGAGTTAGCCCAACAAGCAAAACGTTTCCACTTTCTAGTATACTCTATGTGTAGACATTTTCTAAAAAGACAAAATATGTACCACTGTATTCAAACTTGGCATAGCTGACCATCAATGGAATTGAAGAAACCATGCAGTTAACCTGAGCGGAAGGTTGGGCAGATCCAGGCTCAGCTGGAAGAAATCAGATCCAGAATGGGATCCAGGACACAAGGAGGGCATCTCAGAAGAGGTGAAAGAAAGGGGAACCACACCTGATGGGGCCAAAAGAGAGCAATGAGGATTACAGCCACTCTGCAATGGGCTGCCTTCTGGAGAAACTTTATTATCAGCAGGGTTAGAGGCTATGCATATAAGAGACCTGGGGGCCAAGCATACAGAGCAATGTCCCAGGGTGACTGTCCCTGAGGAGGACAATGTCCCTGGGTGAATGCCCCGAGGAGGGACTAAGGTACAACAGCTGTTGCACTTGGGTGTTGGAAGGAGATGTGGATATGTCGCAACATGGATTGCCCGAGAGCCAAAAAATCCAAGCTGCAACCCTTGAGGGACTACTCATCAGGAAAAAAAATGTTCCTCCTCAGACTGTCTGTCAAAATGTTGGATTTCCCTGGGATGTGTGTTGCAACCAGAAACAACTGAGATGAAATCACCCACTGCCAGACTCTCATGTCCTCCTGACAAAGGGGGCAAGAATGGGATGCTCCCTGTTTGTTCAGATACTAGAAGACATGCATATTGTTCACCTGAACTACAATCTCAATCTTCGGGAGACAGTTCTGAAAGAACTGCAATGCAAGAGGACTGCTCTTATCTGTAAGATGCTGATGTGAAGACTGGCCTCATTCATGGACCAGGTTCCCTGTTCAGTCCTCCCTTTGAAATGCCCCCACCCTATAAGAGAGGCTTCCATTGTGACCGTGTCCAGGTGGGAGAACAAGCGGTCTCCTGGTGGACACCAAGGAAGAATCCAACCAATGCATGATTTGATCTCGACACGCATTTGTCAGCATAATGGGAAACTCCATTAGATGCATCAAGTATGACCAGTACACCACAAGTGTCCACTGCAGAGCCCTCATGTAATACTTAGCCAGGGGAACTAAGCAGATGGTGGCTCCCATGTGCCCTAACAGCTTGAGAACAAGGGATGCCAGAAACCTTCTGTAAGAGAGCAAGGAAATGGCTTGACAATGAAGAGAAGATACTCTAGAAACTGGAAGTCTTGCAATTTGAGAAACTGTGTCCAAGTAGCAACTTGTGAACTGTACCATATGAATGGGGTGGAGACTAAACTTTTGATAGCTAACCATGATCTCCAAGGAACTGCATAGCTCAAGTAAGGTGTCTCTGGCTCTGACTAAAAATGGTCTAGAAGAGCTGGTTAGGAATCAATCGTCTGGGTAAGGGAAGACCTGAACCCATTGCAGCCTGACTCAGGCTGCTATGACTGATACCTGGGGGGGGGGGGGTGAGATCAATGAGCAGTGCTCTGAACTGATAATGACTGGATCCCAACTAGAAGCACAGAAACCTCCTGGAACACGTTGGTAACTTTAAATGATGGCATGTGTCATTGAGGTTGATTGAGCTCATCCATTCATACTTCCTCAAGAGAGGCAGACTGGACTACACTGTGACCATCCAGAACTCGGTCTGTTTGATAAATCTATTTAGCCTAATGAAATCCAAGATTGGCCTGAGGTCCTTGTTCTTCTTTGGTACCAAAAAGAACCTTGAAAAGACCTCAGATCAGCAGTGATCTGGTGGGACCTCTTGGATGACTTTATTTACTAACACCTTCTGAATTTCGATGGCTGCATCTCTTCTCTGATGGGGAAGCATGTGTGTAACATGCTTGGGATTGATGTTCAGAGCTTCTCCCTCAGGGGAATAACCCTCAGAAGTTTTGAGAAGGTTTGAATAATCTACTTCATCCTGGACAAACTTCTACCCCTATCCCCGCTGCTGCTATTGATAAACCCCCTGAGGAAGTTTCAGATAGTTTTAACCAATTCTTTACTGAGACAATTCAAGCCCTAGCTAGCCAATTACCTCCTAGCTCCCCTGGCCCTGAAAGTACCATCCTAGAAACCTACTCTCATTCAGCTTCCAACCAGTGTCCATGTCACTTATCTGTACCTTGATCAAAAAATTAAAACCCACCACACTCTCTGCTGATCAACTCCCTGCCAAGTACCTTAAAAAATCAACTGATGCTATTGCCTACCCGTATCAATACTAATTAATCGAACCATAGCAGAAGCTAAAATTCCCACCATCTGGAAAATATCCTACGTAATCCCAGTTCATAAAGGAGGCAGTTCTACTCAACTCTCCAATTACAGACCTATAGCTATACTCTCTCCACTTGCAAAGATTACTGAAAAATGTATTCACAGACAACTCATGCACCACCTAATCCAGAATCACCTCATGGCTGATACCTAACACGGCTTCTGTCCACATCACAGCACTACTTCAGCCCTACTAGCTTTTACCAACACCATAAACCATAATTCCAACAACAATCACATATCCTCCGCCCTCCTCTTGGATCTTTCCAAGGCATTCAACATGGTTGACCACCAACTTTTAATACACACCCTGCAAACATTCTGTCTAGAATAGATACTAAAGCCCATCAATAGTTTAAATCCTACCTGAATGGGAGACAGCAGGCTGTTCTTTGGCAGAACAAACTCTCTAACCTACTACCTAACATCCTTGGAGTACCACAAGGCTCTATACGAGGGCCCCTGCTGTTTTCCATCTTCATTAACGACCTGTATACTGTCATCTCAAAAGTCAGCTGTATCCAATACACTGACAACTCCACCATGATCTGCTCAGCCACATCTCCAACAAACCTATCGTCTGCTATCCAGTCCACCTTTAACACTAGAGAAAACTGGCTTTCTGAACGTTGTTTGATACTAAATCCCAAAAAAAATTAAAATGCTGTTATTCTCACCAACACAAAGATCTTCTGCTTTTACCTTTACCATAAATGCAAATGATGGCACAATAATCTCCCCTAACCCCTCTACAAAACTATTAGGTGTCATTATAGATAACAATCTAAAATCCGACCTACATGTAAACCAATTGATCAAAACCATCAATAAAAAACTAGGGTCACTTTACAGAATCAAAGCCTTCCTAACCCCTCCAGCCAAAATTCCCATAGTTCGCTCTCACCTTCTTTCAACACTTCTGTATTAATCCCCTCTACTCTCTAATCTAAACAAGACTGTACTTAATAAACTCTCAACCTGCTACAACAACATTGCCAGGTTTGCCACTGGGCTGCCTTTTAGGACACACCATTGCACCAATCTTAACCAGCTTGGGTGGCTTGAACGACCCAGTCTAATCCAGTATAACCACCTGATCATGGCTATAAAATCCTTTATAATCCAGATAATACTCCTACACTTAAAAATCTTATCACCCCATATAACAATCCGTGACTGCTTCGATCCTCTAAAAGACTACTAATTCAGACAAGCAAAATTAACAACGCAACTGATGATTCTCTCTTTGCAAACTCTGTAGGCAGATCCTGGAACTCACTTCCAGCTGATATTACTCTCCTCTCCTCCCTAGGTTAATTTAAAACTAGACTCAAATAACATTTGGCACTAAACTGGCTATGTCATTGTATCAAGCCTGACTAACTCTCTTCTAGAATGTGTAAAATCTATTAATCAGCTTACTATTTAATTTACCCCTGAGTTTCACCAGAGATTAACTCTAACCTGCAGAACATGTTTATTCTTGTTTGCTTATTTAATTTTGTCAGTATTATATTTGTAACATGTTTTATTGTTTCTGTTTACCTTGGAACTTCTCTCCCCGGGCCTCCGCTGAAAATGGACATGCATCCAGATGGAAATGTATAACCTCTGGATATGACTCTTAACACCCATGTGTCTGAGGTGATGGCCTACAGAGCTACTGGGTGTACAGCCCAATGACCTCTGACTGCCTCCAGAGCTGGACAGTCAGGCAACCCCTCAGGGTCAATGAAAGGGTCTCTAGGAGAAAGCTCCATGGAAGCCTGGTTCTGCGCACCACACCTGACATGCAAGTGGTGTCCACTGTGGTTATCCCCCACTACAAGGGAGAACCTTCAAAAGGAGCTTCTTGATCACTTTCCTAAAGAAGAGATGTTTTACCCCTTTTGGTTTTAACAAAAGTTCCATTGAGGGATAGCAAAATTATTCCAACAGCAGACAGCATCTTTCCATCCTGCTCGCTTCTTGTCAAAGTTTCTTAAACTTAGGCCCAAAAAGTGAAGAGCCATCAAAGAGGGCATTAATAAAGGATGCCTTGAAGCAGTCTGCAAAATTACACAACCTGATCCAAGTGTGGCAATGCCAGCACAAGTGGCTTGGGCTGTGCCGTCAGCCATATTAGACAGCAGATGCATGGACATGTTGGCAATAGACTTCAAGTTGTACAATTGACTCTTCTGAGACTCCACAGTCTGCTGTGTCTTAACTACCCTTGACACTTCCAACACAATGTCATGCTGAAGTTTTGTCAAGTGAGTGAGATAGTTTAACTCTCTCAGTGTGAACATGGTTGAGGTGCAGGAATGCCTCCCTAACCGATACAACATCCAAGGCTCCCTATTTGGGGATGAACCGACGATTCTTAGTGGTCGTCATCACTACATCAACAGTAAGACCCTTATTCCAGTGTTGCCAGCCCTTGGGAGGAGTGAGAATCATGTCCTGTTTCCTTGGAATTGGTTCCACCATATCGGGCTCCGTCCACTCCTTCCGGGACACCAGGTCAATAAGTGCATCCAGAGGGGGAACCACCCACGATGCGGATGGGCCCACCCCAATGGCCTCCAAAAATACAGACTCCTCCAGAGATGGGGTTTCGGCAGTCCAAATGGTGTAGCAGTGCCAAACGATTGCCTAAAGAGGAATTATCATGGGGGGATTTAGTAGATCCCTCTCCTTCATCGAGGTCAGCATCCTCTGTGAGAGACTTCTCAAGAGAATCCAGGTGCTTCCTCTTCTATCTTCTCTTGCCTGAAACTTCCCACCCTGGAAAATCCGGGGGGAGGAATACGACAGATGAGGCAGGAGGCCCTGAATGTAGGGCAGACTGGAAAAAACTCAGGGTGGCTGCCCCAGATCACACTGATGCGTGTCCACAAGCACAGATGTTGAAGAGGAAGGGATACCAGCTGCAGCTGATCACTCCTTTCCCTGATGGGAGAACATCCTCTCTACAATGTCAAAGGCAGAGGCTGAAGATGGCACCCTGGAGCCCGCACTGCTAGGATCCAGAGATCCAGAAGATATACTGGACTCCAAAGCTGCTCCAACCTGCCCCAATGCTGACATCGAGCCAAGCTATCAAGAACAGAGTCACCAAGTGGGAGGGACAACCGTTGAGCCAGAAGCATCAAACCTGACCTAGAAACACCAGTCTCGACATGTCAGCTCTGAGGTCTGCTCAGCTCCAAAGCTGTCTGAGTTGAGGAAACCAAGGCCGGGCAGGAGCCAAGATTGATCAAGCCAGTGGATCCGACCTTACAGATGGAAAGGCAATTGGCTTCAATGACCCTTGATCTGTAGGGTCCAAGGGAGTAAACCAGCCTGACGGAGCTGAAGCCTCAGGTCAAGGAACCAATGTCACATGGATCAGCCCTAACTGCATCTGGAATTCTAGGAAGGACTGCTTTAGCGATTCTAAGTCAGCGGGTCTTAAACTACAAAATGAATGGGGTGACCGAGCCAAAGAAGCTGCTGTTGGAGACTTGGATGGTCACCTGCTACATGATGGCTCTGAGAAATGGATCAGAACCGGAGAAGCCTGGATGAGGACAACTCCGGTGAAGCCTCCTGCAGAGTACAGGGGAAGAAGGGAGAAAAAGTTCTGCCCGAGGGAGTTCAGGATACTTAGCTTGGGAGAAAAAACTTTCCCTGCAGTCTGTGCTGAAGGAGATCAGGACCAAGATAAGATAGCTATGTATTCACCATAACTCTGCATCTGTGTTGTCTCTTTTCATCCTTCCTGAATTGACAGGTCTTGGATCCAATCCTCGGATGTGTCCTGGTTACCCAACAGAGTTTAGACTCTGTAGCTCAAGCTTCTCCGCTTACCCATAAGCCCCTAACTACTAGTGAGTAACCACAGACTGAGTTTGTCCTCAACTTATCAATCACAATGCCAAAACAGGAAAATGTAGCCCATAGTGCTTCTCAGCAGGTAACACAAAAGGTAAAAATATGTGAAACCAGAAGAAATCAGTTAAGGAAACTCTGCAGCCTACAGAGCAGAAACTAGCCAGGAGTAAACCTCAGGTCATACCAGGGTCCAGACAAAGGGAAAGTAGATATGGTGGGTAGGAAGTTGAGGAAGGATGAAAACAGCACAGATACAGAGTTATGGTGAGTACATAACTATAATATCTGCTGTTGTCTTTTTTTGTCTGTTCCTCAACTGACGGGATACAGTCCACAGCTAGACTCATCTTGGATGGTCCGCAAGGAAGGATATTCCTGAGTACAGTGGAGCCAAAAGCTGCTTTATTCCTAGATAATATTTCCAGCTTGTAATGAGCTACAAAGGACGGAGTGTTGGACCATGTAGCTGCTGCACAGATGTTATCTATAAATGATTTAGACCAGAAAGTGGATGATGTGGCCATAGAACTGGTGGAGTGTGTTTTAGGACATTTTGGTAATGACAGGCCTTTGTTTTCGTAAATAAATGTCATGCAATCAATAAGAGTTACTTTCGACACTGCTGTGCCAAATTTAGCTTTAGAAAAGATGCAATCTTTACGTCTGTGAATGTAAAATCTGAACTGTCTATGGACATCTAGTAAATGAAACATATTTTCCCTTGCTAGAGAATTTTGGAAAGAAGACTGGTAGGTTCACTGACTGAATGAGGATAGCTTCTGACATCATCTTTGGTAGAAAGGAAAAGTTAGTCTGAAGTGAAACCCTGTACTTGTGAAAAATCAGGTAAGGTGGTTGAGAGGAAAGTGCTTGGAGTTCTGATACCTGTCTAACTGAGGTAATGGCTACTAGAAAAAGTTGACATTTTTTTCCAGGACAAAAATTTTAACTCAGTTTTTACTGATAGTTCAAAGTGGGGGCTGAGTAAGGACTTGAAGAACCAGCATAAGTTCCCACGGAGGTATAGGATCATTTACTGGAGGGTGGAGCAGTAAAGCCCCCTTAAGGAAGGCTTACATAACTTTAGAGAAGCTAAGGAGGAACTATCTACACAAGTGTGAAAACTTGAGATAGCAGCCAACTGCATATTAACAGTTAAATAACAAGCTCCTTCACTGAAAATGTAAGCTGGAAAATCGAGGGTAGCTGGAATAGGCACTGAAAAGGGGTCTAACTATCTCTGAAGGGCCCAAATAGGGAATCTATTCCATTTACTTTTATAAAGTTTCCTGCTGGAAACTTTTTGAGATGACATAAGGATATGGTAAACAGGGGAGGAAAGCCTGGAACTTCTAGCCATCACTGGAACTGGAGAAACCATGTGGTCAAACTGAGGAAGGAAACTAGGAGGAGAAACTAAAGGAAGGGGAACCATATCCGGTGAAGCGAGAATGTAGCAATCAAGGTCACCTTGTTCCTCAGCTGGTAAGCTTTCTGAATAAAGTTGGGGATAAAAGGAGTGAGAGGAAAGGCACATAGTAGACCAGAGGGAAAATTGTAAATGCCAGCATCTCTTCGGGACTCCCCTTCCAGGTTGATCAGAGCAAAGTACCTGCTGTATTTGGTATTGAGGGGAAAAGCAAAGAGGTTATGACACTGTTGACCCCATTAGCAAAATATCATATCTGCCACTGATTGGTTGAGAGACTATTCATGAGGAATTAAAATGGACCTTCTTAGTTTGTCTGCTAGCCCACTGGCTTTCCCCACAATATGTCTGCCAAGAGAAAGCAGTTGGAAGAGATCAACCACTGCCACACTCTCACTGCTTTGGTGCAAACTGGGTAAGATCTAGTTCTCCCTTGTTTGTTGATGTACCAGACTACTGACATGTTGCCCATCTAAATGTAACCATCCCTAGAGGGTAAGCATCTTGAAATGCCTGCAAAGCATACAGGACTGCTTTAATTTCTAGGACTGATGTGAAGGTTGGACTCTGTCTGAGTTCACCTGCCTTGGACTGTCCTTCCCAAGTAATGCTCCCCACCCCAGTTGTGAGGCGTCCATAGCCACTGTGGCTTTGGGAGAAGGAATTATGAAGGGGAGGCCCAGGGAAACTTCCTCTACATGAATCCATCATACTATGTGTTGTCTGCAAACAGCTGTGAAGTGAATAGGATTCGACATTGACTGATGTCTTATAGACCACTGTACTGCTAGGGTCCCATGTAGTATTCTCATGTGAAAATGCAACAAAGGAACTAGAACTATGGAGGCTGCCATGGAACCCAATAGTTACAGAACTAGTCTGGCTGAAGGTGAATGAACAGAAAGTACGTGTATTGCCAGTTTCTTTAAGGTCTCTAATCTTGACTGAGGAAGAATTTTTACTTGTGATTTTGTGTTTAGACAGGCACCAATGAACGCCAGCATTTGTGCTGGACAAGGTTGAAACTTGGAATAATTTATGATAATGACCAGTGGTGAACAAAGATGGAGCAAGTATTACCTGGCTTGAATTAGTACAGGCTTGGTGGAAGCTGATACGGCCACCAAATTCTTGCAGTCTTAAGTGAGCTGCAACCACTTCCACACACTTGGTGAACACCTCAGGGGCTGTAGTGAGATCAAAGGGCAGGGCTCTGAACTGGTAGTGACTGGCTCTCAGCCAGAAGTCCAAGTGCCTGTGTATCTTGATATGATAGTATGCAACTTGAAGAGTTATAGAGCACACCCAATCATCCCACCTTAAAAGACACAGGATGGACTGAACTGTGACCATCCAGAATTTGAGTGTTTCAAAAACTGATTTAGACTGTTGAGATCCAAAACTGGTCTGAGGTCCCCAGTCTTCTCTGGCACTAAAAAGAATCTCAAATAAGTTCCGGACCATTGCTGGTCTGGCGGGACCGGTTGGATGACTCTTTTTTTCTAACAGCTTTTTTATTTCTGTAGCTGCAGCTTTTCCTCAGACTGTGTGGCACACTGGGAATTTTTCTGTTGCATTTTGGGGGGAAAATTGGAAAATGTTATATAACAGCCTCTGGATATGATATTTTGCACCCAGGAATCTTTGGTAATGACAGTCCAGGCTTGTGGGTGAACAGATAGTCATCCTCTCACCGCCTCCAGAGTGAAGCAGTCATTCAATCCTTCAGGGATGCTGAAAGGGCTCATCTAAGAAAGAACCTCTGAAGCCATGATGTTCCAGGCCACGTCTTCCACGAGGATAGCATCTTCCATTGGAATTCCTCCATCTGCCACAAGGAGATCTTTCTCCACAGGAGTCTTGGGAAGAACCTTGCGATTTTATGAACCACAATTTTCTACTCCTACTCTGGTTTCAGGAGAAGGCCCTTTGAGGAGTAGAAAAATGGATTCCTATAGCAGAAAAGTCTTCCCATATCGCTCCCTCCTGAAAACAGTGTCTTTCACTTTAGGACCAAATAAAGTGGACAAATCAAAAAGGGTGTTGATGAATGAAGACTTGAAGGGCTCAGCAAAATCACAGAGGTGCATCCAGACACATCTTTTAACAGTTAAGCCAGAGCCCACTGCTTTAGCAGTTCTCCTTGAGGTGCGAGATTATCAGTCTTCATGGTGGCATTGGATAATGACTGGAGGGTTGCCAGCTGCAAAGAAACTGTTTTCCGATCCTCTGCAGAAATGGACCTTGACACTGTATTGGAAAACTGTTTCCTCGATTCCCTCTTAAACCTGGTAACATTTGCCACATAATTCATAGACCCAAGGGCAAAGGTCACTGATGCATAGATATGCTCCACATACCCAGGTCTGATGAAGGCGGGTCATTTGTACTCGCCGAAAGCGCTTACCTTCACTGGTATTCTCTTGTTTGCAGCCTGCAATAAAGTTGTTTGTGGTTTTACCAAGTGTTCTCCTCTGTGTGCAGTCGGCACTTTTCGTAGTTTATTGGTTTCTTCAGTCTGTTGGTTGTACCTAATATAAAGACACCTTCTGAAAAAAAAAGACTAATTTTATGGCTCACGACATTTTCATGACTAGCCACCAACTGCGTGTGTGTCACAACATCCATCTAAATTTACTCGGTCAGTGACCAGTTTTGTAGGTAGAGAAGGCTCATCATTTTTCAGGTAAGTACTAAGCTAGATGCCTGGCAGGCCATTTTAAACCTAGCCAATTTATTGTCAAAGGTGAAAATAAAATCTTTTACCTTGTGTCTGTGAGGAAAACACCTTAACCATTATATCAACCCTCAATTCTTCAGTTCTGCTTCTCCCACAAAGATAATCATTTGGAAAGATCTGATAGCGATATACAACTGATAAGCTACCATTACACTGACCACTGAGATGCTGATCAATGAATCCTCAACACAAACTAAGAGTACCCCATAGTGGTACTTATCTGGCAAGGACAGAATTAATTTATTTTCTCCATCTGCATAACCCCCAGCTGATCATCTACTGCCTGTCTAATCCATTTTTACTTTAAGTGTTCCCACTACTATCCTCAGGGGTGGAACCACATCAATGACTTGTTGGGCAGGAGAAGTGGAGTGAAGCAGCTTGTAGCATCACATTCACCAGTCCTGTACACCAGTAGATTTTTTTAGAATGCCCTGACTGAGTGGAGCTAGTGCTGTCATCTGCATCATTGTATATCACATCAGTTAGCTCCAGTCCCTTCAGATGATATAGCTTTACCGTCAATCTGCCTTGTAATTATGACAGATCCCCATCGCCAGGAATGTGTCTTCATCACAGGCAAAAAGCCCACCCTCCCTCTGGGAGTGGGCAAGTTGACAAAGCTGCTTTTTCTCAACCCTCCATCCTTGGCTTGTCCAACATCTGATCTACTAGTTGATCTCAGATCATCTGGGTCACAGCTACTAAGGTTTGGGGATGTGCCACTCGTTCAAGTTTTCTTTCAGTAAATGCTGTTAATGTAAATGCAACTTGCTGAAACTACTTTGTGTAATAGTATTCACTTTCCTCCAGTGTTGTTCTGCTCAAACCTGAGTATGAACTTAAAATAGCCATTAAAGTTAAAACTACTTTTTTTTCTATAATTATGTCAGAAAGTTAAGAACTAATACCCAGCAATGTTCAGCGTTGGTCCACAATAACATTGCACACTCTGACCCGGAAATAGTTAATACCCAGGTCAAACTGTACATAACAATATACCTGCTTTGAATTTGTGGCAACCAATAACGATCTAAACAACTACATAGGTCTAAAGATATATCATGCAAATGCATACCTCTCAAATGTACCTCATTATGATGACCATACCTCATTTGGTATCTTAAAAAGTTCATGTTCCTCAACATTCCACATTGAAAAGGTATGTCACACATTCAGTGTTAGGAACATTTTAACTGATATTCATGGTAAACAGAAATGAATCATATTAATTCATTAAAAGATCTTTTTATAAGTAAAACCAGCATATGACCTTCCTAGTTGAAATTCTTAGTAAGCCAGTAGTAAGTGTTCCACATTTTGCACATGTTCCACTTTATGAGGTTAGTGTTCCTTATTTTGGAGATGAGAGGTTGAGAGCTATGTGCAACCATAAGAAGCCTTTGTAACAAACTTCCTGAAGTGCATACTTGACACCACTCTCCTGGTATACTTATAACCACCAAAACCTGGCTAAAAAGAAAGAAATGATGAAGAAATCGTACCAGTGGCTATTAGGTTAGATACAGAATACAAAAGAGCAGGTGGAGTAGCAATAATTTGGAAAAATACATGTGAACTGTTATTTATTATTATTTATTTATCTATTTTACATTTGTTGACTGGGATTGTCCGACTGAGCTGAAGAGCCCTTTTTCAGTGGAGGCCCGGGGAGAAAAGCTCCAACATATTATAAAATTTTCATTAAAAATCAGCATTAAACAGCAATGTTACAGGATTATTACAAGACATAAGTAGCAATACAATGTTATACAGTGCCAATAATCAGGAGTATAGCATAACTATTTCAATGATGTATAAAAAGAAATATGTCATTAAGATGAGTATAGTTTTTGGGGTAAGTGGTTACAAAAACCCAGTTTTATCATGATGTAGTTGCATGAAGGCAAGACAATTACAATAGAATGTTCTCTGAGGCAATTTTCTTAATAGATTTTAGAAGACAATAGAAAGAGTAGTCAAGGAAGATTACAGAGAGCTAGTGAGAAGAGTGAGTTAAGGGCAGAAAGTAGATTAAGGTATGAGAAGTAGGGGATGTTTAAGGAGGGAGAGTGCATTGGCAGGACCAGTGACTTTTAAAGTGCTCTTTGGTGGCTGTCTTAAATTGTTTAGGATGTGTAAGGGTCCTGATTTCTAGTGGGAGCCTATTCCAGGCAGTAGTTTTGAATGGGTCGTTTTGATACAGTTATTAACACGCAAGTCAAGTTTAAGCTGATCGTCGATGGTTACGCCCAAGAGCTTAGTACTGGATTCTACCTGAATGGGAGTGTTATTAAGGGACTGTATGGAGAAGGAGGGTTTAATATTGTTGAACTTTGTATGTAGGAAGAGTAACAGCTTTGTTTTTTAGGGTTACAGTTGAGCTGGTTGTTAGAGAGCCATGTTTCAACTAAGTTAAACGATGCCTGAGTACCTGAGAAGAGCTTAGAGGGAGAGTTGGCTGTGCTGATGACTGTAGAGTCAACTGTGTATTGCACTAAAGATGTCTTTACTTTTACTTTATTTGTTACCAAATCATACCACAGTTCCAAAATTTGGAAATAAAAAAGTACTTATAGTCTCCATTAAACTTAATACTCATAAAAGGGTTGTTATAGTAGGCACATGTCTACGTCCAGGCAGTAATATCTCAACCTTGGAAGATATTCTTTACTAGTTATCCACCATCACAACTTTATAAAAAATAAGTCTAGGAGATGCTAATATTGACCAGCTTACAACAGATTCTGAAAACCCATAAAATATTACCCAACTGTATGGTTTCACCAAACTTATCAACAAGATATAACAAAAACACCAGAAGGAAATTTATCTTAGATTGGATTCTTACATCCGAGTCACAGAAACACAAATCCTTCGTCACAATGGCAAAGGCCTTAACTGACCATCTCCCAACCTACCCAATCAGACATCAGACCCAAACAAAATTAAAAAGTCTCTTTAATGCAGCGAGGAACCTTAGCAAGTTCCAAACAGAAACCTTTTTTAATGAACTACAACATTATAACTGCAACATGCTTAAAAGCCTACACCGTGATGATGCTATCTTGGAGTCTGACAAAACCTTCCTTAATATACATAACAAATACACCCCCATCAGAGCTAAAGACGCAAAGCAAATCCTGTCCTATGGCTGTCTAAGAATATCAAACAACTTATGAAAGCAGTAGATAAAATTAAAACAAGGCTACAAAAAAGACAAGTTCTCTCTACTACCTCCAAAGCTGAAGCCAAGGTGGACCTCAGTCTTGCCCCTGCTGGATCAAACATACAGCAACTAAGACAAATAAAAACACAGGTGAAACATCACATTCTTCTTCTTCTCCTTTCAACTTTTCCATTTAGGGGTCACCACAGCAGATGGTCGATGGAGGGACTGAGATAGAGGAGGAGAGGAAGGGGAGATGGACTTGAAGCTTGAAAGTGATCAGGCGATTGTTCTTGGACATTTTAGCACTGATAATGACTTCACTCAAGAATGACATGACAAGTCATGAAATGTATGTAGATCCTAATGTAGTAGACAATCATGTTTCCACTGTTAGTGTATCAACATATCAGGGTTTTACATTGTATAACCTGAGTGATCTTGAAACTAGTGAAACACATTTAAGGGCGCTGTGTAAGGGTCTCAATTAAGTACCGAGCTTTAAAACTGATATAAAAAGAATGATACTTAACTTGAAATTGTACACCAGACAGTTGAATTTGAGATTGCATTTTGATGCAAGAAGTACACCACACACAATGGACCAACTAGGTCTAAAGAGAAAAAGCACATTCATTCCCCCTAGTAATTCAATGGTGGCTGCATTTGAAAGGTTATGTGAGGGAGAGATAAGGAGGATCTGTAATGCTAGAAATGTGACACAAAATAATTTGACAACATAAGAGAGAAAACATTTGAGTGACCTAGTGCAAAACAAGCACTAGAGGGTCATGAAGTCGGACAAGGGAGGGGGTCTGGTTATAATGAGTCAGTTAGATTACACTATTAAGATGTTTGACATTCTGAATGACAGTACTACATATGAAAGGCTATCCTGAAATGAAATCTATGTGGCTTATGCAAAAGGAATTTCAAGGAATTATTAGTAAGGCAGAACTGGACTATTTACAAGTAGAAGCACCTATAATTCCAGCCATATTTGGAATACCCAAGATTCACAAAAAACAGAATGACCCCCACTTTAGACCCATAGTTTCAGCTAAGAAATCAAAAACAGAACCTATGGCTGCATATACAGATTTTTGATCCAAACAGGTAGTGCAGGAACAGAAACAGATCTTGAGAGACTCATGGCACTGCCTGTAGGTACTGAGGGAAATCAACACACATGATGACTACATTTTTTTGGCAGTGGATGTAGTAAATTTATTTGGTGTCATTCCTCATCGTGAAGGTTTGGAATACTACAGACAGATGTTAACCCAATCCAGAAAATATGAACCTACTAAGGTGAATTTTTTTGGTTGACGTAATGGAGGTGGTACTAACTAAAAATGTTGCATTTTTTGAGGGAGAGTTCTTCAATCAGAAGATAGGAGTTGCCATGGCTGCCAAGTGTGCACCAGTTTTTGCAAACTTGGTGATGGCAGGCCAGGAGGCACAGCATGTACTAGATTCCACATACAAGGGCAAAATAAAGTATTATTTACGCTTTTTGGATGATGTCCTAATATTGTGGAAAAGGTCTGTAGATGAAGCATTACAGTTTGTGGATTATCTAAATAGTACAGTGGGATACCTTAAATTTACATACAGAACAAGTGAAATTGAATTAGATTTCCTGGATATTTTGAACAGGAAAGAACTGTCAGGTAGCAAAATTACATCTATCATCTTCAGAAAGAAAACATATTCGAACTCCCTATTGAGGTTTGACAGTTGCCATCCTATTAAGCATAAAAAAGTTTTGCGAAAGGCCAGATGGTAAGATTACGTAGGCTCATCAGTGAGGATTAAAATTTTGTACAGCAAATGAATATATTAATAGAAGTGTTAATGGACAGAGGCTTTCCTTTGGAATTTTTGGTAAAAATAAAAAGGGATGTGACAAGGAAGAGAAATGCAAGATTTAAACCTGTATTGAGAATGCAAAGTAGCCTGAGTGACACTAGTTTTAATGTGACAACACACACGGGACAGGATGCCATGGTTGTAGGATACGACGACTGTTCTCAGATGATAATCTCAGGACTGAATAGATTTTGGGAAGGAACATTTGATACTCAGCTCAAACTGAAGCTGGGCAGTAGACCCATAATTACCTTTGGTAGAGGTAAAAACTTGAAGGAAATTTTTAGAATCAGGTGGCAAGGAGAGGCCCACTGCTTTTAGATCACTAATGAATAAGTGTGGTTTCTGCAGATTTTGCAAGTACATTAATGATGGACAGTACATTTCTATTCCTGGCAATTACATGAATTTGGAATGCCCTGGCAGATGCAACTGTGAGACAAAATGTGTGGTATATGTTGCATTTTGCACGGCATATCCGGCGTTTTATGTCGGCAAAACTGTTAGAAAATTAAAAGAAAGGATCTCAGAATATATCCAGGACATTAGGAACAAAAAGTTTGTCAGTTCCTTGTATATGCACAGTACACAATGCAGGAATTTTAACAAGTTCCTGTTTTTCATTATAGACAAAGTGAAGGTTGATGGGGGGGGAGGGGGTGACCCTAAGCTACAAACAGAGATCAGAGAGGTTGAATGGCAAATAAGATTAAATGCCCAGAAGAGCCCAGGGATCAGTGACAACATATTAATTAAGCCCATTCTAATGAGAAGGGCAAACATAATATAACTAACAAGTATGCCACCTAGTGATACAAATTGGATATTACAACTTTTCAAGATGTTCATTCTGTATGCATATATTTTACTAGTATTTTTATTACACTTTGTTTAAAGAGAGTTGTACAGAGTCTGTGATTTTTTTTTATTTTTCATTAATCACAAGATGGATAGTAAATTTTATGTATATACTGCAGTTACATGAGATTTTTAAGAATGTATTTTTAGGGGGTGTTTTCTCAGGATATGATGTTATGCTGCATGGGAAATAAAAGATGAACGTTTAACACACTGACTCTGAAGAAGCCCTATAAGGGGTGAAAGTGCTTAGTTCACATGTTTTTACCTACATTTATTTGTTTCTATTGTGAATAAAGTGGTATCATGGCTTCATAGCTGAGCAGGTATTTGTTTTTCTACATTTTGTCACCACAGCAGAGCAACGGTCCACAGAACGATTGGCAATGGAGTTTTACTGTGATGAGTTGCCAGCCTGGCGCCCAACCTTCCACAGAAGGCACAAACATGCACACACTCACACCTAGGGCCAATTTTAGAGTGTCCAATCCACCTGTGGGATGTGAGAGGAAACTGGCGCACCCAGAGGAAACCCATGCATCACAGGAGGAGGAGCACACTGAGAGGAAACTGGCGCACCCAGAGGAAACCCATGCGACCGCAGGGAGGACATGCAGACTCCACAAAGAAGGCATCCCAGCCAAGAATTGAACTGGAGAACCTCTTGTTGTGAGGTGACAATGCTAACCACTGCACCACAATGGCCTCCCCTGTGAAACATCACATTATAAACTATAAAAATCCTTCTATGTCTAACTACAAAATAAATCTCAAGCAAAACCCAAACTCTTTTGGACCGCAATAAATAAATAAACTTGTAAATCCTGAGAAAGCTACTCAAATTGTATCATCAACCTCACAACATAACGAAAAATATGCAACCCATTTCAACTCCCATTTTGTTCAATCTGTGGCTTTCCTACTCAAGCACAAAAAATAAAGTTATGTACTCACCATAACTAGGCATCTGTGCTGTCCATTTTCATTCTTCTTCAACAAAAGGGTTATGGATCCAACCTTGTACCCAACTTAGCCACATTTTAAAGACTTCAGATCCAGCTCTTGAGCTCCTCCCTCTACCCGTTACTCTAGTCCATCCCCAATACCTCAGATTGAGTGTGCTGCTTTAAAAGTCTCAGTATATAACAGTAGAAAAGAAGAGAAAGTAAACTATGTCTCAGACCTGGAACTACAGGTTTGAAAGGTCCATGAGGCCACTCCAGAAAATGATAAGAAGTGGGAAGGAGAGAGGTGAGTTGAGGAAGAATGAAAATGGACAACACAGATACCTAGTTATGGTGAGTACATAACTTTAATACCTGATGATGTCCTTTTCATTCTTCTTCAATGTATGGGATGGAGTCCCTAACTACATAAATCTTGGGTGGTCCTCATGGAAGCAGCTCTGCTTCTGGAAATTATGTCCCATTTGTAATGAGTAATACAAGAATGAACATTACACCAGGTGGCTGCTGCACAAATGTCATCAATGGAAGTTCTACACCAGAAGGCAGATGAGGTGGACATTGATCTAACTGAATGGGCCTTAGGTGGTTTGGGTAGGGAGAGGCCGTGTTGAGAATATATACAGAAAATGCAATTAGTTGTCCATTTGGCCAATGTCACTTTAGAAATTAGAGAGCTCAGTTGACTAGATGAAACAGAGACAAACAGATGATCCGTTTTTCTGAAATCTTTTATTTTGTGTAAGAAAAGTAGTTGTCTATGCCCATCTAAAAGATGTAGCACGTGTTCTCTCTTGTTCAAAAAAGTTGGAAAGAATACTGGTAAATGAATGGTTTGATTTATACTTAATTCAGAAGCCACTTATGGTAGGAAAGAAGGATTGGTTCATTTGGTAACAGTGTCTTAATGAAAAGCAATGAAAGGAGCTCTTGATGAAATAGCCTACAGTTCAGAAATCCTTTTGGCAGAGGTAACAGCAACAAAAAGTCTGTTTTTCAAGACAGGAATTTTAAGTCAGTTTTTGCTGAAAGTTCAAAGAGTTGAGTTAATCCTTGAAGTACTATTGTTAAACCCCAGGGAGGTGATGTATTTTTCATTAGGGATCTGAGCAGAAAGCTGTCTTTCAGAAAAGCCTTAAATAATTTGGAAGCAGCCAAGCAAGAAGCATTGTCACCCGAGTGAAAATTTTATATGGCTGCCAACTGTACTTTGGTTGTGGAAAAACTAGCACCTTCTTTAAAAAGAAAAGCCAAAAACTCCAATGTAGAAAAAATAGGGTCAGTAAAAAAAATCAATGTCATTTTTCAGGGCCCAAATTAAAAATCTTTTCCATTTGCTCTTTTAAATTCTCTTAGTGGAATCTTTTTGTGAGAATAAAAGTATACCACAAACCAGGGAAGAAAGCTACTCTGTCTTGCTATTAATGGAAATGGAGAAACCATGCAGTTAGTTTGAGGGCTGGGATACTGGGATGCTTTCTCCCTGAGGGATGTGACAGAAGGTCTAGACTGAGGACCAGTATCTAAGAAGGATAATGAAGATGAGACCAAAGGAAGGGGAACCAGACTGAGGCCAGAAGGGGACAATGAGGATAATCTAGCTCTTCAACCAGCTGGCCTTCTGTAAGAATTATGGAATCAGAGGTACTGGCAGATAGGTATAAAGGAGAACAGGGGGTAAACGTGGACCAGAGCATCTCTTGGTGACTCTCCGTGAGGGAGATTCAGGGCAAAGTAGCTGTTGCATTTGTTGTTGTGAGGAGAAGCAAAAAAACTGCAGCAAGATTGACCCCAATGATGGAAAATGTTTTCTGTCACTGATTGACTGACAGACCACTCATGAGGTATCAGAACAGACCTGCTGAGCGTGTCCACTAGTATGTTGGATTTCCCTGGAATGTGCATTGCTACTAGAAAGCAGTTGGAGGTGCTTGCCCACTGCCACACACTCACAACCTCTTAGCAGAGGGGGTAAGACTGAGTTCCCCATTGTTTGTTGATGTATCAGACCACAGACATGTTGTCAGTTTGGACCACAATGGTCACTAGAGGGAGAACATCTTGAAATGCCTGAAATGCTAGTAGAACTGCTCTAATCTCCAGGACATTGATATGTGAATTGGTCTCTTCGGAGGACCACATGCCTTGGACCATCCTCCCACGAAATGCCCCCACCCCCCACTCAAGCTGGGAAGCATCTATGGTCAATGTGGTCACTGGGGGAGAGAGGATGAAGGGACAACCTTTGTAAATGTCATCTGACTGGATCCACCAGCAAATATGACTTTTGCCTACCAGGGAAAGTCTGACTGGGAAGGATAGGGGCTGTCAAAGAATAGACTACTTAACAGCTAGAGTCCATTGAAGAACAAGTATATAGTAATGTACTAATGGGACTAATACTATAGATGCTGCCATGGAACCTGGGGCCTGAAAGATAAGTCTGGCAAGAGGAGCAAGATGAGAAAAAATTTGATGAACCTGAGACTCGATTGTGCATATGCGATGAGGAAGTAAAGAAGCAATTTGACTTATTGTGTTTAGATGAGCACCAGTGATCTCCAGGCTCTGTACTGGCAACAGTCTGGATTTGTAAATATTGACTGTAATGCCTAGTGCTTGGCAAATTTGGAGCAAATAGCCCCTGGACTGTTCTGGGAGATGCATGGCTAGGGCAGTAAAGAGTGAGTCGTCTAGGTACGGAAACATTCGGAATCCTTGCAGTCCCAGGTGAATTGCTACCACTGATGTACACCTGGTAAACACCCTGGGGGCTGTGGTGAGTCCAAAGGGAGGGCTCTGAACTGACACAGTGACTGGCTCCCAACCAAACAACCAAAAGCACAAGTGTCTTTGAGAGCATCTGTTTATTTTAATGTGATAGTATGTGTCATGAAGACTGACTGAGTAAAATCAATCGTTCTTGTGTAAAAGAGGTATAATGGACTGAACCATGACCAATTGGAATTTTGATTTCCTCACAAATTTGGTTCAGGTTGCTTACATTCAAAACTGGTCTCAGGTACCTTGTCTTCTTCTTTGGCACTAAAAAAAAAGACTGAGTAAGTTCCGAGTCCTCTCTGGAACTGGTGGGACCTTCTGGATAACTCTTTTGTCCAACAGCGTCTGAATTTCTTGAGTTGCAGCTTCTCTCTGACTTTGGGGGGGGGGGGGGGGGGGAGTTGGGAAGCTTTCTTTTTTTTGGAAGTGGACATTTGGGAAAATGGTAAAAAGTAATTTCTGGATATTATGTTTAGCACCCAAGACTCTTGTTAAAGCAACCCAGGCATCTGGGTGCAAGGACAAGTACCCACCAACTGCCTCCATAGGCAGGCAGTTGGACAACATTTCATGAATGCTGAAAAGGTCTATCCAAAAACGAATCTCGGATACTGTGCTTTTTGCAGGCCTTCTCTGCCACAAGGACAGTCTTCCATTTGAATTCCCACTTTTGCCTCTGAGGGACTTGTCTCCACATGAATCCTGAAAAATCCCTGTGATTTATGGAACCACATTTTCTTGTCTCCTGTTTGATTCCTTGAAAAGGATTGTTGAGGGGTAGAAAAGTAGAAAAACAAATCCCTACAGCAGACAGTCTTTCCTTCCTGTTCTCTGTGGGAAAGCATTTATTTCACAGAAGAGTCAAACAAGCATGTTACATCAAAAGCTGCACTGTTGAAAGAAGACTTGAAAGACTCCACAAAAATCACATAACTGCATCCAGGCATGTCTCCTAATGGCAATGCCTGAACCGGTGGTCCGTGAGGTGCCTTCTGCTGCATGAGAAATCAACCTCACGAAGGTACTGGAAATGGATAAAGAGTGGACAACTGTAAAGATGATCTTTTGTAATCCTCTGCAGACATGGATTTTGAGAGTTCCTTGGTCAAATCCTTCTACTGTCTCATAAAGTGCATAAAATAGTTCAGGGACCTCAAGGCAAAGGTCATTAAAGCAACATGTGCCTTCCAAATCTGTCCAATGCCCTGAATTCTCTGCTAGGGGGGTTTACAGAGGAGCTCTGTTCTGCTAGCTCCTTCTTGGTGGTGGCTGCGACAACCATTGCATCAACACGGGCTCCTCTGCTGCAGTGGGGGTTATCTTTTGGAGGAGCAAAAATTTTGTCTGGACAGAGTGAGATAGGTTCAAAAGAATCCAGTTCCTTCCATGCCTAGAGAGAGACTAGGTCAATAAGCTTGTCAGCTGGTGAAATCAACCAAGACGTAGATGGGTCAGCACCAAAAGCCTCCAGAAATACTGACTCCTCAAGGGAAGGATTATCTGATGACCAACCACCTTTCTACTTAAGAATCTCCAAAATGTCTCCAAATAACACATCATCAGGTGGTGAACCAAACCCTTCTCCTTCATCAAAATCAGTATCTTCAGTAAGAGATTCCAAAGCAGAATCTACATGTCTCCTTTTACATGTTCTCTTTCAAGGAACTTCTTCAACAGGATGTTCCGGGGCGGTGTCCAAAGAGATGGGCAATTCTTCCTTGGGAACTGTCTGGATGTTAGATGGTACTGGCTGTCCCTGTGGAGTAGGTCTGATGGGATCAGAGCTTGGAACCATAGGGGGAAGGGTGTTGCATCCATGGACATATGAGAGACTGGATCTCTTGAATGAGAGAACACCCTCTTCACAACCTCAAAGACATACAGACCAGGAGAAGCTGTGGCTGGCCACACCAGAGTTCCAAAGCAGGCAGATCACAAGTCTGAACAGATTCATTCCTCGAGAAGGAAGCCAGACCCAAGCTATCCGGCATCAAGGCTCTGAGAGGCAAGGATGGATCTGACATCATCAATGTAGATCCCGGCCTCATAGACACAATGCTGAAGTTTCAGCTCCAAGACTCATCCTGATCCGAAGGAATAGGAGCAGAACTGGTCAAGGAAAGCTTTGGGGTTGAAGTTGTAATTCTCTTTGGCTCTGAAACTGGTACTCTTAGAACTCTAGGATCCCTGGGCTCTGAAACCAAAGGACAGACTAGAGAAGGAGATAAAACTATACTGGCAGTAGAAGGAAGGTTCATAGATCCGATGGGAGTCAGAGCCAGTACAACCTCCATCTGGATCTGAGTTCTGATGAACTTTCTCATCATCCTATCCACTTTAACTACAGAGAGATTCCTGGTGGACCTGACAGGTGAGGTAGTAGACTGACATCTGGAGTACTTCCTCAGAGTTTGCATGAGAGAGGAAAATAGCTGAGGAGAAACTGGGCTGACAATGAACTCAGGTAAGGGAATTTTCAGCATATGAGAAGAACCCAGGGTCGGACCTGATGGTTTCCAAACAGTGGGTTGAATAGAAGTACTGCATGAGATGACTGTTGGATCCGAAGGCTTAGGATCTGAAGTTTTTCTCTTTGGATCCAAGGAAGTTGGATCCAAAGTTCTCTACATTTTCTGAGAAGACTCCAAGGACAAACAAGTCTTCAGAGACTTAGGTGGAAATTGTTTCATGTGCTCTGACAGCACCTTAGATGATCTGCTGGGGTTTTCAGCCCTGGAGGAGGAAAGTGGTAGTAATCGTTTAAGGACTAATTTGTTCCAGCTCTCTACTCTAGCCCTTTTGGTACATGCAGCACAAATGGTACAATTCATACCAAAATATGCTGTCCTAAACAGTAAATGCACTCCCTTGTAAGCATATGAATTCGGAATTTTGTGCCCACAGGAAGTGCATTTTTAAACCCTGTAGGCTTCTCAGCCATATTATTTAAACTAAAAAGGAGAATAGAAAGACAGAAGAAATGTTGTTTTTTTTTTTTTAACTACAGCAATATTGAAGGGAACTGCTAACAATGGTAGTAAAGAATAGCCTGTCAAAAAATGGTAAAAATGTGACAGAAGGAAAGAACAGAAAGGAGTACCAACAATGGTGATTAAGAAATTCTTTTACTAAAATAAAGGGACTAATGGAAAGAAACCTGAAAACCTAAGAGGGAGGATATATCTAATTTAAAGAGAAAAGGTAGAGGGTTTTATAAGAAAACCCCCCCTTCCTTTTCAACTTGAAAAGGCCTGAAAATATGCTGCAAGAGAGGATCCAAGTCAGTGCAAGATGGCAGCAAATGAGGTCTGATGTATTGAGGATGGACTCAAGTATTATTGGTAGAGGGAGGAGCTTGAGAGTTGGATCCGAAATATGCAGAATGCAGGTGAATTGGATCCGAGGTCAGATCCATAACACATACTTTGAGGAAGAATGAAAAGGACATCAGATTAAATGATAATCTTGCAGTTTCTTTCGAACTATCCAACCCTGAAACCATCTTCTCCTTCAAACCAGTCCCAACTGAAATAATAAGAAAGCATCCACATAGGCTTAAACCCACTACTTTACCTCCTGCTAATCTTCTTCCAGAATATATCAAAAATAGCAGCAGATGTAATACTATACCCAAATTCAGTTTTAATAAATCCCTCTATCACAGAAAACTATGTCACCCTACTCTGGAAAAAAATTGTCATTCACATCCACAAAGGTAACCCTTGCACTGACTTCCCCAACCGCAGGTTCAAAGCAATACTGTCACCCCTATCTAAAATCCTAGAAAAGTGCATCCACTTTCAAATGCAAAAATATATCCTGGAACATAACCTGTCTATTTAAGGGAGTCACACTCATTGTACAACTGGTACTTAGGAGGTACGCTACTTGATGCTCTCTGGTTTGGCCATTATATAGTTGGGTAGGAAGCATGCCCAATATGAGGTGGAAGTGCTACTTGGCCTGAAAATTATTGAGAAATGTGGTTGAAAGGATTTTTGCAAATTGGCACATTGAGTGTATGCTCCTTCTGCTGTCCAGGTCTATCACATTTAAGTAAGAGTGGATGTTTTCTTTGGTTCTGCTAAATAAACTATCATCCTATGGCCTTACAAACTCATCTCTTCTTAAGTTTTATAATTAACTAACTAATTGAAAGCAAGGTGTTAAACGGCAAAATGATTACTCTAATTTCCTACCCATAACTGTTGGGATTCTCTAAGAATTGTAAATTATACAAATAAACAAAAACGACTAAAAACACTCATAAGGAACTAGCTGCCTCCAATGGAAAAACTGACACTTCCAACCTTTCACACACAATTTATTAATATTCAACACAATATATAGAACAATATAAAAAATAAGTTATGTTCTTACCCTAACATTCCATGTGTGTTTTCCATCTCGTCCTTTATTCTCATTTGTGTCAGATCCATCTCAGCCATTTTTCCAGCTCGAGGTCTTCAGCAAAGCTCATGGGCCTCATTCTTTACCAAAGATGCAACCCCATAATTACCTCAGATCTTGTTTGCCCCCAGCAGCACATGGAAGAAACCTTACAGAGTAGCAGCTTCTATATATGTATGTATGTATATATGTATATATATATATATATATATATATATATATATATATATATATATATATATATAAGAGTGTATATCTACACCCATACATATGAACATGAAATAGAATCAGTCTGAGAAGGAATATTTTCTGAGGCTATATGGTCCTGCTGAATACCAGTTGTGTTACTCAGTCTACTAGGAGTATAGGCAGGGGGCAAGGAGAGAGGGTTGTAAGAATAAAGGTCAAGATGGACAATACACATTGAATGTTATGGTAAGAACATAACTTCTTTATGTGATGCTGTCAATCTCAACCTTAAGTAGAAAGGATGGGTTAGTGCGCAACAATACTCTGTCTTTGTGGAAGACTAGATATGGAGGCTTTGTGGACAAGGCCTACAACTTAGATAGTCTTTTGGCAGAAGTAATAGCCACCAAAATAGAGTTTTCCAGGAAAGATATTGTAAATCACATGTAGCTGAAGGTTCAAAAGGGGGAAAAATAATATGAGATAAGATGAAACTGAGATCACAAGGGGGGTGCTGGATGCTTATATGGAGATCTTAACATAATAGTGCCCCTCAAAAATGCATTGCAAAGCCTGTGTGACATGATAGGACTACCACTTTCTCCTATATAGAAATTAGAAATTACGGCTAGTTGAACTTTAACTGTAGCTGCTGCTCCACCACTGAAGATCTCTGATAGAAACTGCTAAACAGAGTGAACTGGTGCTGTAAAAGGATCTGTTCTCTTACGATTTGCCTTTTGTAAAGTTTTCGAGGAGATGTTTTATGAGACGATAATATAATATGTTTGACTGGGGAGGAGAGAGATGGAAACCTGGCAATCAGGGGAACTGGAGCAGCCAAGCAGTCAATTTTAGGGTGTCTAGGTTGGGATGAACCATTCCTGATTGGTGTGTCCAAAGGTCCATAACTGAGTCCAGAATTCAGGGTTCATCTCAAAGATAAGGCTGAAGGAAAGGGAACCAAATTTGACAAGGTCAGTAGGGAGCAATTAGGATAACAGCTGTCTCCAACCGACTTGCTTTCTGCAGAAACTTTGGGATTAGTGGAATCGGGGGAAGGTGTAAAGAAGACCCAGGGGCCAATCGTGAACAAGTGCATCCCTTGGTGACTCCCCTGTAGGAGGGATCAGGGTGAAGTAGTTGCTGCATTTGACACTGCTGGATGATGCAAAGAGGTTGCAGCAAGGCTGGTCCCATTTATGGAAGATCACTCCCGTAACTTTCTGATTGTGGGACCACTTGTGCAGCCATAGAATGGCTCTGCTCAGCTTGTCCGCAATTACATTGGATTTCCCCGGGATGTGCATTGCTATCAGAAAGCAGTTGGAAGCTGTCACCCAACTCCAGACCCTGAGAGTTTCTTGACAAAGTGGGTACGATCTGGTTCCCCCTGTTTTTTATATACTACACTATGGACATACTGTCCGAATGGATTGCTAAAGTTCCAAATGAAGAGATTCCTGGAATGTTTGCAACGCTAAAAGCACCACCCTCATCTCTAGGATATTTTTATGCAGATAAGCCTCATGTTCTTGCCAGATGCCTTGAACTGTCTTCCCCAGAAAATGCCGCCCCCACCCTATCTGGGAAGCGTCCGTGGTCACCACAGTCAGAGGTTGAGGAAGAATGAATAGACAACCCAGAGGTACTAATGTTTAATGAAGCCACCACTGGAGATCTTTTTTTGCAGGCATGGGTCATCATAATCTTGTGGGAAACTGGAAGTTCCAAGACTGAGACAATTGTGGAAAAAGCAACCACTGGAGAACCCTCATATAGGTTCATAGGTTGGTACTAGGCTATCAGCCCTAGGGCCTATACAAGCCTAGCCATAACAATTCCCTGGCTATTTCTTCCCACACTATTTACTTCCCTGGACTCCTGTCTAGCAGGGCGACTGACATAATCCCCGGGGTGAATTTCCTTTCTCCCATCCAATCGTCAAGGTTCCTTTTGAAGAGGGCCAAAGAGACACTCTGCTTGACATGTATGGGCAATCTATTCCAGAGTCTGGGGAGTCTCTGGGTCAGGAACCTATCCCTCCAGCATGTTTTGTTTATTGTGATGACAAGGTTTAGATCCCTGGAGTGTGTGGCTCTGAGGGATTGGGATTTCTTTAAGTGTAGCATGTCCAACAGCTCTGGGTTTGACATGGCCTTGTATGTTAAGCAAAGATCGCCTCTGAGTAGATGATATGTGACAGAGTATAGCTGGAGTTTTTTAAGGCGGTCAGTGTAGGGCATCTGCTTTAGGCCTGTGATTCTTTTAGTGAGGTATTTCTGTGGCCTTTCCAGTTGTTGCAGATGTCTTGAGAGGTACATACCAAACGGGGCATTGTATTCTATAATGGGTCTAATGAGGGATGAGTACAGTGGGACAATGACCTCCTTTTTTCTGGATGAAAAGCCCTTAGTGATGAGGTGTGCCACATAGAAGGATTTCCTGACTGTTGTGGCGATGTGGTTGATATGAATGCAAGCTAAAGGAATTAGTATGGCTGATGCAGCCATTTTCCCTAGGACCTGGAGAACTAGTTTTGCAGTGGCTTTTGACTTCTTTATGAGTATTCTGACAAAATGATGGAGGTCGTCTAGTCTGTCTTGTGGGAGTCTTGCTATATGAGTGGCAGTGTTTATCTCTGCACCTATGAACACTAAACTTTGCGATGGCTCTAGCGCAGATTTTTCATAATTCACGGTGATGCCTAGACAGGGGCAGAGTTGAAGGACATAATTCCTTGATTGGAGTAAATGATGCCTGGTCAGGGCAGTAATGAGCCAGTCGTCTAGGTATGGAAACACTCGGAATCCTTTGCGTCTCAGGTGAGCCACTACCACTGTCACACATTTGGTGAACATTCTGGGAGCTGTAATAAGACCAAAGGGTAGAGTTCAAAACTGGAAGTGACTGGCTCCTAGCCAGAAGCACAAGAATCTCCTGGATCGCCTGTCCATTCGAATATGGTAGTACGCGTCTTGAAGGTCTATAGAGCACATCCAATTGTCTTTTTCCAGGAATGAAAGTATCGACTGCAGTGTCACCATCCAGAACTTGATCTTTTTTACTGATTTGTTTAGATTGCTGACAGCCAAAATGGGCCTCCATTCCCATCCTCTTCTGAACTAAAAAGAATTTTGAGTAAGTTTTGGATCCTCTCTGGTCTGTGGTGACTTCTTGGATGACTCTTTTTCTTAGCAACTTTTGGATTTCTACTGTTGCATTTTCCTTTTGACTGGGTAGAACATTTGGAACTACATTGTTTATGGAGATAGGAAAAGAGAAGGGAATTATAAATCCTCTGGATATTTTGTCCTGCACCCATTTGTTGTTTGTTATCTTTAGCCAGGTTTCTTGGTGGAGAGATGATTGATCCCCAAGAGTTGAGCAATCGGGTAGTCCTTTAGGAGTGCTAGAAGGGTCTTCCAAAGAAAGATTCTCTGGAGCTTTGATTTTGTGGAACTCCTCTGCCGCGAGGGTGGCATCTTCTGTTATTTTTCCCTCTTCTGCCTCTGAGGGAACTTTCACCTTGTGTGTCCTGGTAAGACCTTTGAGATTTTTTAAACCACATTTTTCCACTACCTTTTTGACCCTTTGGAAAGGGTCTAGTAGGAGTGGAAAAATGCACTCCAATGGCAGACAAGGTTTTGTCCTATTGTTCACACCTGGAGACTGTTTCCTTAACTTTTGACTCAAAAAGGTAGGAGCTGTCAAAAGGGGTGTTAATGAAGGAAGATTTGAAGGCCTCCATGAAATCACAAAGGAGTATCCAGGCCTGCCTCCTAAGGGAGATACCTGAGCCTGCTGCTCTACTCGTTCCATCTGCTGCATAAGAAATGAGTCTCATGGACGAGTTGACAACTGAATTCAAGGTGGCAAGCTGAGCACTGATTTTATCTTCCACCGCATCAGCTGTGGCCCCTTGGAGGGAGTCTGATAATTCTTTAATCAGGTCCCTCTGCAGTCTAGTGAAGTGAGTGAGATAATTCAGAGACTGCAAGACAAAGGTCACTGATGAGAAGAAGTGCCTCCCATACCTATCCACAGTCCTAGTGTTGTTATTAGGACAGATAGAGGAACTTGTTTCACAGAGTTCCTTCTTAGTGGTCGCCACCACGACCATGGCATCAACCCCAACACCCTTTGTTAAAAACCTTTTTCTGGGGGGGGGCAGTAATACATTTATTTGGCCTACTAGGAGTAGGGTCTATGGTGTCTGGGGTCTCCCAGGCCTTACATGTGATTAATTCCACAAGCTCATTGAAAGAAGGAGTCACCCAAGAAGTTGATGGGCAAGAAGCAAAGGCCTTCAGGAAGACAGACTCCTCAGCCGAAGGGGTGGAAGACTGCCAATCACCTCTCTGTCTTAAGATTTCTATGATGTCTCCAAAGGAGACATCTTCAGGAGGTGATCATGGGGTCCCTTCTGCTTCAATGAGGTCAGTGTCAGATGTGATAGACTCCTCCAGGGAGTCAAGATGCTTCCTCTTGCATGCCCTTTTCAGAGGGACCTCTTCAGTGGCATACTCTGGAGAGGTTTCGGAAGAGGGGGAAGTACCCTGAGGTACATTCTGAGGCATGGGGTCTCTGTGGTCCTGTGGAGATGGCATGTGAGAAGACAAAGACAACCTGACTGAAGAGGGAGGAAGGCCTGAAGTAGATCGTGTCTCAGACTGCGAAGTAGTCAGAGCCCTCTTAATTGCCTGAAAGACAGTCCTTTTTTATTCCGAAGAACTCCTAAGATCCGACAAACAAGTTGTTGGAGGTGAAGGAATCTCCGGAGTGGAAGACAGCAGCTAGGAAGCAGAGGTAGGAGCTGAACTCACCCATGCAGAGACCCCCAGAGGCATAATTGGATCCTATGAGATCTGAAATTCCTCTGCAGACCCAACAGGGGAGTGTCAGGTCCTAGAGGTCTCTCGCTTTGAAGGCATAGAGACATTCTGGGCAGATATCGGATCTGAGGAAGGTATGGATCCTGGACCCGACACTGACACAACCTGAATATCAGAATCTGGCAGCCCTTCCTCTTTACTCAGTCTCTTACAGACTCCTCTCTGGAGATCTGTCTCTAGCCTTTTCAGCAATGAAAGAATCAACTCTCTTTGACTTTCTATTCCTTCACAGAACAAATGGTACCTCAAACACCAGGCCAAAGTATCTAAACCTTTATCAACAGATAAACAGAATATGTTGGAGTGACAGACTCATATCTCAACATATTCGTCACTTCTGGAATAAACTTCTACTACATGTCTAACAGTATCACCTTTGCTACCTTGTAAACCAAGATAATTCGAGGGGCAGTCTTAAATTCTCCCATGGTCTATCTTGTCTTGCCCTCCTTGAGACTGGAGGGAAATGCTAAGTGTTTTTTGACTAGGCTTGTAATGGTCTGCAGACTGAATGGCTAGTACTTACTTATGAACCCTGCAACAGGTACATTTAAGACTGGGGTTGTCCTCTCACATGGGGGATTGGATAGATGAGCAATCCCTGCATAAAAAGGCCTTACTCCACAGTTTACTGAAAGTGGTTTCACAAATTTGTGTTCAGACTGCCAGTACTCAATGAAAGGGTAGTTGATCGATTGACAAGAAGCCTCAGATCTTCATCCCTCTATGCCATGGAGCTGGGTGGTATGGTGAGAATTCTGAGTAGAACACATCAGTTCACTTTTAACAACAACTGTGACATGGAGTTGCCTTACACCAACCACTGTTGCACTACTATTAACTTAGTCGTCACATCTACCAGTGTAGACTGTTTTATATGTATTCAGTAGGACTGAGATTGTTCTTCACTATGATATAAGTGATAACTGAAAAGCAAAGAAATGGTTTGGAAGTTTGGGTCCAAAACACACAGCTTGCACTGCTGGTGATTAAACTCTGATGTTGTTGTTCAGGGGGTATAATTTCAATTTCTCAGCTACTCTGTAAACAAACTGCATGATAAATAAACACATATGTCATAAAGGTAGCTTCTTTAATGCAATACATTTTCAATTCAGTATAATTTTAAAGTTGCATAAAAACTAAATATATGCTTACCGCTTTTTCTCATAACTAAAACATCTCCACATTCATCCTCAATTGGCAGGAAAATTTCTGGTACCACTATAAGGATTCGGCGTTTTGGAGGTGGTGTTATGTTCCACGTGCACTCTACATTTGCTGGGTAATCTCCAGGATAGTTTGGAGACTCTATGTAACCAGTATACTCTCCTAGCTCACCTCCACAATGCTGATCTGGGTGAAAATAATATAATACAATGACAATCAACATCTTGTAAAAAAGCAATTTTGTTTAATTAATCTTGTTACCAGATAATGCTTACAGCACTCTACAAGGCTTGACATCAATCTCCTTTTATTACATATTATAACATGCCTGCAAAATGTAAAGCTGGAATTTCTTTTCTTATTGCTGATGCTTCACGACATGGACAAAAAAGCAACTACACCATTTGAAGTCTACCTTCTTAAGCTGTACCCACATGAATGGCAGTTTTATGGCAATCCTCTACTCAGTAATACACCACAGTATAATGAATGAAAAAGAGTGAAGCCAGGAGCTTAGTTTGCTACCTGTGCTCTCAAATGTAATTAAAGAACACATCTAATGCAAATCCATAAAAGAAGGAAAATGCACATTTTGCGTTTGCTCCCTTCAATCTCTTAAACAAATTTGAGTAACAATAGCTATCAGAAAATATATAAGACTCAGGTGTCTTTCTGTCATAATAGATGACATTTAGAACAATATGGACTAGTATCCATTCTAGTATTGATTTTTGCCTAATGCTCATTGCTTGGCAGTATAGGCTGTCTCTGTCTCTCTGTTCCCAAAGTACGTAAGTGGATAATAATGAAGGGTGAAAAATGAATAAATAAATGCCATTCCATTGAGCTACAACATTGTACTATAGCTATGAAAGCATAAGACCAAGTGGAAATATCTGCTAACTGGACATCACCCATTATGACAATGGTATCCAAATGCATTATTAAGTATAAATGCAATATTCTGCAATTTAATATTCTGGTGATCTTACTGTGCAAATTACTGCAAATAACATGAAGGTAGTAGTTTATATCATACAACCAGACTACAGCTAATTTCTCCACTAGCTGATAGGAAGTGGGTTATTTCACAAAGAAAACAAGTCAAAGATGACGAATACTGGAAAAGCAAATAACAATGACAACTTTACAATATCAATGTAATCTCTATTTTTTTCAGCTGGTCCTACTCAAGTAATGCTCATGTGTAAATATATAGGATTGTCCACAGATCATAAGCTCACATCTCAGGATCATACAGACATTATATTAAGCAGGCAAATCAAAAGCTAGAATTTTACTGGGCATTGTGACATTGAATGCTAAACCTAAAGGTATGTTTTCTCATGCTGTAGTAACTCCTAAGCTTTTAAGTACCCCTCTTCAAATACATAATTTTCCAAAGAATGCACACAGAAAACTCATGAAGATAAATAACATAGAAATATTCTCAGCAGACCTGCCACCAGCTAATTACCACTTTGATGCTTTGAACAACATGGACTGGATACATCTCACTAACAGGATCATGTATTCCTAGCTGTTTTGCTTATATCTTAAACCAAAGAATGACCTCCCATGAAAACTGAGGACAGCTCTCCTTAGTTCTTCCAGTGCACTGGAAAAAGTTACCTGAAGAATTAAAGTAACTAGACACTCTTTGGGTCTTACAGGTCCCAAAGAAAAATTAAGACATAACTGTGTTTAAGCCCTCCATGCCTTATTGTAGAACAATGATAAAAAGTGTGTGTGTGTGTGTGTGTGTGTGTGTGTGTGTGTGTGTGTGTGTGTGTGTGTGTGTGTGTGTGTGTGTGTGTGTGTGTGTGTGTGTGTGTGTGTGTACATACGTATGTGCATGTGTACTTATTTATTTTGTTCATTGGAATGTTTTTACCTGTTATGGCACTAATCATAGTGGACCACTTTCAGTCCATGCCCAAAAATTTACAATAAAAGTAAAAAGTATGGAAACCTGAGCTTTCAAACAAGATAAAAGTATGGGTAACAAGGATTTCAAGAAACTGTCAAGAAACTCATGGTATAACTGCAGATTTATACACATTTTTAATATAAACTGTCAAGTGTATAGCAAAATAAAAAAGTTATGTACTTACCATAATGTTTTATCTGTGTTGTTCATTTTCATTCTACCTCAACTGTTGGGTTTGGATCTGACTTGGCCGTTACTGAAGCTCATGGCCACCAAAAACTCTCAAGCTCCTCCCCTACCCATAATGCACCAAACCCTGATGTACCTCAGATCTTGTTTGCTTTCTTATGTAAAGTAGAATGAGAGTCACTACAGCTTTCTTGACAGAAAGGTCATACTTGGAACTCAGTATTAAGGACAGTGTGTCCTTATAGTGTCTCATTCTTCCAGAAGTCAATAATGGCAAAGGAAAGGGGTTGGTGGTTGAGATGTTGAGGAAGAATAAAAATGGACAGCACAGATGGAATGTTATAGTAAGTACATAACTTTTTTACCTGATGTCAATTTTCATTCTATCCTCAACTGTTGGAACAGAGTCTCCAGCTACCTAAAATGCTGGTGGACTTTAGGGAAGGATATTCCAGAGTACAGTTGAGCCAAAGGCTGTTCTTTCCCTTGAGACCAGATCCAGTTTGCAATGAGTGATAGAAGTATGAGGACTGCCCCAGGTTGCAGCCGCACATATATCATCCATGGAAGCTACAGAGAGAAATACTGGAGAAGTTGCCATGGACCTAGACGAATGGGCTCTTAGGGGTCTTGGTAAGGATAGACCCAACTTGCTGTAAATAAATGACATGCAGTCCATCGGCCATCTGGCTAAGGTCACCTTTGCAACTGATTTGCCCAATTTAGAATCTGCAAAGGATACAAATAATCGGTATGTCTTCCTAAATTATTTTGTCCTATGTAAGTGAAAAAGTAATTGTCTGTGAACATCCAATAAATGCAACATATATTCACATATGTTTGCAAATTTAGGAAAGAAAACTGGCAAGTTAATAGACTGACTGATAGTGGATTCTGACACCACCTTGGGAAGGAAAGATACATTGGTATGTAAAGTGACTCTACCCAGGTGAAAGATCAAGTAGGAAGGTTTAGATGACAATGCTTGAAGTTCTGAAATATTTCTAGCAGAGGTAATAGCCATTAAAAAGATAGTTTTTCAGATCAGGTACTTAAGATTTTGCATTTTGCTGCTTGTTCAAACAGGGAATGAGTCACAGCCTGCAGTGCCAAGTTCAAATCCCATGGTGTAGTAGGATCTTTATATGGGTGTTTCAAAAGGAGTGTGCCTCTCAAAAATGCTTTGCAAAGTTTAGATGAGACCAGAGAAGAATTTTCAAATGCAACATGAAAATTAGAGATTGCTGCTAACTGAACTTTTATCGCTGAGGAACTAGCTCCCTCATTAAAAACTGATGCCAAAAAATCAAGAACACATTGCACAGGAGCTGAAAAAGTGTCAGTACATTTTTGTTGTGCTCAGGAAACAAACCTTTTCTATTTACTTCTATAAAGTTATCTTGTAGAAGCCTTATGGGAAGATAAAGGCATATGACGGACAGGGGATGACAGTATTGGTTGTCTGGCTACTAACAGAATTGGAGAAACTATGCTGTTAGCTTGAGGTTTGAAACATCTGGGTGAATCATGCCTGTCGAGTGAGACAAAAGGTCTGGAATCAGATTCAGAATCCAAGGTGGGTAAATTACATGAGGCCAAAGAAAGGGAAACCAAATCTGTTGAGGCCAATAAGAAGCAATGAGGATTGTGTTTGCTCTTTAACTAGGCAGCTTTCTGTAGGAATTTGGGAATTAGGGGAGTAGGTGGTAGGCATAAAGTAGACTGCGGTCCAATCATGGAGTACAGCATCCCTCAATGACTCCCTCCAGTGGGGGGATCAGGGCAAAGGAGACGTTGCACTTGTTGTTTATGGGAGATGCAAAAACATCACAGCCAGGCTGGCCCCATTGACAGAAAATCATATCTGGCACTTTCTTGAGAGACTGCTCATGAGGTAGACGAATGGACCTGCTAAATTTGTCCGGTATCACAATTGACTTCCCTGGAATGTGTGTTGCTATCAGAAAGCAGTTGGATGAGATCGCCCGTTGCCATGCTCTAAGTACTTCTCGACACAAGGGGTAGGATTTGGTTCCCCCTTGCTTGTTGATGTACTAAACAAGTGACATTGTCAGTTTGAATCACAACTGTCCCTAAAAGGAGAGCATCTTGGAAGGCCTGCAAAGGTAAGAGCACTACTCTCATCTCTAGAACACTGATGTGCAAACTGGCCTCTTCAGGGGACCATGTGCCTTGGACTGTTTTCCCTGGGAAGTCCTCCCCCACCCAATCTGGGAAGTGTCCATGGTCACTATGACCTTGGGTTTTTGGGAGAATGAAAGGATGACCATGTAGAACCTGATCTGATCGAATCCACCATCAAAGGTGTTTTTTGCATGCCTGAGTGACTGTTATCTGTGTTTACATGCACTGGTAAAGAATTGACCACTTTGTTGCTAGCATCCATTGGAGAATTCTCATATGAAACCTTGGTAGAGGGACTAAGATAATGGCAACTGACACAGACCCCAAGGCATGAAGAATTAAGCAGGCTGAAATTTTGGTATTGCAAATTATTTTGCTGACCTGGAACCTGATAGTATGCATTCTTGAAAGAGGAAGAGAAGTCATGTTGAAGACTGCTCCTATTAATTCCAAAGTTTGAGTTGGCTGTAACTGAGATTTCTTGAAATTTATGGTTATCCCCAAATGAGAACAAGTCTGGATCACTTAATGTCTTGCCAGTAGTAGCACATGCCTGGTCAGGGGGTAATGAGCCAGTCATCTGGATATGGAAACACTGAATCTATGCCATCTCAAGTGAGGTGCTACTACTGCCATGCACTTGGTGAACACCCTGGGGACTATGGTGAAGTCAAAGGATAGTACTCTGAACTGATAGTGACTGGCTCCCAGCCAGAAGTGTAAATACCTTCTGGATTGTCTGTTCATTTTTATGTGATGGCATACATCCTGAGGGTCTACCGAGCACATCCAGTCATCCTTGCCCAGAAAGGGTAGAATGGACTTAACGGTGACAATCTAAAACTTTGTATTTCAAACTGATTTGTTGAATTCACTGAGATCCAAAATTGGTTTCCAGTCCCCTATTTTCTTTGGCACTAAAAAGTATCTTGAGTAAGTTCTGGATCCTATCTGGTCTGGTGGGAACTCCAGGATGACTCTTTCTTGTAACAGCTTTTACATTTCTATTGCTGCTTGTTTCCTCTGACTGGGTGGAAAAGGGAATTGTATAGCCTCTGGAAATAATTATCTGCATCCAAGTATCTCTTGTTAAATCTAGCCAGGCTCTCTGGTACTGAGAAAATGGACCCCCGATTGCCTCCAGAGAGGGACAATCAGGCCTCCTTTCAGGAGTACTGACAGAGTCGGCCAGAGAAAGAATTTCTGTAGCCCTGGTTTTGCGGGCCTCCTCTGCCAAGTGGACAGTGTTGTCTGCCCCTAGGGGAACTGTCTCCATGTGTGTACTGGAAAGGACTCTGTGACTTTCTGAACCACGTCTTCTGACCACCTCACTGATTTCTAGAAAAGCATCTTGATTCCTGTCCCAGAGACTCCCTATGCTTTGGAACAGGATTTCAATTTACATTAGGCAGAGCCCCTCACTAACACTCTTCAAGAGAAACCTTGATGTGTGGATGGGAAACAGAAAATTTACGACGGGGATCACTGCAGTGGTTCTGTTGGACAGAGGCACAGGGAACTAATGGCTCTGCTGGACAGAGGCACAGGGAACTGATCAAAGGGGGCGGCAAAAGCCAACATATTCTGGCTAGGCTTATAGATGCCCTCGGGCAGATAGCCTAGTATTTACCTATGAACCTATGAGGGGCTGAAAAACATACGCCCACTGCAGAGAGGGTCTTTCCATCCTTCTCACACCTGGAGAATGTGTCCTTTACAAAACTGCCATCACAGGAAGCACTGACAAACGAGGACTTGAAAGGCTCTGCAAAATCACATAAGCTCATCTAGGCATGCCTCTTAACGGATATGACTGAATCCGCTGCCCTTGAGGCATCTTTGGCTGCATGCGACATAAGCCTCATGAATGAATTTGAAATGGATTAGGATGTAGCCAACTGGGAGGCCACAGAAGACTGAGCCTCAGCAGTAAGGGTCCCTGAAAAGGATTCTGGAAGTTGTTTGATCAAATCCCTTTGTAGTCTGGTAAAATGTGCCAAATAGTACAGCGACCTAAGGGCAAAGGTTGCTGAAGTATAAACATGCTTCCCAAGGATGCCCATCGCCCTAGACTCCCTGTTAGGGGGCTGGACAGAGGAAGTTTGCTCGGTGAGTTCCTTCTTAGTGGCCGCCACCACAACCATAGTATTCACTGGCACCTCCTTACTACAGACCTCCTTCCTGACAGGTGGAGCCAGAATCCAATCTGGCCTCTTAGGGATTGGCATAACTGAATCAGGTTCCTTCCATGCCTGCCTAGAGACCAAATCAATGAGCTTGTCAGTGGGCAGAATAATGCAGGAGTTAGACAAGCCAGCGCCGAAGGCTTTCAGAAATACTAATTCCTCTGGTGAAGGGTTGGTGGAGCTACAACCGCCTCTCTGTTTAAGGAACTCGAGAATGTCTTCAAATGAGATGTCTTATGGAGGTGATCATGGGGACCCTTCTCTCTCATCGAAATCAGTATCTTCAGTGAATGAGTCCTGCGAAGAGTCCATCTGCCTCCTTTCGCACTTTCTCTTCTGAGGAACCTCCTCAGTGGAATGATCCCATGAAGTGCTGGAAGAAATTGTAATACCCTGTTGGGTGCTCTGAAGGCCTTGATCTAGCTGTCCCTGTGGCGTAGAATGATGTGGCTCACAGCGCAAAGACATCTGGGAACTGGAAAGGAGATCCAGAGGAGCTGGATCCATCTGTCCTGTTGCAACAGAAAACACTCTCTTCACAACCTCAAGGGCAGACAACCCCGGACAGAAAGAAGACAGTGGTTCTGAGAAGACAAACTTCTGGATCACTGCCTCCCTCTGCTCTGAGAGCAATCCCCCCAAGGTGGAAGCTGGAGCTGAACTAGCCAATGTAGAAGCTCCAAGAGGCAGAGAGAGCTCCAAAAACCTCAGAGATGACTCCAAAGCCTTGAACCCAACAAGGCAGCTTCAGCTCCGAGAGTCATCCGGATCCAACAAAGTCAAAGCCAGATTGCTCAGAGAAGTCTTTGGATCCGAAGATAAAGTTACCTTCAGATCCATACCAGATGGACCTGTAAGGTTCAGATCCAGGAACTCTGAAACAACCAATGAGATCAGAGAAGGAATAGGTGGTGTAAGAGATGGACAAGCTCCCTGATCAGGGGGGTAGAAGCTGGAAGAACACCCATCTGAATCTGTGCTGAAAGAAACTTAATCATCATCCTGTTCACATCTTCCACAGTTAGACTCCTGGAAAACGAGATAAGGCAAGGGGCTCTGATTTTAAATGGCATCTCTCCAGGAAGGGAGAGGGAACCTGGAAGGCACTGGATTCAGTGTCAGAGAATATTTAGTCCTCGGTAGAATCTTCAGGTCCAAAGAACTTGGATCTCAAGATTTTCTAGTCAGATCTAAAGGAGAAAGGACCTCAGCAGACTTTGGGATCAGTTTTAGATTTTTTTCTTCGGTGGTTCCAATGAAGGCATGAAAGAAGCAGATGACACTGGAGACTTAGCCAAGGTCTCCTTAATTTTCATTTTGGGGGATTTAGCCCCAGAGATATACTTTCCAAATGAGGATGGAAGCAAACCTTTCAACATTAATTTATTTTTTTTTCTATCTGCTAAGGCCTTTGGACTGAAGTTTTTGCAGATAGTACAATCCACTTGTAAATGTTTAGGGCCTAAACAATATACACATAAAGAATGAGCATCAGATAATTTATGCCCACACTTCTGACATTTTTTGAAGCCAGCCTAACTTTGTCAGACATGATTATTTTTAAAGAAGAGAATATAAAGGGAGAACTCTATTTTTTATACATATATATATATATATATATATATATATATATATATATATATATACACACATACACATACACACACACACACACACATATATATATATATATATATATATATATATATATATATTATGAAAAAGAAGAAGAAAAACTGAAAAAAAAAATACCAATGGTAAGAAGAATTACACAGATGTGTACTCTATAAAGAAAGATAATGAAAAAAGTAGGAGAAAAACATTACCAACATTGGTAAGGAGGAGTTACACCAAGTGCAAAAAGGAGATACATACACACACACATGTGTGTATATATATATATATATATATATATATATATATATATATATATATATTATATATAAATATACCAAAAATGCGGAAAAGAAACACTCGCCTTAACAAATACTCAAGGGTTCAGGCTAACCACATCTTTTGTGAAAAGCAGCAAACGAGATCTGAGGTATGTTAGGGGTTGGTGCATTATGGGTAGGGAGGAGCTCAAGAGTTTTTGGTGGCCACAAGCTTCAGTAACAGCCAAGTCAGATCCGAGGGTCGGCCTCAAACCCAACAGCTGAGGACAGAATGAAAATTGTCAACAGATCAACAGTTATGCATTTACCATAATGACAGATCTTTACTGGCTCTCTGTGTCCATCTTGATGATTGGATTATCTGATCTAGAAGTGGATCAAAGCTGGAAAACTTTGTCACACAGATGCTTCTTCAGTGCTTCAGCTCTCCCAACTCTCATAGTGCTGAGTGGTTCTATTCTTGCTCCATTTTGAGTTTGTCCTGCATGGGATGTTTAAGTACCAGATAAAATATGGCAAGGAGTAAGGCTTCAGACTTAAGGTCTGCTAGGTACCCCCAGAAAGGAGGGTGTCAATGTGGTATGGCACTGGTGCATAGGACGCTGAGATGGATGGAGAGGGACAGTCATTTTGTATAATTATGGTAAGTACATAACTTTCATATCCTACAGTGTCCCTCTCCATCTGTCTTGACGGCTGGGACAAATTTTCCAGCTACTTTTCTTCCCAGATGGCATCATGGAAGGACACCCCTGAAAATGATGGAACCAAAGGCAGTTCTAGACACTGATATAATGTGACATTTATAATGCTTAATAAAAGTATGCATTGTTGACCAACTTGCTGCAGCAACAATGTCATCTACACTTGAATGTTTGAAATATGCTGAAGAGATGAAATGGACCTTGAAGAATGAGCTTTGGGTTTAAATGGCAATATCTTGCCTTTGGAAGAACAAATAAAGGATATGCAATCTGACAGCCATCTAGATAATAACTTTGGCTCCTAACTTGGCTTTTAAAAAGGACTGGTCATTCTTTTAATTTCTCCAAGTCTTTTTTGTTTCTAATACCATAACGTGAATAGACCCCATTCCTAAGTCCAAGTATGATTAAAGTTCATGAAATTAGTATTGTTTCAATCTTTGTCAGTCAGTAGTGCTCTATGTCTGTATGGACATTGTTCTGTGAAGAGAGAACCTTAACTGATGATGCACATCTAGAGTAAGATATTTGGTACTTTCATTTGTTAGTATGGGGAAGAAAGCAGAAAAATGAATTCACTGATTCAAGGCTGTCTCCTAACCTACTGTAAGGCAGAGTAAGGATTTGGTCTGACTTTATGGAAAATCAAGAATGGTTGTTTGTAAGATACGGCATGCAGTTCAGAAGTCTTTTTTGTATAAGTAATTGCAATCAAAAATGTTATCTTCCAGTTGCAGTACTTCAAAGAAGAAGAAAATGAGAAAGTTCAAAAAGGAGCTGTGTCAGTGCTTGAAGCATCAATGTGAGGTCCCATGGTGGAGTGGGGTCTTTAATAGGTGGTCTCAGGAGAAAGGATCCCTTTAAAAAGGCTTTGCGGATCTTAAGGGAGGCCATATAACTAAAGTCTAGACCTGGATGGAAGTTCAAAATGGCCACAAGCTGGATTTTAATCGTGGAATAACTAAATCCACAGTCAAAAAGATCTGCCAAATTGCAGTATGGAAGGTAACAGAGCTGAAAATGCATCTAAACCTTTATCAAAAGACCACACAGAAAAACAAATCAATTTGCTTTAATACAGTTTTCTAATAGACTGCTTTTGAAAAACAGTTAAACTCTGTGCTACTCTTGAAGGAAAGCAATTAGTATCATTCAATAGAATTGGAGAAACTATGATGTCAGCTTGAGGGGACTTGATGTCCAGGTGAGGCTTACTGGGTAGGTGAGAAAGAAGCTCTTATTGAGGATCTAGAGACCATGGAGGTTGACTCATGAAGAGCCTTTGGCCAAAGTGCAGGGAACCATATTTGCTAGGGCCAAAAGAGGACAATGAGGATGAATGTTGTTTTGCAATGGGAAGTTTTCTATAAGAACTTTCTATAAGAACAGTTTCTGATTCCATTGTGCTTAGTTAAGGAGGAGTACCAAACACCCTTAAGCTGTTTATCTTTATAAGCTGTAAATGTACTCTTATATACCTTACTACTTTTCACCCAATACTTAAATTACCCTATAACCTGCTTCTTAAATAGATATGCTGCAGACTCGAGTACTTACCTGCTGATTCTTGTTCTCTGGGGTGTCATTTATCCCTGTTTTACTCTTAGTTTTTATTCTTCTTCTTCACTGTCCCCTTAACTCTGTTCTGATGCCTTCTCCCATGATGCTTTGCTCCATTCAAATGCTATTCTAGCTGGCACCATTTTTTGCTCCAGATTCTCTAGTCTATTTTTCTTCTCCATAACGTGACCCCTCCATTCCACTATCGCTATACTTGAGTCTATTCCTTGACAATGCAAACCCGTCACTTTTCCCTCCAAAGATACTTATAGCTTCACTGATTGTTTTATTTTTTCAGCTTCCAGTCTGTCAAGATCTGGCCAACCCACTTTGCTCGGGCTCACCCTGCTCCCCTACCCTACCCCCATTCCCACCCACCCATGCATACACTACACTTATACTCTATCCCAAATAACCACCCCCTTCCCCCACCCAACTTCTTCCCAGCCCTCCAATCAAACTTCATATCCTCTGTACTTTATTCAACCTATCACATTAAAGAACTTTGCATAGTCCCTCACCCCCACCTTTTAACATACAGGTAATATTTCAACAACCTACTTTATTTCCAATACAGTGCCAAAATATGTTTCTTCCAAATCTTAAATATTCTAACAGCTTCCTAGTTATTCTCCTTCTCTCACCCATTCTAATCTTTACATCCCTCGCTACCTCATATCAGTGCACCCTCACACACAGACACCCTACACCTACTATAACCTATCCCCAAACCAAACTCTCTCTCACCTACTCTTTCCCTATAACACCAATCATTTTTCTTCACTCCCATACTTCCTTGTATAGAATCAAGATACTACAACTACCCACACTCCCTCTTAAAACTACACCAAAAACCTACCTCCAATACAACCACTTTAATTCTCTCAAAATACTCATTTTAAATCTACGACTATCAGGTGATATATATCCCAACCCAGGAACTAACCACAGCTCTTTTCTCTGTGCACATTTCTCACAACCCCAAACTCCACTCCCAGTATTACCTCACAGACCCTCCTATCCTCTTCAATCAAAAACCTGTCTATTCTATCTTTGAACATTCAGAGTATCATGAATAAAATCTCCCCATTCCATGCCTGGATCTTTCTTACACACCTGACATTCTCACCCTCTCTGAAACCTTGCTTAAGCCTCACATACCTGACTTAGAATTTCATCCTCCAGGCTATAACATCTTCCAGCAAGACAGAATTAAGAAAAAAGGTGTTGGGGTTGCAATTCTATACTCTAATCAGCTCTTCCTCCACGCTCTACCAATCACTCTTATAAACTTAAACCCAGCTGAAGTTCTCATTGTCACCTGTAAATTGAATAATTACAAGAAACTATCAACTGCCACATCTATACCCTCCCAGGAAGCAACATCCCTATCTTAGAGCTCTTCCTTTCCTGGATCTCACAGACTGCCTCATATGTAACTTTATCTTGGGTGATGTTAACATCAACTGAAATGCCCTTGATACTGATTCCCCTAACACCTTCATTAATTTCTTTGGCTTCTCCCAGCTAATCTCTGCCTCTACACATCTAAATAAACACAACAATGCTGGCTCCACACTAGATTGAGTTCTTACCTCCAACCCTAAGTCCTACCACAACTCCTCCACCCTATCTGATATCTTAAGTGACCACCACCCCACCTTCTTACTTCAACACTCACCCCAACTACACAAATCTAAGCAATACAAAGACTGCCGTAAGCTCTCAAACTTTAATCAAGACACTTTCAACCACTCACTTTCTACAATCAACTGGTCCTTCCTCTATGACCTCGCCCTGGAGGAAGCTGTCCAGGCATTTAACATCTTCCTAGATGCACACAACTCCCTGGCCCCCATCAGGAAAGTAAGAATCAAAACCCCCAGGCTAAATCAAGCCACTCATACATTTATGTATAAGAGAGATAATGCATGGAAAAAAAATCTAATACTTCCACTGATCTTCATTTCTACACAGAGCTTCGTAACTTAACTAAAAAAAGGTCACTCCGACAAGAAAAACTATTTCCAAAAACCTCTACATAATCCTTATTACAACCCCCCAAAATTCTATCAATCAGTAAATAAACTACTAGATCCTGGTAGCCCCTCATCACCTAATCCATGCCCTAACATCTCTCCCACTGCTACTGATGTCTTAATTCCGTCTTCATTGATTCTATTCACAATTTAACCAAAAATAACACCATCACCTACCCCACTCCCCCTTCTCTCTTAAACCCATCCCCATAACTTATGTCAAGTCACACCTTCGCAAACTTAAAACATGCTCTCTATCTGCTGATAACCTACCTCCTCAATTCCTAAAACTTGCTGCCAATTCTATTGTCTACCTCATCTCCATCTTAATCAATAGGTCACTCAAAGAAAACACTGTACCTGAAATCTGGAAGAAATCCTACTTCATACCCTTACATAAAGGTGGCAACTCAACTGACCCCTCAAATTTCAGGCCCACTGCCATTCTATCTCCCCTGTCAAAAAGTCTCAAAAAGAGAATCCACAAACAGCTCCTTGATCACCTCCTTCTAGGAAACCTGCTAACCCCTACACAGCATGGTTTCTGCCAAAATCGCAATACATCTGCTGATCTGATATCATTCACTAATTCTATTGCAAATTCTTGTGACAACAACAAGCTAATCTCATGTTTGTTTCTAGACCTTTCCAAAGCTTTTGACACTGTTTCCCACCGACTGCTTCTATCCAAACTAGCTACCCTTAATCTCTCCAACTCTGCACTTTCTTGTTTCTCCAGCTATCTCTCCAACAGATTCCAGGCAGTTAAATGGCAACCTAACCTTTTTCCTTTCTTACCAGTACAAACTGGGGTACCCCAAGGCTCCATCCTTGGACCCATATATTTAATATCTTTACTAATGACCTACACTCTTCCTGTCCACTCTCATCTGTCATACAATATGCTGACAATTCCACCATCATCTCCTCCTCCAATATCACCCACCTTCATACCCACACCCAAAAGTCCCTGCACTCAGTTGAAAAATGGCTAACTTCTAACCAATTGCTACTTAACCCTAAGAAAACAAAACTTCTCGTATTCCTCCCTAAATCTCTCCAACGTCATAAAGCTACCTTTACTGTCTACTCCCTTAACAACACCATCATCTCTGCTTAACCTCAAACCAAACTGCTAGGAGTTATCGATCAACTAAAGTTTGATCTCCATATTCAGCAGTGCATCACAAAGGCACATCAAAAGTTAGGCCTGCTACATAGGCATAAAAAATTCTTCACAGATGTCTCTAGGCTCTCTCCTGCAGAAGCATTCCTACACCCAATCCTTATTTATGCCACTCCTATTCTCATTAATATCAATCCAATCTTCTGTTGAAACTGGAACTCGCCTATAATAAAACTGCAAGATTTGCCTCTAACCATCACTACCGTTCTCACCACTGCCTACCCTTGAAAAACTTGTAAGTGGCTGGGATTTCATCATGCAATCCTTCTATTCCAGCTTTTCATAGCTCATTCTATCTTACATGAACCCTCCTCTTGTCCCTCTCTTTCTGCCCTCATCTAGCCCTATACTCTCAACCGCGCCTTCCATAGCTCCCAACAGCATCTTCTGCAAGTCTGTGCACCCAACAAAAACATTGGTAAACGTCTCTACAGCTACTCAGTGGCAAATGTTTGGAATAAATTACCACTAAGTGTTAGATCTCTAACCCCAGCTCTTTCAAAACAACACTAAAGGAAACTCTACGTATATCATGGACATGCTTATGCTATGACCCAACTTAATCCACCTCCCCTCCTACAATACTACTGCAGCAACCTTTTTGCCCACCTCTGTCTGGCTCTGCTTCTAATAAAGTCTACTAATAGTCAGTAGTTCCTACAGCTTTCACAGTTGTAGTCTTAGAAATTGGTTCTTGCCCTGGGCTTATCTCCTGTTTATATATTTGTTACTTTCTGTTTTACAAACTTATCTATATTTTCTGCATTCTTCTTACTACTGTATGAAACCTTGTACTATATTATGTTTTCAATTTAAAGACCATTTGCTAGCATATTGTTTCAACATACATGTCATGCATATAATTATTGTGATTTTAGTTATAACTCTTGTCATATGATTACTTTTGTTACATGCACGTTTTGGAGGTTTTCTCCTCAGGCCTCCACTGAAAAAGGGCTGCTGCCCAGTCAGACTAACCCAGTCAACAAATGTCACATAAATTAAGAAAATAAATAAACCCTGTCATCAGAGAAAGAAGTGGAAAAGCATACAGAGTTCAGGTGGCCAAAGACAGATCAAAGTATCCCTGGGTGATTTCCATTTGGTAGGATAACGGCAAAACAGCTGTTTCACTTGGTGTTGTTGGGAGAAGACAATGACCACAGCAATGCTGCCTCCAGCGGTTGAATATCTCAGTTGCCACTGCTGTTGAGGGACCACTCATGAGGCATAAGAATACAATGACTGAGCCTGTCCACTAGAAGACTGATTTGACCTGGAATGAACATTGCAATTAGAAGCCACTGTGAAGACGTGTCCCACTGCCACACTCTCAGCAGAGTGGGTAAGAGCATGTTCCTCCTTGTTTGTTGACATGGCATACCACTAAAGTATTGTCTGGGTGGATGGAAACTGGGGGGGATCTCCTCAATTGCATGTAGTGTCAGGAGAACACACAGAACCCTTGCAGCCTGAAATGTGCTGTAACTATACACATGAATTTGGTAAACACCATTAGGGCTGTGATGACACCAAAAGGCAACTAAAAATGACTGGCTCCCAAAAGAAAGTGAAGAAACCTTCTGGACTGCTTTACAATCTTGATGTGGTAGTAAGCATCCTGAAGGTTTACTGATCACATTGAATCTCCTTCCCGTGGGAGTGGAAGTATAGAGTGCATTTTGACCATATGGAGTTTCATCTTTTTTACAAGGAGATTTACACTGCTGAGAACTAGAATGGGCCTAAGGTTCTTGGCCTTCTTTGGAACTACAAAGGATCTGGAGTAGACTCCAGATCTTCTCTGGTCTAGTGGGACCTCTTGAATGGCTCTTTTTTGAAGAAGCTACAAAATTTCTCACACTACAGATGTTTTTTGGTGAGGTGGAATATCTGGGCAGAAACTAATGCATTTACATAGCCCATAGATATTACTGTCTTTATCCAAAAATATTCTGTGATGGCCAGCCACTTTTCTTGGTGAAGAGAAAACACCCCTAACTGCCTCCAGAGGGGAACAATCAGACAACATTTCAGGATCACTAAAAGGGATTCTCTGAAAAGGGTCTCTAAATACTTAGCTTTGCAGACCCCATCTGTCCCTGGAGTGGCATCCACTAATGGTCCCCCCTTTCCCACAACAGCTTCTGGCTTAAAAGAAGTCAAAGGAAGAATGCTTTGATTTCTAGAACTAAAGACCCTTGTTACCACTCTGAGTCTTAGAAAAGGATCTTTGTGGGTTAGCAAAGTGAACTCTATGAACAGATGGCATTTTTCCATCTTGCTCACTCTTTGATAGAATATCCTTGGCATTGGGAATGAATAGAGATGATCCACCATAGGGCAGCATGCATGAACGGTGCCTTAAAGTTTCCTGCAAAACCACACAGTCTTAGCCAAGCATGGTGGTGCACTGTTATGCCTATGCCTGCTAGTCTTGCTGTCCCACTGACTGCATTAGACAGTAGTCACATGGTCAAAAGCTGAGTTTTGATTACCAAGGTCTGTTCAGCTACATTCCTTTTGAACTGGGTCATATGAGATATATAATTGTAATGGTCTCAGGGAAAAGGTTCTTAAGGCATATACCCACTTCCCAAATTGGTCTACCATCCTGGCATCCTTATTAGAAGTTTGGACTATACAGCTTTTCTGATAGCTCTTTCTTTGTGGCTGCTACATCCACAATTCAATCTATCAGAGGTCCCTTATTCCAAAAGGAACAGTCCTTTAGGGACCTTAAAATTTTGTCTGGTTTCAAGAAAACAGGTTCCCTACACTGGGGTATCACCATGCACTCTCCACCACCAGGTGGTAAGGCAGTTAGTGGGAGGGTCAACCCAGGAAGGAAATGGGCTAGCTCTAAAGACCTCGATGAATACTTTCTCATCCTGGGAAGGGATGTTAATGTGCCAGTTCCCCTTCTGTCTCATCACTTCTTTCACATCTCTAAGGGACTAAAGGGAGAACCTTCTCTTCATCAAGGTCTGTGTCCTGAGAGAAAGATTCCATTAAGGAATCTAAGTGTTTCCTCTTACACTACCACTCTTTGTGCACATCAGAAGACGGGGAGTCTTCCAAAGAGTCAGAAGAGTCACTGTACCCTTTTGAAGGGAAGGATCAATGCCTTCAGAGACAGTTGTTTACGGGGCTGATGGTGAGAACTATAAGCTACAGACAGGTAGACAGAACTTGATGTGAGGATTGAACCGAAACAGTAAAAGCATCCCCTACCTGTTGAGGCTGGTGGGTCAAAATCCTCTCAAATGTCTCGAACACTGAGGTTGATGCTGATGGCAACAAGGAAAGCAACACCTGAACCAACTCCACATTTAACGGTAACAAGGCTGATGGATCAAATGGCTGCATTCCCCACTCTGAAGGATCGGCTGGGTCTGAGAAAGAGCTGAGGTGTCATGTACAGAAAACTCCAAAGTCACAAATGAGCCATAACAAACCTTAACATACCTGACTGGTCTGGTTGCTATTCAATGTATCTACCAGAAAAAGGCTACAAGCCTGCAGACCCTTGCATTATCTGGTACATGACTGTGGATCACCAAACAGGGTGTGGCCTGCTTCTCTTCTTGGGATTGGTGCTAACATTTTGCTTCTGGTGAGAGAAGAAGCAAAGGAGCATTGTATCCCAACAGAGTGAAGCTGTGCTGAGACCAGCATTAGTAGTAGCCAGCCAGTAGCCATTCATGCGACTCCCCTCTTATCATTCTTGACAAGCTATTTTTTTATTTTTCAGTAAGTACTGCTTGATTTCTTCCTAACTTCAGAATATCTGCCTAAATACTTCATCCTTAAATTTTCAGGGTCTACGTATTAGTTTCCCCCTCAAGTGTTATCCAGTGCTCTGTACAGACTCAGACACCTTGAGTGACATTCTTCCTGTAAAAGGAATATACAAGGAAACAGCTCCAGTACTTAGTAATAATAACCATCCCTTCTGGCATGTCTAAAGGTCAGTTCCCTGTGCTTTCTCCTATTAACCTGGTGAACTTGGGCATTCTGATGCAGTGTAGCAACTGCCTCATGTACACAGACAACCCTCTCTTCTTACCTCCCAACACTCAGACTTGTGAGAGAAGGACTTATATATCCAAATTGAAAGCCATGCACTCACTAGCCAAGACTGGAACAGCTGGTCAAGAGGAGAAGGTCAACACATAGCCCTCCAGAACACCCACCATCACAGCTCTTACATAAAAACACAAAACACAAACCACACACCCACCTTCGCAGAGGCTCTCAATAGAAATCTACCCAAACAGCAGAGACCTCCAAGGCAGAAACGCAATCGACCACAACACAGCACAAACCACAAGACACATAGCTCACCTACATAGTGTGCCCCTCAACCTAAGTCCCTAAGGCAAAACAGCTTGCCCAATACAGTAATCATAGGTGACTTAATAGCAAGGCACACTGATGTCCCACTCACTAGGTGGAATAAGGAGACGGTAACAGTCAGGTGTCTATCAGGTGCCAGAATCCGACATATAACACACACACACACACACACACACACACACACACACTCAGGTCACTCCACAAGTACAAGTATGACTCCATCACTGTCCATGTGGGTGTGAATGACCCGAGATGCACCTCCCTGGACTACATGAAAAGAAACCTGGAGGAGCTCTCGGATTATGTGGCCCAGGCAAGTATGACCCTAGCCCTGAACAGCATCCTACCGCCGCCCAGAATGATACAGCAGTACAAGCAGAAAATGATTGACTTCAACAATTGGCTAAGTTTCTGGTGTCATTCTAAGGGGATCCAGTATCTGTCTGCTTGGGATGACATGACTGACAGAGCTCAATGCTTTGCCAGAGATGGCCTGCATCTGTCACCCCTGGGTTTCCGTATACTGGCTAAGGCTCTTGCCACCCCTATAGTGCCTTTTTCAGGTGATGCTCCAAACACCAAATTACCACTGTAACAGGTATAAATAAATGCAATCTGAGGGTCATGCTGCCCAATGCTAGAAGTCTAAATTTCAAGATGCACTTGCTCAAAGCACTCCTCAAAATGGAGAACATCGACATTTGTGCTGTAACAGAGACCTGGTTTAAATCAGTAGAAAGCACCCCTGTGCTACCAGGCTATAACTCATTCCACACCTTTTGGCCCCAGAACATGGACCGAAGCTCCAAAGGTGGTGGTGTCTACATATTCATAAAGGATGTGCACAATGCACACCTCCAGACTAGCAGCCTAGCATAATGCATCTGAGATACTTCAGGTACAACTAACATTGGGTAAGATGGTGATTCAGGTCGTAGCCTGCTATAGATCCTCAACCAAGTCCCAAGACTCTCACTCCACGTTCCTAAGCACCCTGGAAACTATTAGGGTCCAACCCAACACTGTCATACTAGGGGACTTCAACTACCCCTCCATCAACAGGGAAAACTACTCGTGTACCAATACACTGGCCCAACGCTTCCCGGAATTCATTAATTCCAATGCCCTGGACCAGCTAATTCTTACCCTCACCAGACGAAGCAACATCCTTAACCTGGTTATTGCTAACTTGGGCAACCATTGCTCTACACCAGTAGTCAATTGCTCCCTGGTTAGATCCGAGCACAAACTAATCACCATGGAAATCCACATCTCACCCACACCCCCGCAAAGGTAACCACCATGAAAAACTTCTCCAAAGCTGACTTTGGGCTACTAAAACAGGTGGCTAACTTCACAGCACCCATGCCAATGGAATACAGGTGCATGACTGCCGAATCATACACCAATGCACTGTACGAACATGTACATAAATGCATGGAACTAGCCATACCCAAGAGAACCAAGACACTCTCCTCCAAAAAAAGGAAGCCAATCTGGTGCTCCCCTGCCATTAATAAACTCTACAACAGAAGGAGGACACTTTTGCAATAAAAAGTGAAGTTCCAAGACTGGAAAAACTCCCTTATTAGCCTCAACAAAAAGTTGAGATCCCTCATCAAAACCAGCTATGAAGGCAGAATTGCGCAAGACACTAAAAACAACCACAAAGCCTTCTATAGTTATATCAAGAATCTCCATGGCAATACCCAGATTTGCTCTGAGTTACTGCACAATGGTACCTCCTATACTGAGCCAACATACTGGCTGACAGATTCAGTGCCGACTTTAACCCCCCCCTCCCAGGACCAATCACAATACCGGTGGAATGCCAGGCACCCAGCATTACTGCAGCACAGGTTAAAGCTGCATTGTCCAAGGCCAAGGATACAGCTTCCATGGGACCCAACAATATCACTGGATGTGTTCTACATGAACTAAGATCCAAAAAATGCCAGAAATCCAAGTAACACGACTCCACAGCCACCAGGAACAAAAAACAAAAGCTGATGTGAAATGCGAAAATCTTTTATTCAAGTAGGTCCAAGAAGAAATAAACACAAGCGCTTTCACTCAGGATAATCCTGAGCTTTTTCAAGTGAGTACAAAAGCATTTGCTGAAGCCAAATCCTTTTATATAACCATAGGTAACACATTAATTGAAAACAGGTGTTGTCAATCAGTTGTTAGGTTCCTTAAAGGGGCTTTGCATTAAATGAAACATGAGATAAAAGCTTGTATTATTGAAAGTATATATATGTTTGACAGCTGGATTATGCTTGTAAAATTACAAAACATTAAAAACACTGTTTCAAATTTAATAAAATCAAAGTTAAAATGTTTTAAAAAGCTGCTATTGGAAACGTTGGAAATCCATGAGTTTTGATGAACCTGGAAGGTGAAATTCTGTTAGAAGTGTGAGGGAGCATATAGTGTTAGTTTGTAATAGGGATCTTGATTCTTTTTCATAGTTCACAAAAATAGTTTTGTTCCTGGTGGCTGTGGAGTCGTGTTACTTGTGTTCTACATGAACTACAAAGTGAACTGGTGCCACATTTGTGTGCCTTGTTCAGTCACAGCCTCCCCTCAGGCTATGTCCCTACCAAATGGTGCACTGCTACAGTCATCCCTCTCCATAAAGGGGGAGCGACTACAGACCCTGGGAATTATCACCCCATTAGCCTGACGAGTCTGATATGTAAGGCTATCAAGCGCATCATCATGGACCTAATTAACAAGGATATAGGGAATATCCACACTCTAGATGGCACGCAATTTGGTTTTGTGAAAGGCAGATCATGCCTGCTCAACCTGGTTGACTTCTTTGAGTCAGTCACCAGAGCTCTGGATGAAGGCAAGGAAGTTCATACATAGCCCACCTCGATCTGGCCACGGACTTTGATACCATTCCCCACTCAGGAAATATTGACAAACTCACCAAACTAGGCATCAACCCCTACATCACTAGGTGGGCTGCAAACTGGCTCACATTTTAAATCATGAAGCATTCTCCATTTTTATTGAATAAACCATAAAATCCAGGCAAATGTTAGTCACAGCAATCACAATCAGATAAAGGAAAAACATTTTATTTATTTTATTTAACATTGGAACATAGCCAATTTTCAGGGGAGGCCCGGGGAAAAATACTCCAGATGCATGTCTTTGTAACGTGGGAGGAAACTGGAGCACACAGAGGAAACCCACACAAATGCAGGGAGGACATGCAGACTCCACACAGAAGGCACCTCAGCCGAGGATCGAACTGGAAAACCTCTTGCTATGAGGCGACAATGCTACTGCTGCACCACTGCACTGTCCAACATGTGATAAGATAGTTAAAGAGTTTTTTTTTTTTTTAACCAGGCTGAGGAAACCCTCTTAAGGGGTAAAAAAAAAAGCAATTCTGTGAAGTCAGAGAGAATTAAACCAAACACTGCAGGCCTGGGAAATTACACACAAAGAACTAACAGACCAAAGTCTGAAAAGGTAGGCCTCAAGTGGGGAGAAAGGAAAAGGTGCAGAAAAAAATAAAATAGCTTGTCATAAGACAGCAAAGAAGGAAAGAAAGAAGTCTGAAAGCTTTAAAGCAGAACAGAAGGCAAATTAGGAATCCAAACGTCACAAACCAGTTATCTGAGTTTGCAGTTTACTGAGCTCACATACAAAGGATGTAATGAGAAACTACTAGTAATCTGACAGGTTCAGTACAACGATAGCACACTGGAAAATTCGTCAAACTGTGCAATGGACAAGACTGGGTCATATTAGAGGGTTGTTTATTTTTGTATTTGTTTTACTTGCCAATTTGTTTGCTGATGTATTTATTTGTTTACTTAATTACCTTTCGACCTACCAAGTTGTTTAGTTTTGTTGGCTGTGTTACACTTGGCATAGCTTACTTTCAAGAAAGACCTATTCACACTGACTAGAAGAAATATGGCCAGGGGAGGTCATTATGGCAATCCCACTATTTCTTCATTTCCTGTAGGGAGTCCCTCACATATCATGGTGAGACTGTGACAAAGTTAGAAATGTTTAAAATAGATAAAAGTGAAATGAATGCATCTGCTTCCAATGAAAATAACATTATTGTGGTCCTACACAGATTAGTTGATGTTTTGAGGAACATGGACAATGTAGAAGAAACTGATCTTGGCTTTGCCTTGTAGCCAGATCATGGATCATGGATCAAATCACAAAAGAATTTCAAAAAGAAGAAATGGAGTATAGGTCCATATGTGTTTAATACGCTAATGACCACAAGGGCCTTTTTAAGCTTAGCCATGCATCCCGAATCTCTAACAAGTTCTGATAAGTGTAAGAAGGGATTTGGGAGATGAAACATTTATAAGCAGGGGCCTGGGAGATGAACCATTTACAGGGTGCCTTTTTTCCATAACAGGCATAGGTGCCAAACCAGGGATGGATTTCTTGTTCCTCAACCAATTGTCCAAGTTACACTTGAACTGGCTTAGGGAGGAACTATGCTTCACATGGATAGGGAACCTGTTCTAGAGAAGGGATAGTATCTGGGATACATACTTACCTCTCCAGGGGCCTACCTCAACCCATCAAAATTACATTTTGAGCGAAACATAATCAGGCAAACTCCTTTTTGCAAAAGGGCATTTTTTTCGAAAATGCACTTTTGCAATATGGCAACTAAATGAACAGCAATGGGAGCTGTTGCTTAAATCGTGGTAGAGCAGGGATAACGGAATATTTGCTTTTCCTCACTGTAGTGCGATCTTGGAGTGAGAATATAAAAGTAGCAGGGGGGGCTTGCATAAACATGGTTAGTGTTGTGTTATTATTTGTGTGTGTGGGTTTTTGTTTTGTTTTCATTTTATTTCTCTTTCGCAAAAGTGCATTTTCGAAAAAATGCACTTTCGCGAAAAAGAGTTCACCTGATTACGTTTCGTTGAAACATAATTTCAATGGGTCAAAGTAGACCCCTCTCCAGCAGGTCCTATTTATATCACAGGCAATGTTTAAGTCTTTAGAATGGGTAATTCTAGTGCTGTTTGTTTTGTGGATATGCAGGACGTCCATCAGATTGTGGTCTGAGAATGCCTTGCATGCCACACACAGATCTCCCCTCTGCAGGAGACAGAAAATAGGGATAGAGCCTTGAGGTGGTCTGCAAAGGACATGTTACTTACGTCCTGTATTCTTTTAGTGAGGAACCTCTGTGGATGTTAAAATTGTTGGATATGCTTGGTTAGGTACATACCAAAGGGGGCACTGTACTCAATGATAGATCTGATGAATGTCAGATACAGTGGAACAATTACTTCCCTGGACCTAGATGCCATACTTTTATTTATAAGTTGTACAACACAGAATAATTTCCTCACTATTGTAGACATGTGATGGTCATGATCATCAAAGGTTAGATTATTGTCTTATGTGTATCCTCAAGTCCCTGACTACTGGGTCAGCTCTTAGGGGTGTGTTGTCAATATAATGGTTAGTAGGTGTGGATGACTTCTTGAAGGATACTATTATGCATTTCTTTGCATTTAGTTTTAGTCCATGGGTCTGACACCAATTGTTTGTCTATGTCAGCCCTTTCTGGAAAACATTTCTGTCGATGGGCGATTCAATGACAGCTCTTAATTTGCAATCATCTGCAAGTTTAGTCAGCCAGAAGCTACTGACATTGGCTTTGACATCACAGAAGTAAATGCCAAAAAGGAGCAGTTCCAAGTCTGATCCCTGAGGGACCCCGCTTGTGACTGGCCTCATTGTAGAGGTGGACTCCCCAATTCTACCTTCCTGGGTCCTGTCTGTGAGCCAGCTGGCTCTCCCTCTGGTGACATAAGAGTTTTTACCTAAACTCTTAAGTTTGTCAACAATGCCTGAGTGGGGGATTGTGTCAAATGCCTTGGCCAGGTCAAGACAGGCATTGTGAACCACTTTGCTATCTTCCATTGTTTTGTTGACCTTCTCAAAGAAGTCTATTAGGCTGAGTAAGCATGACCTGCCCTTGATGAAACCGAACTGGGTCGAGTTCAGTATCTGGAGGTTTCCTATGTCATTATTGACCATTTCCATAATAATTGTTTCCATGATTTTGCATATGAGACTAGTGAGACTTACGGGTCTGTAGGTTCCAGGGTCTGTAGATGGTCCACGTTTGTGCAGAGGGATGACTGTTGCTGTTCTCCATTCATGAGGCACAAAACCTGGAGATTACAGTTAACTAACAATTCCAGAAGGCCTAATAGGTTCTGTTTCATGCTATTTAAAAGGCATCCTGGTGTATTTTCTGGGCACACTGATGCAGTGTTCCTGGCCTTAGACAGAGCATTAAGGACCTCTTGATAGCAGGGGCAGTTATATTTGATGGTATTTCCTGAGGGAAGGTTGGTGGAGAGACAGGGCTAAACTTGGAGCTGATTTTGTCAGCCAGTAGGTTTGCTACATCTTCTGGCTCAGTATAGGTGGCTCCATTTACAATGAGCTCCTCACACAACTGTATATTGCCTTTGAGGTTGACTACCTTGTTGTTGTCCTTGGCCTAGGAGGCAAATTTACCTCAAATTTGACTTTGATAGACTTTATTTGTCCTCTGAGTTGTCTGTTTAGTTTGATGAGAGTGCTTTTATCGTGCTGGGTACTGCGCATCCTAATTTTTGCCATGGTCTTTTTCCTTCTGTTATACAGCCTACTGATGTTGTGATTCCACCAGGGTGGCTTGGTTTTTGAGTTAGTTCTGTACTTCTTCCTATTGGGTACAGCTGTCTCTATGCAGCTATTAACATGCTTGCATAGGGTTTCTGTGAACAGTTCTGCATAGGCAGTAGTGTTCTCAGGTTTATGGGGGCTTGAAATTTTGCTAGGTTATCACTTAATAGCAGGAAGTTAGCCTTAAAGTATTTCCTGAATATTGCAGGGTTAGCTGAGGTTCCAGGTTTTATTTTTACTTCAAAGGATACCATTTTGTGGTCTGACATTACCAGAGAAGACACTATACTAAGGGGCATGCAGCACTTTCCCATATTAGTGAGGACCAGATTCAGTATGCTTGCACCTCTTGTTGGTATACTGATAATCTGGTCCTGGGAGTTTGCGCTTACAAAATCCGAGAATCTCTGTGCCTGTACACTTGGTGTCATATATGATTCCCAATTAATTCTGAGGTAATTAAAGTCGCCCATGAATATGGTATTGGGTTGGATGGTGAGTGTTTCAAATAAGATTAAATACATGGTATGGATTTTCTGCATCACAGGGGGACCTACAGTTTGCAAGAAGGTGATACTGGATTTTATCTACGGTGATTTGTACATGGAGAAGCTCAAGCACATTGTCCTGTTTGACCAGCCATGAGGTATATTTATTTTTGATGTAAACTTAGACACCTCCACCTTTAGTCCCTGTCTGGGTAGTAGCTGGTCCAAACGTGTGGAAGGCATTACAACCATACACTGTTGGGGTGCTCTCTGTGGCTTTAAACCATGTCTCAGTGACCGCACAGATCTCAGCATTCTCTAGGAGAAGAAAGATTCTAGGGAGTGGAGTTTTTTGCTTTAGACCCCTAGCATTGAGCAGTAACACCTTTAGATTTTCTTGGTTTTGATTTGCTATGTCAGAAGTATTTTCACTTAGGAATTGCGTAAAAAAGAAGATATAACTGTGAAAGAAAATGTAGCAACTGTACATATCGTGGAAGCTGGGAAGATGAATGTATGAATGATAGTATTGCTGATAACACTGTTGAATTAATGGACCCTCAATTAATGAGAATGTACATGAGCAGGGTGGAGGAAATGTGTTTCAAATAGATAACACTTTGTACTATAGTCTGAAGCAGAAGAAGGTTGTGGAAGTGAAAGTTAGGAAAATGAAAAGATTACTTACTCTACTGGGTGAATGTGTAAAACGTAGGAAAGAAAGATAGACATGTTTAAAAAGTATAATTCAATAAACTAATTTAAAAGTTTAATAATGCTGCAATGATTGAGGAAACATTTTTTTGATATTTGTATGCTTTAAGATCTCAAGTACCAAAAACAGACAGCATTTGGTTTAAAATATTATGGTGGGGGACTGTAGTATAGTCTTTGGATAGAGAAAAATGCTCTGAGGTGGTTAAGTTTTGAAAAGCATGCAAAACCACATCAGATAATTATTTTATTATTATTTTTGGGAGAGTTTTAACATATGCCTGCCCATTTTAAATATCAATTTGATAATCTATTGAGTGCATGGTCATAGCAAGACAAGAGTAAAGATTTTTTTGAAAAATTAGATATTTATTAGTTAAGTCTGTGGTGGATTATATCTTATGTAGGAGGGCCAGTTTGAAGGCGATTGGAGACTGTAAAGTGGTGACCGGAGAAAGTGTAGTTACGCAGCATAGGATAGTGGTTTGTAGGATGACGTTGGTTATCAAGAAGAGGAGGAGGAGTGTGAGGGCAGCACCAAGGATCAAGTGGTGGAAATTGAAAAAGGGTAATTGTGAGGTGGAGTTCAGGGATGAGTTAAGGCAGGCACTGGGTGGCAGTGAAGAGTTACCAAATAGCTGGGTAACTACAGCAGAGCTAGTAAGGTATACGGCTAGAAAGGTGCTTGGTATCACATCTGGACAGAGGACGACAAGGAGACATGGTGGTGGACTGAGGAAGTACAGGAGAGTATACAGAGAAAGAGGTTGGCAAAGAAGTGGGATTGTCAGAGAGATGAAGAAAGTAGACAGGAGTATAAGGAGATGAGGTGCATGGCAAAGAGAGAGGTGGCGAAGGCTAAGGATAAGGCATATGAAGAGTTGTATGAAAGGTTGGACACTAAGGAGGGAGAAAAGGACCTGTACTGATTGGAAAGACAGAGGGACCGAGCTAGGAAAGATGTGCAGCAGGTAAAGGTGATAAAGGATAATGAGGGAAACATACTCACAAGCGAGGAGAGTGTGTTGAGGAGATGGAAAGAGCACTTTGAGGGGTTGATGAATGAAGAGAATGAGAGGGAGAGAAGGTTGGACGATGTAGAGATAGTGAATCATGAAGTACAATGGATTAGGATAGCTATGAAGAGAATGAAGAATGGAAAGGCTGTTGGCCCAGATGACATACCTGTGGAAGCATGGAGGTGTTTAGGTGAAATGGCAGTGGAGTTTTTAACCAGATTGTTTAATGAAATCTTGGAAAGTGAGAGGATGCCTGAGGAATGGAGAAAAGGTGTTTTGGTACCGATTTTTAAGAATAAGGGTGATGTGCAGAGCTGTAATAAAGTACAGTTTTGTACCTACCATAAATGTAGATGTCCGAACAGGATAGCATCTGCAGTCATAACAAATGGGTTGTCCTGTCGTCAGGCAGCCCTTCGGTCGGCCGGATTCCAAAGTCTGGGTCCGGCTTCGGCTGATGTCGCACTTCACCCGACGTCATCTCTGCTGGTCTTCGGGTATAAAGGCATCAGCCGACGCCATTTTCCTCAGTGTTTCTTGCCCCAGATGCCAGTTGCCCACTTGGAAAGCTAAATTTTGGATAAATGCCAATGTTTCCAAAATAATAGAAGGCAAACACAAAAATAAGCATGTATGTACATATATACAAACAAATACACCATAAGAGACTCCCCCAGCTAGCTATTAGGAGGGTAAATACCCTAGGAGTACCACAGAGGGGAAGGAGGGTGGGTAATCCTGACTGCAGATGCTATCCTGTTCGGACATCTACATTTATGGTAGGTACAAAACTGTACTATGTCCTTCAAGGATGCATCTGCAGTCATAACAAATGGGTAGAATACCATAGCCAAACTAGGGGAGGAGGAAAAAGAATTATGGTGTAGTTAGGATCCCTTGCAATACAGCAGTGGCAAACCCTGCTCGAGATCTAGAGTATAGAGGTAAATTATAATGCTTGGCAAATGTATGCACGGAGGTCCAAGTAGCCGCCTCAATAATGTCCTTGGTTGCCACTCCTCGTAAGAAAGCTGTGGTAGTGGCTGTAGCCCTTGTAGAATGAGGTCTTATGTTCTGTGTAATTGGTTTTCCATGGTAGGAGTAGCAGAATCTTATGCAATTTCCTATCCATTTGGAGATTGTCTGTTTGGAAATTGCTTTTCCTTCCCTTCCTGTTGCATAGGCTACTAAAAGCTGGTCAGTTTTTCTGTTACCTTTGGTTCTGTCCAGGTAGTAGCGTAACTGTCTATGTACATCCAAGGTATGCAGCAGTCTTTCCCCCCTGTTCTGTGGATTGGGAAAGAAGGTAGGCAGGTGGATTGCCTGGTTTAAAGACACTCTGGATACCACCTTAGGCATAAATGTAGGATTAGTTCTCATGGACACTCTATCTTGATGGAAGATTAGGAAGGGTTGTACTGCCATTAAGGCCTGTAGTTCGAAACCCTGCTTGCTAAAGTAATTGCCAGTAGGAAAGCAGTTTTCCATGATAGGTGTTGAAGATCTGCTGTTGCTGCTGGTTCAAATGGAGGAGTGTCAATTTTTCTAGCACAAATTTCAAGTCCCATGCTGGTAATGGTGGTTTCCTAGGAGGTTTTACATTCTTGATCCCTCTGAGGAACTGCCTGAGAAGAGGATGCGAAAAGACAGGTGGATCGAAGCTGTATTCTGCTGAAATAGCTGATGCATGTATCTTGATGGAGGAATAGGACAGGCCTGTATGTAGAAGCTCTGCCAAGTACTCCAGGATGTTAGCAATATCTATGTTCGACACATCTTTTCCTCTTTCAGTACTCCAAATGACAAACCTTTTCCATTTTCCTGCATAGTTCCATCTTGTTGAAGGTCTGTGGGCTTCAAGGATAATGTCTTTAACCCTTTGGGATAAGTCTGGGTTAGTTGCTGTTATGTGATGTTCCAGGCAGTCAGTTGCAAGGTTTTTAGGTTTGGGTGCATGATGTTGTAGTTGTTCTGAGTTAACATCAAAGACATCAGGGTATTGACCACATTCTCCCTGAGACATGCTCCTCAGCAATGGATACCAGTGTTGTCTTGGCCAATTCGGAGCTATCAGAATTATCCTTGGACGTTCCTCTTTGATTTTCAGCAGTACCTTGTGCATCAAAGGAAGAGGTGGGAATGCATATGCTGTCAGGCCTTTCCAACTGAAGGATAGAGAGTCCACCTTCCATGCAAGTGGGTGGTATGTCCTTGTGCAGAATTTTTGAGCTGGTGATTGAGTGGGGATGCGAATAGGTCTATTTGTGGCATTCCCCATTTCTTTGTGATGGCCTTGAAGATGTCCGGGTGTAGCATCCATTCGTGAGCATCCGAGGTGGTTCTGCTTAACATGTCTGCTAGGGTATTTTCTTTTCCCGGCACAAATATTGCCTGTAACTGGATGTTGTAGCTCAGAGCCATATTCCAAAGGTCCAGAGTCATCCTGCATAGGGGGTATGAATGAGTGCCTCCCTGTTTGCTGATGTACCACATGACTGTGGTGTTGTCTGTCCCTATCATTAAATGGCCTTCTTTGAGGAATGGTCTGAATTTCTGGATTGCTAGTTTTACTGCCAGCATTTCTTTTTGCAACTAGTAACCAAAGTGGAACAAAACAACAATAACTCTTAGAATAGCAAATGTAGATGTCACTTCCTTTATATACACAAATTTTTAAGCGCGTTAATTACATAATTGGTTAAAACAAAATTGTTAATTAAAACAAAATCACTCAATTAACATTTGTTAAGAATAAAATACAATAAAAGTCACAAAAATATGTATATTAAACACTGTCATAAAATGTACTATATACTAGTACTAAAGTGCTTTTGTACAGTGCATGATACATTTCATTATTGGGTCCCTTATACTATCCCTATGCTAAAATTTTGAATTTTTTCCATAAAATAAACTTCTAAGATCCAGGAACCTTCTGTATAATCGATTTATTTGTGTATTTGGACAAGAAGAACTACTTGTTCTTGCAGAGCATAACAAATTACTTTAAATGGGGGCACAAGGAAGAATTTCATACCACAAATCAGTTTTTTTTTAGTGTTATTTCCAAGAAGATCTGATTTAATGTAGACAGACCAGCCCCATCATAATTATGATGAGATTGATCCTTTAACAACTACAATATCTGGTCCCAAGTCATGCTATATTAACAAAGGAAATATCCAATATTTGCTGTATACTAAAAAATATTAATTTCACATCAACTGTGAGGAAAAAATCATAAAATCTGCAAACTTCATCCATTAAATTGCTCAAAAATCCAGAAAATCTTTACCTTAGGGTTAGCTGATGACCATATATATGGGCAGATATAGGCTAAAAACCTAACTGTAATAATGTTTTTCCAAGATACTTTAGATATAAAAGGTGGTGGATGAAATTTTCAGATTTTTAAGTAATTCCTATATATTGATAATTTTAATTTATACCCTAGTATTTGAAAAATTCATATACTTAATATTTTTGGTTATTCTTCTTAATAAATTTGACTCCTCTACAGCAAAATCATCCTTCATCTGCACTGTAATTATTACCAACAAACTTCCTATCGTAGTTACCAAATGACTATAGGTTCTTCTTTAAAAATGTTAGATATTTTTTCTAAAAAAAATCACAATCCACTTACTTTTATGCATTCCAAATTAAATGATACCAGTACAAGGAAGTGGGAATAGCGTAAAACCAACACTAATATCTACCATAAAGGATAGAAGAGGCTGTATTAGTAGAAAAGAGAGATTACAAAATGAATAACCAATTTTCAAAATGAATCGCATTATCTACATCTTTCGTAATAAAAAAATTATAGGGTGAATAGGATTCAAGTACACTTGGAAGGAGAGATTATTTGGAGTGATTAAGATACTAAAAAATACAGAAAACATTTAAAAATTGACCATTGGATGTTGGATGAATGTACTATAGTAACCAAGAGTTAAAAACATAGTAAGATTCAACTAATTTTTGAGCAAACTAGGAGCTAAGGAGATAGCAGGAGAATTTTCAGAGATGTTATTTTGTATTGAAAGATTTATTTCCAGTATACCAAGCATTATTGGTCTTGAATATTTTTGTAATACATAATTAATGTATTCAGGTTAAATGGGGAACATACTAGGTTCATAACCCTCCATAGTATATAACAGTCTAGACCATTTAAACCTTCCTAAGGTCAACTATAAACAAGCTAGTGGGAAATGGATGGGGAAATCTTAAACCCCATTTTTTTGCTAATAGGTTGTAACATGATGGGAGAACAGACTTACTCTCTGCCCATTGGAGAAGGTTAATAAGAAGACGGACATACACTAGGGTACAGACAAGTTTATTATATTCAAAGATGTGAGAGATACAAGTTAGCAGAAGAATCTTAATAACCTGCGAATTCAAATCTATTACGGACCAGTATGAGGTGAGAGATATAGCATATCTGGACACTTGGGTTAGTACTACACACATTATATTTGAGTCTAGAATATACATGTTTTTTGCGTTTCAATATAGATATACTAGTAGTAAATGACCTGGCCCACAAAAAAAACAGGTAGTTAAGGGCCAAAAGTAAAGGACTGGCAGAATGTATGGTCAAAAAGAAGGGTCATACAATAAATTAGATACTCTTTTGTTGTAGAAAGTCTAAGGTTACCCTAAGCCATGACTGATCCATATATATATATTATTAAGATTAAATGTTTATAGTAAATATTAACAGATATGTATTAGGTATCATGAGTTATAAAGTCCAGATAGAATTAATATAATAGAGCTTTAATGGCTTTAGATAATAAATTTCTAACATTATGACCACTTTATAAAAGAGAGCATTATACATAAATTACTAGTAATTATGATTGGAAACAATATAGTGAGAAACCTCTATAATTATATAACAGGTATTAAGATTTAGATGTGGGACAGGAGGCTACTAATACAAAAGAAGAGGCACTTACAAAGAATTATGATCTGTACAGTGTAAATATAAATTTGTGTAAATATATTACTTATATTTGTTGTAAAATCTATGAAATTTGGTATAGAAGGGTAAGAAGATGTGGGTTTATTGTATTGCTTTGAGTGGTGTAAATCATGAATATATAGGGCCCCAGAGAGGAAACGGCTGGCAGTTATCGAATAAAGTTGTGTGACAAAAGCAACAGGCGAGTCCAGGGGATCTACATTTGCTATTCTAAGCATTTCTTTTTGGTTTATGTGCAGGTGCAGCTGGTCTGGAGTCCACAATCCTTGTATGCATTTGTCCAACATGTGCCCCAGCCTAGGTCTGAGGCGTCCGTTGTGATGGTTTGGCTTGCTTGAAAGTTGTGGAATGGCAAGCCTGGGTTTGACTGGCATGCTTGAGCCCACCATAGGAACTCTTGTTTCAGGCATGGGATTATTGGAATTTCGGTTTCTAAGCTGTGCCTGTGTTGAGACCATAAATTCTTTAGGTACCACTGTAGCTTTCTCATATGCAGTCTGGCATGGGGTACCAGGATTATGCATGATGCCATGAAGCCCAAGGCCTGCAGTACTTTTCTTGCTGTTAGTTTGTTCTGCTTTGTTAATGCCAAGAAGTAAAGAGGGAGTTGTTCTTGTTTTTCTGCAGTTAGGAATGCCATTTGTTTTACTGTGTCCAATTCCGCCCAAGAATGTTCTTGTCTGGGATGGTATCAGTCTTGACTTTTTAAATTGACTGTGTATCCCAGGGCTTGTAGTAAGCAAATGACTCTTTGTAAATCTGTTGTCAGCTTGCTTTTGTTGTCCGCTTGTAACAGGCAGTCGCCCAGGTATGGATAAATTTGGATTCCTGTAGCCTGCAATGAGCGATTACTGATGCCAGGCATTTTGTGAATACTCTGGGCGCAGTAGATAAGCCAAAGGGCAATGCTGAGAATTGATAATGCTCTGATCCTGCAAGAAATCTGAGGTATCTTCTGCAATTTGGTCGTATGGGGACGTGCAGGTATGCCTCCTTGAGATCTAGAGTTACCAGCCAACACTCCTTGCCCAGCATGGGAAGAAGTTGCTGTAGGGTCAGCATTTTGAATTTTGGGACAGTGATGAATGTGTTTAAGACGGACAGGTCGAGAATAGGTCTCCAACTTTTCTCTTTTCTTGGTACTAGGAAGAGTCTGGAGTAGAAACCTTTGCCCTGTTCTGTTATTGGTACTCTTTCCACAGCTCTCATCTTTGTTAATTGAGCTATCTGCTTTAGAGCTTCTGTTTTTTGATTTGGAGGTAGGTTTGGCATTCCTCTTTTACTGGTAAGGTGTGGAAGTGGAACCTGTAGCCTTGGTCTATGGTTTGCAAAATCCACTTGTCTTTTGTGATATAGTGCCAATTTTTCGAAAATAAGGCTAACTTTCCGCCTAAAGGTGCTGCTATTTGCTCCCTGGTAGGCGGTGTCAGAGCCAAGTCACTGTGATTGTCCTGTTGCAGTGGCAGTGGTTGTGTCTGTGCCTTGCTGGTTATTGCCTTGCCACTGGCGTCCTCTGTAGGCACCTCCTCTGGATTGATTTCTGCCTCTAGAGCGTCTATTCCTGCCTCTTTGAGATTTTGAGGAGTCTGGAAAGGACCAATTTTTGGCAGGCCAGTTCCTGCTAAACCTTGGGGGCTGAACCTGTAAGAAATCCTTAACTGTTTGTACAGATTTTGCCTTCTCTTCCATTTTCTTCATTACTTGCTGAGCAGGGTACCAAATAGACTGGTCTTATCCATAGGAGCATCTAACAGCTTTGCTTTAACATGATCCGGCAAGACCTGTTCTTTCAACCATGCATGCCTTCTTATCACTGTGCCAGTCATGGCTGATCTAAATGAAGCCTCCAGTGCATCATAGCCACATTTTAAGGAATGGTTACTAACCTGCTGAATGTTATTCACCATTTCTAAAACATATTTCTTATCTAAGGAGTCATCAGAGGACAGCTTCTTAGTTAACTGATCAAGCATAAACTCTTGGTATTGGATCATATGAAACTGACAGTTTAAAGCTCTAGCTGAGAGAGTAGCAGAGGTGTAAACTTTTTTCCCCATCTCTCTAAGGACCTGGATTCCCTTTCAGAAGGGAGAGGGTTTTTTGCTGAGGTCAAGGCTACTGCCTTAGGCCCCTGGGATATAGTCTCAGGATCTGCAAGTGGGGCCTTGTATAGGTGGTGATGAGTGTCTGGCACCCTGTAAAATCTATCTGGTTTGGCAGGGGCTGGAGGTAAAGTATCAGGAGCAGTGCAAACATCATTAAATGCATCATCCACAACAGGCAGAACTGGAGGTATAGCTAAGGGCCTATGTTGTGGTAAGTGCAGAAAGGTCCTAAGCCTTTTTCTTGAATCTGAGAAATCTTGTCCCTGCCATTGGAATTGTTCTCTCATGGCATGTAAGGTTTCCCCAAAGGAAAATTCCTCTGGTGGAGAGGCAGATGGAATGGATTCTTCAGCATCGGAATCTTCATAAGTAGAAAAAGGAGCCTCTGGCTGATCTGTAATGTCTGAGTCATCCGAGGAATCATCAGAGGACACTGGCTCGGGGGGCTCTGCTCTAGGTCTCTTTCATGGAGGCTGAGAGGCCCTGTCTGGGTGAGATTGGGATCCCCTAATTAAGGATATTAAATCCTCTGCCAGAGTAAGCATTTGTGAACTAGAAGTGGGCCTGTGTGAGGGGGGCTTAGCAGGCACTGATTTAACAGTTTTGGCTGCTTTAGCCCTGGCAAAGGCCTTAATAGACATGGCTGCAGGAGGCCTAGCAGCACCACGTGCTGGGGTAGAGACATCCAAAGGGATGGTGTCTGATAATTCAGTAGGAACCACAGTAGTAGGCAAAACTTCAGAGGCCGATTCAACTAAGGTAGCAGGAGCCTCAGTAGTAGTCATGGATTCGGCTGAAGATTGACCCGTTTTCTCGGTTTCGGCCGAAACCGAGACACTCGCGTTTGCTTAACCGTGGTTTCGGGCGAAACCGCGGACCGCGAGTGTCGGTCCTTTTCTTTGCGTTTAACAATTTGTGTAGTCGGAGGATCCGACGGCATAATGTATGCAAAATCTGAGCCGAAAAACTGTTCAGCAAACTCAGACCGACGCCTAAGCGTTCGTCGGTTGAAGGAAGCACAGGCTAAACAGGCTGCTACGTCGTGGTCTGGGCCTAAGCAAGGTAGGCAGTAAGAGTGGAAATCTTTATGAGGTATTTGTTTCCCACAAGTTAAACAGTTATTTACTTTTTCTGACATCGGCTGAGGCAAGAAAGAGTCCCCAACGGGGTACTTAGCTTTTAGAAGTCTTCGAAGTAGTATTCGGTAGTAGTAATTTCTGGATCTGACCGACCGGCACTTGCGAACAGCTTCTGCTTCGGGCACCACGCGGCAAGAAAGACTGAGGAAAATGGCATCGGCTGATGCCTTTATACCCGAAGACCAGCAGAGATGACGTCGGGTGAAGTGCGACATCAGCCGAAGCCGGACCCAGACTTTGGAATCCGGCTGACCGAAGGGCTGCCTGACGACAGGACAACCCATTTGTTATGACTGCAGATGCATCCTTGAAGGACATTTACAGAGGGATTAAACTGATCAGTCACAGCATGAAGTTATGGGAAAGAGTAGTGGAAGCAAGGTTAAGAAGGGACGTGATGATTAGTGATCAGCAGTATGGTTTCATGCCAGGAAAGAGCACTACAGATGCGATCTTTGCTCTGAGAGTGTTGATGGAGAAGTACAGAGAATGTCGGAAGGAGTTGCATTGTGTTTTTGTAGACTTAGAGAAAACATATGACAGGGTGCCTAGAGAGGAGTTGTGGTATTGTATGAGGAAGTCAGGAGTGTCAGAAAAGTATGTAAGAGTGGTACAGGATATGTATGAGGGTAGTGTGACAGCGGTGAGGTCTGCGGTGGGAGTGACGGATGTGTTTAATGTGGAGGTGGGGTTACATCAAGGATTAGCTCTGAGCCCTTTCTTATTTGCAATGGTGATGGACAGGTTGATAGACGTGATCAGACAGGATTCCCCGTGGACTATGATGTTTGCAGATGACATTGTGATCTGTAGTGAGAGTAGGGAACAGGTGGAGGAGACCCTGGAGAAATGGAGATATGCTCTAGAGAGAAGAGGAATGAAGGTCAGCAGGACTAAGACAGAATATATGTGTGTGAATGAGAGGGAGGACAGAGGAATGGTGAGGATGCAAGGAGTAGAGGTGGCGAAGGTGGATGAGTTTAAATACTTGGGGTCAATAGTTCAGAGTAACGGTGAGTGTGGAAGAGAGGTGAAGAAGAGAGTACAGGCAGGATGGAGTGGGTGGAGAAGAGTGTCAGGAGTGATTTGTGACAGACGAGTACCTGTTAGAGTGAAAGGGAAGGTCTATAAGAGGGTAGTGAGACCAGCTATGTTATATGTGTTGGAGACAGTGGCATTGACAAAAAGGCAGGAGTTTGAGCTGAATGTGGCAGAATTAAAGATGTTAAGATTTGCACTGGGTGTGATGAGGGTGGACAGGATTAGGAATAAGTATATTAGAGGGTCAGCCCAGGTTGGAAGGTTTGGAGACAAAGCGATTACGTTGGTTTGGACATCTGCTTTGGAGGGATGCTGAGTATATTGAGAAAAAGATGCTAAGGATGAAGCTACCAGGTAACAGGAAAAGAGGAAGGCCTAAGATAAGGTTTATGGATGTGGTGAGAGGGGACATGCAGGTGGTTGGTGTGACAGAGCAAGATGCAGAGGACAGGAAGAAATGGAGTGATCTGCTGTGGTGACCCCTAACAGGAACAGCCGAAAGAAGATGATGATGATTAGTTAAGTCTGTGGTGATATGTGCAATGGACTTAAATTGTTCTTTGAAATACAGGGAGAGAAAAATTAAGGCAGAAGTAACAAACAGTTAGGGAATATTATTAAAAACGTAGTTTATTCTTGCAAACCAACAAGTAGAAGGGACATACAGCAGATGGATTATATATTGTACATTACTGTATTAAGGAACAGTAATAGTGAAGTAAAATAGTAGGGTTTCTGGACCACAATGTGGTTAGCCTGAATTTTAGTACAGAAGATATTAAATTGAAAACAGGTGCTGGTATACGGAGGTATAACCAAGAGTTTATAAATAAGGAATATGTTAACTTTTTGAAACATTATGGTGTGACCATTTAAACATGAGGCAGTTTTTAATGATTACGGCTCCTGCTGAAGGCATTTAAAGAGAAATTGAAATGGGAGCATGACGCTTTGTGAAAGAGGTGAAAGAATCTCATGATTTATTTAATGATGGGAAGTGGGAGGTTTATAGAAAGGAAAATTTATAAAAATAATGAACACAAGATGTAAGACTGGACAAAAAGTAAAAAAATTATAGGCATGGGAAAAAGAAGTAAATCTATTATTAGACTGTTACATTCCAGAAGAAATTACTTGTATAAATGTGTTAAATGATGATGAAAAATACAAAGATCTGAAACAGATATTATGAAGATGGTAAAGGACGTCTGACAGAATTGTATGGAAATAATGGCATTAAATCAGGTAGAAGATAAGGGATTAAGATACTGAAGAAGAAACCAGGGGACAGAGTGGATATAGATATTAGCACAAAAGAAGTGAAATAAACTTATTTTTTAAGTGAATAATACCCATGGACTGATAGCTTAACATGGTGGTGTTAGTAGAGTTTAACCGATGTCCAGTTTCACTATTTTGTTAATATTTTGCAGGAGTAGTAGCAGCACAGGAGAAAACAGTCATTTGAGTATTAAAATTTATTTGTGTATTGTGGTAAAGAAAGTGAATAGATTAGGAAACTGAAGCTGCTGGTTCTTACCAATACTGCTTATAAATTACTGACAAAATAAATGTTATTAAGGTTGAGTGAAGTGATTAATGAAATAGAAAAGGAACAAGTTTATGGGGCTACTAAGGGAAGAATATGAGAGACTGCTGGGAAAATTCCTTTTAAGCAAGGGAGACTGGTTGTGAGAGATATTTTACTTTTTTATTTCAGATTTGTTAACTTGGTAGGTATAGTAGTCAGTGGATCCTTTTTAATTATGACCTGGGCTTGAAGGCAAAATAGTGCAATCAAACAACAATTTTGAAAAATTCTCATGGCATTTTTTATGCATTTATGTCTGGTATTCCAAAAGACTGTAGTTTTGGAAAAAAGGCTTGCAGGATTCATTAATGAGATGTATCAGTCTACTTACACATTGCCAAGAGTGAATGGGTATTTGTGGAGGAGTATACTACAGTTGTGTAAGTAAACTTAACATAACAGTTGATGTTCGAATGATCACTGCTGCAGTAGCCTTAGCTATATGGGCTATATTCTGCATAGACTATAACAGCCAGACAGCTTCTAAAACTGTATGGCACCTTCCACACGCCCAAACCTACAGTCAGCTTGAGTTGTGCTGACTAAAAAGACAGGATTGGACACCAAGTCCTTCACAGCTTTCATACCAACAGAGACAGAGAGGCTGAGCCCTCAAGGACAATGCTAGGAATAACAAAAAAAAAATGTCCACACCATGGCATAAACAACAAACCAAAGAACAAGGGGGTGGAGGGAGGGAGCAGCTACTGCAGCAGTGATCATTCAAACATCTACTGACACTAAGTTTACTTATAAAACTGTACTATATTCATCATACTGACTAATATTGCAGTAGCCTTAGGTATATGGGTAGATTACCCTAGCTTACTAAGTTTGGGAGGAAGAAGGAGAAACATTCAGGAGCCCTTGGAGAATGATCCTAGCAAAACCTAATCTAGACCTAAAGAAAGAATCAAGCTTAGAGTGCTTTATAAAAGTATTTTCAGAGGACCAAGTTGCAGCTTCTAGAATACTTGTAGACTCCAACCCTTTCCAAAAAGCCATAGATGAAGCAAAGGTCCTGGAAGAGAGGCCCTTGACCCTGCCTGGAATAGTTTTGTTGTGGTGAATATAGCAAATGGTAATAGCCTCAGGCAACCATTTGTAAATAGTCTGTTTTGACACAGGTTGTCCTTTCTTCTTACCTTCACAAGAAATGAGCAAATGATCCAAAGATATGAAAGATTTAGTTCTGTCAAGATGGTATAACGTTGTCCATGGACATTCAAGGTACAGAGTATTCTTTTTTCCCTCATTTTTATGTTGAGGAAAGAAAATGAGGATATGGATAGTTTGGCTTAAAATAAACTCAGATACCACTTTAGGCACAAAAGAAGGATTTGTTCTCAAAGAAACCCTGCCTCTGTGGAAAATGAGATAGAGCTGACTTATCATATAAGAGCTTGCAACTCAGACACCCTTCTTGCAGAGGTCAGAGCAATAAGTAAAACTTTTCCATGTTAAGAACCTCAAGTCTGCCATGTCAGATGGTTTAAATGGAGCAAGTGTTAGCTTCTCAAACACAAAATTAAGATGCCAAGGAAGGGCCACCAGATTTCCTGGAGGCCTCTTATGCAAATCTCCTTTAAAAAACATTCTTTCATGATCCATGGACAGACATGCTGAAATGGCCAACAAAGGAACCCCGATGGAGGAGTAATGAAGGCCATAGGAAAGTAACTCATGTAAATACTGTAAAATCACAGAACAACTAGCTTTAAATGAATGCTGGTTATGATGCTGGCACCAGCTAGAAAACCTGCTGCGGTAGCGTTGTCACCTCACAGTAAGACGCTGTCCGGTTCGATTCTCAGCTAGAGCATCTTCTGCGTGGAGACATGCGTGAATGGGCGTACCTTCATTGAAGGTTGTGCATCAGGGCTGGCAACACGGTACGTAAAAATCTACTGCCAATCATTAACTGACCGGAGTTCCGCTGTGGGAAAAGCCAAAAGACACAACAACAATATATCATTTTCTATTAGTAGACTTTCTTGTCTCCATTAGTACCTGCTGCACATTCTCAGTAAACAGGTGCCAAAAGGAAATTAAGACCCATCATTTAGATAGTCAATTGAAGTTGATTGGAGTCAGCCTGTATCAAACATCCTTGTTCATGTGTGAATAGATTCAGTCTGTGAGGAAGCATGTGAAAACTGCCCCTGGCCATTTCCAAAAGAAGTGGAGACCCCAGTTGCCTGGGCAAGAAGGGAGTCACCACAATGTCTTGGAGGCTCCTGTCTGAATCTTCAGACATACACTGAATATCAGTTGTAAGGGGGGGTAAAGCATACATGAAAATCATTTTCTAAGAAAAGGAAAAGGCATCAGTCTTCCAAGCCTTCTTGCATGGAGTCCTGGAGGAGAATCTTGACAGCTGACTGTTCAGAGAGGTGGTAAATAAGTTTACTTGAGGAACTCTCCACAAATGGATTGAATCTGGGAAGACCCCATGACCTATTTTCCATTCATGGTTTAAAATAAGGTTGTATCCCTGAATCCAAACAGTTCAACAAACACATGAGTAATGCAGAGCTGTACCTAGCTGTGATTTAAACAGGGCAACTGCTTCCTCTACAGTGTGTGTGTGTGTGTTGGGGGGGGGGGTGGCACTGTTCTTTTCTCCCACATATACTCATTGTTTTCTGTGTGTGGACTGTAAGATAAGAGTATAGTCATGCAGTTTCTTGAAGTATCTGTAGAAGGATTTGTAAATAACAGCATTCCTATCCATGGAGTCCAAGACAAACAAGAGGCAGCTTTAAATATTTCTGAACATCCCAGTAACATTTTTTGAAATTCTGACTGTTAATTTATTTGCAGGAAATCAAAGAAAGATCACATTAAACATTGTCTGTCAAGCCCCTGTATAGCTTGGGAGGTTTCAACAGTCTTTTACTAGGACTAAATTCTCTACCTAAAGAAATATTTATGCAACATGAATATCAACAGAAAGCTAATTAATTAAGAAGAAGGGTACTAGGCCAAGAACAGATCCTTAAGAAACACTAAAAGTTAAGGCTCCCTAAATCATAAAGAGTGCCTAAATTAACAAAAGTAGTTTAGAACCAACCCTCAGCAACACTGAGCTGGGACAGCCCAGTACTACGGTGTGATCAACAAAACCAGAAACTTTCTTACAGTCAGTACAAAGGACGTATTTAGTAAGTGTACACAAAATAAAATTATACCCCCGCGGTGGTGGTGCTGCGGTAGCGTTGTCGCCTCACAGTAAGACGCTGTCCGGTTCGATTCTCAGCTAGAGTGTCTTCTGCATGGAGACATGCGTGAATGGGTGTACCTTCGTTGAAAGTTGTGCATCAGGGCTGGTAACTCGGCATGTAAAAATCAACTACCAATCATTAGCGGACCGGAGTTCCGCTGTGGTGACCCCTAACCGGGAGAAGCCGAAAGACACAACAACAACACAAAATAAAATTGAACCCATAAAATCTGAAGTGTTATATTTCCAAAGAGAAAAAGAGAGTTGAATATGAAAGACATTTAATTATTTCTTATACGAAGAATTTTGTTAAATGGTTTTGTAACACTAAATTAAATGCAGCACTTTAATCAAAGTGATACATTACTTAATACAGAAAAGAAGATTTAAAAAAAAAAAGTTTTATTGTTTTACAATTACCCTACCATAAACCTCACTGGTTCATATACTTATACATACATATATATGTATATGTATGTATATATATATATATATATATATATATATATATATATATATATATGGTTTCACTTGAAACCATCGAATTAACACTACGTCGAGTCTCACATCATCGAGACTACAATGTCGTAAACTGAAACCAACGAAAAGTAAAACCATCGAGTTGCAAACCGTCGAAACAAACTGCATAACATCATGAACTGAAAATGAGAAGGTATGTACGAATATACACTATGTAGCAAACATATGACAGTATAGCTACATGTATACCTTAAACTCGATGGTATGTATCTCGATGATTTAAATTTTCGTTGAAGTCGATGCTATGACTCTCCATGATTTCAGTTTTCGTTGGTTTCAGTTTACGACGTTGTAGTCTCGATGATGTGAGACTCGACGTAGTGTTAATTCGATTGTTTCAAGTGAAACCATATATATATATATATATATATATATATATATATATATATATATATATATATATATATATATATATATATATATATATATATATATATATATATATATATATATATATAGGTCTGCTTCTAAATTCTGAAATTTCAAAACTTTGAATTTCTTATGGTCGAGACCATAAGATCAAAGTTTTGAAACTTTGAACTGTTTAGATGGAGATTGCCGTACAGCGCAGAACAGTATATCTACCATTTCCCTCGCTGTAGTGTGACCTTTGAGCTGGTATATTTAATTAGCAGGGGTCTTGCTCCCCTGCAAAAATGTAAAAAAATATATATATATATATATATATATATATTTATTTACATTTAAAAGTTTCAAAACTTCAATCTTATGGTTTTGACCATAAGAAATTTGAAGTTTTGAAACTTTGAAATTTAGAAGCAGATCCATATATTTATATGTATATGTATATGTATGTATATATATATATATATATATATATATATATATATATATATATATATATATATATATATATATATATATATATATATATGTATATATATATATATATATATATATGGGTTATATATATGGGTCTAGGATTATTCACTGAAAGCACATTTCACTGAAAGTCAAATGACTGTGCACAAATCACTGAAGGTACAGTTCACTGGAAGCAATTAATTGAAACACATTTCACTGAAAGTTATATATGGCCTTTTTCCCACTGTAGTGCGACCCTGGAGTTAGAATATATAGTAAGCAGGAGGTGTGGGGGGGCATAGCCCCCCACATAGTTTGGATATATATTAAGTTTAGAAAAGAGTAATTTATTGAAATTGCAAGTATCCATGTGTATAGTTCAAAATATTTAAAATAAGTGGGGAGCTATGCCCCCCACACCCCCCTTACTATATATTCTAACTCCAGAGTCGCACTATAGTGGGGAAAAGGCCATATGTAACTTTCAGTGAAATGTGTTTCAGTGAATTGAGCTTTCAGTGAATTGTGCACAGTCAAATCTGTTTCAGTGAAATGTGCTTTCAGTGAATAGTCCTAGACCCATATATATATCTCCAGTGTATATAAAAAGTGTACACACCCCGGTTAAAATGCCAGGTTTTTGTGATATAAAAAAATGAGACCATAATAAATCATTTCAAAACTTTTCCCATCTTTAATGTGACCTAGAACATGTATTAGTTTAAGGGCGTGCACACTTATGCAACCAGCTAATTTTACATTTTTTATTTTTTATATTTTTCCCCTAGCAGACTTGTTTGTTTTTCAATTGAATTCTACAGGTTAAATACACAAAATCAGCTAAATATCTCAGGATCATACATCCCTCCAGGAGATAACATCAAAACCCTAGAATCTCTTCTCCAATGGACATCAGAAACCCTCCCCCATGTAACCATTATACTAGGCAACTTCAGTATTGACTGGACCTCACTTAAATAACCCCACCTCTCAAATCAAATTGACCTTTATGGATTATCACAGCTAATACAAACCTCTACTGGGGTAGACAAAACCTCAAAAAAAGAATCAATACCAGTGGTGGCTCATGCCATTGGACTGCAGCCCCCCCAGCTGTGAAGAGAAAGAAAAAGAAATAACATTTTAAAAAATAAAATATTTAGTAGTAAGTATACTATTGTATACTCACTGGCTGCTTAGCTGGCACTGTCTGCGAATCTGGCTGACTCACTGTTAAAGTCCCGGAACACAAACTGTGCATCCTCAGTGATTTCCGGGTTTAAAAAAAAACTAGTTTCTGTAAATCCAGACTGCTGTAAAAGCAGTCTGGATTAAGAAGAGAAGGCATCATTGTGATGCCCAGAAGTCTATGCGGTTTGTAACCACACTAAAGTGGGAGGGGATCGGACTGCCACGTCTGCAGTCACGTACGTGATGTGGATGGCTGGCTACTGATTGGTTCTCACTCTCTTCCCGCGCTTTGCATGCTGGGAAAAATCCGACTGACTCACTGTTCACTTACCGGAACTCAAACTGTGCATTTTCAATGAGTTTTAAAAAAAATAGTTTCTGTAAATCTGGACTGCTGTAAAAGCAGTCTAGATTAAGAAGAGAAGGCATCATTGTGATGCCCAGAAGTCTATGCAGTTTGTAACCACACTAAGTGGAAGGGGATCGGACTGCCACATCAATAGTCACGTATGTGATGTGGATGGCTGACTACTAATTGGTTCTCACTCGCTTTGTGTGCTGGGAAAAAGAGAACGAGAAACAGTCATAAGCAGTACTTTGTTAAATTTGGATGGAGTTCGTTCGATTGTGGACAGTGAGTGACTGAAGATACTGACAGCAGAGCAGAACCAGCTTTAAATAGAAGTTATGTTCTTACCATAACGTTCCATGTTAGTTGTCTTCTTCTCGCCTTCTTCTTGCTGGATGTTACCTCAGATCTCGTTTGTAAGCTAACCCCAGCTTATAACAGTATAACTGTAAAACAGAATCCACCTCTAACAACAGGAAGAAAGAAGGGTGACCTACATCCTGAAACAAGAAATATGCATAATAGCATATGACTAAGAAAGAGGTGGTAGAAAGAGAGGTCACGATCACAACTCCTCTAGGTCTGTCCAGGCCAGGAAGGAGGGTTCATTCTTGCTGGATGGGACCCCTAGCACCTTGTCCCGGGTGGCCTAACGGAACAGACTCCTGAGAACAGTGGAACCAAAATTAGCTCTATGCCTAGAAGCTAAATCCAACTTATAATGGGAAATAAAAGTGTGAGGAGTAGCCCGCTGCACAAATGGTGTCAATAGGCAGTCTGTCTTGGAAGGCTAGAGAAGTAGCCAAAGCTCTGGTGGAATGGGCTTTAGGTTTATTAGGCAGTTTTGGTGTCTAATCTCATAAACAAGGGTAATCAGAGATGTTAGCCATCTGGATAATGATACCTTTGGGAGACAAACAGCTGATCAGATTTTCTGAATTGTTTGTCCTGTCCAAGTAGTACCTTAATTGACGATGAACATCCAGGCAGTGTAATTTTTGTTCAGACCTATTTGAATACTCTAAGACAGGAGGTCAATGCTTTGGTTTAGATTTGATGTTGAAACCACCTTAGGCAAAAGAAACTCTGTCCTTATGGAACAGAAGATAAGGAGAACGACAACTGAGTGCTTGAAGTTCTGAAATTCTTCTAGCTGATGTGATAGCCACCAGAAAGAGAGTTTTCCATGATAATAATTTCAAGGAACATGAAGCTGCAGGTTGGAAAGAATCAAAGAAGCAAGAACTAAATTTAGGTCCCAAGGAGAAGGAGGATTTCTTATAGGAGGTCTGAGAAGAAAAACTCCTTTCAAAGTTTGTGGGACATTAGGGCAGATTCAGAAATGCCCACATGAAAATTAGAAATAGCTGCCAATTGAACCTTAAGAGTAGATGGAGATGAACCTGCATGGAAGAGTTCAGCTAGAAAATCAAGGACTAGTTGGATGGAATCGGTGAAAGGATCTATGTCCTTTCCTTGTTTCCACTTACTCAAATAAATCTTTCGAGTGGAAGATTTATGGGAAGCTATCAATATATCTCTAACGAGATAAATGAGGAAGCCTGGCTACGGTTGGAACTGGAGGAACCAAGCAGTGAGGTTCAGAGACCGATTGGTGGATCAAAAGGTCTGGAACTAGGTCCAGACTCAATGAGGATCAATGAGGCCGAGATCAATGCATACAGAGTCCCAGGCCAAACTTGGACTACCTGCTGGGTTGGCCTGGTAAAGGGAATAGAGTATTCTCTGCACTTGCTGTTTTGGGGAGTAGCAAAAGATCGCAGCAAGGCTGACCCCACTTGAGAAATATCTCTCTCACTACAGAGTCTTTCAGAGACCACTCGTGAGGCATGAGTATAGCTCTGCTCAACTTGTCCGCAATGTGATTGGACTTCCGCTGAGAAGAAATCGCCCATTGCCACAGTCTGAGTGCTGATCTGGTTCCGCCTTGTTTGTTGATGTACCACACTACAGACATATTGTCTGTCTGGATTGGAAGAGAGTCTTGAAGGGCAAGCACTGCTCTCATCTCCAGAACATTTATGTGCAAGTGGCATTCGTTTGGTTGCCATGTGCCCTGGACTGTCCTGCCCTGATAATGCCCCCACCCATCAGGGAGGCATCCGTTGTCAGAGTAGCAACGGAGGAGGTGGAACAAATGGTCTTCCGACGGAAGACATCCACCACATGAGATGCTTTTGCGATCATAATGGTGTGAGACATTGGAAGTTCCTGGTATGACCATTGAGAAAAAGCATCCACTGAAGGATCCGCATGTGGTATCTGGCCAATGGGAGCCATGATTCCCAACACCTTTAGAACTAACCTGGCTTTGGCTCTGTTGTTGTTGAGAAGAAGTGACACCAATTTGTGAATGTCTGATATCCTTTGGTTCGTTAGCGTTGCAGACATGTTTATAGTATCTAAATTTTTATTGAAATACCCAGTTTTGACAAAAAGTATAATCTCTGGCCATCCTCAGGTGAGAAGCTACCACTGCCATGCATTTGGTAAACACCGGGGCAGTGGTGAGACCAAAGGGCAGGGCCCTGAACTGAAAATGACTGGTTCCCAGCCTGAAGCGGAGGAATCTTCTGTCTATAGAGCACATCCAGTTTCCTTTGCCCAAAAGGGGAAGAATGGATTGCAGCGTGACCATCAATCTTGTTTTCTTGACTGATTTGTTCAAGACACTGAGATCCAAAATCGGTCTCCAGTCCCCTGTTTTCTTTGGAACTAAAAAGAACCTTGAGTAGATTCCGGATCCTTGTTGGTCTGCTGGCACTGATTGAATTGCTCTTTTGCAAGCAGTTTTGAAATTTCCAAAGCTGCTATATCCCGTGGAACATCTGGAAGGGTTTTTGACTGATTTGGAAAACGAAGAAAGGGATGGAATAGCCTTCGGAATGATGGACTGTACCCATTTGTCTTGAGTCAGGGATAGCCAGGCTTCTGGGTACAGTGACAATCTTCCCCCAACTGCCTCCGAAGATGGGCAGTCGGGCAACACCTCAGGGATGCTGAAAGGGCTTGTCAGGAAGGCTTCCCGGTGCCCTGGTTCTTGCCATTGTTATTCCCACCTCTGCCTTTGGTACCACATCTTCCCACCCGCAGAAAGGGTCTTGCCATCAGTCTCGCACCTAGTCAGGGTTTCTTTCACTTGAGGACCAAGAGATGATCCATCAAAGGGAGTTCGTGAAAGACGTCTTGAAAGGTTCGCTACCCCTGTCCCTGCTCCATCGGCCGCATGGAGGAGTTGGATATGGAATTATTCATTTTCTCTTGAAACCCGCAGCTGTAGGGTCCTTAACATTTCACTCGCTTCCTTGATCAAGTCCCTTTGAAGGTGAAATGGCACAGGTAATTCAGCGAATGCATAGTAAATGTCGCTGAGGAGAACATCCGCCTATCCATGGACCTAGATTCCTTGTTAGGTGGATGGACAGGCACTGAAGGATCAGCCAGTTCCTTCTTTGTGGCGGCAGCTACCACCATAGCATCCACAGAAACTCCTTTTGATAAAAATTGCTTGTCTGATGGAGCTGTGATGAATTTGGAGGGTCTCCTGGGAGTGGGGTCCACTGAATCAGGAGCCGTCCATGCCTTCTTAGCAACCACCTGCATGAGGGACACCCAGGAGGTGGAAGGCCTCAAGATACACAGATTCTCTGTTTCAGGATCTCCAGAATGTCTGCAAATGAGACATCTTCAGAAGAACCCTCAGAATCATCCAGATCTGTGTCCGGCGTGATAGACTCAGGTGAGTCAATGCTTCCTCTTCCGAGGAGGCTCTTCTGCCAAATCAGGAGAGGCCTCGGGCTCCTGAGGAGCTGGCTCTCTGCGGTCCGGGATGAGGGTGAGCAGGGAGTGAGTCGACTACCCTGAGGCAGCATGGAGGGGCTGACGGAGCCGACTGAGGAGTAGAGCCAGGCTCTAACACACTCATGCACCCCTGTCAGGCAGAGCCAGAGGTCCCGCTCCGAGGGCTAGGACCCCCCTGCACCGACAGTGATGGCTCCGACAAGGGTCCGATGCCACTCAATTCCTCCAAGACAATTGTCTCGGCCGGTGACCACAGTCTCGGTTAGGAGAAAGAGTTGATGGACGGGGCAGGCACCGACTGATGAGTCAGGCTCTGAAGCATCTGGGCTAGTGCCTCGGACTTAAGTAGTCGACTCACCACCCTCTGAAGGTCCAGACAGCAGGGGAGATCCTGGAGGAGCCAAGAGAAGGTGACCTAGACCTCTTTCTGGTTGTCGGCTCAGATCTTGCCACAGAAACTGTGGACTGAGTCTTATCGGCTCCAGCCGGAGCTGATAAAGGCAAAGGTTGAACAACCTGAGGTCTCGGCTCAAAAGCGGGGCCGAGACCTCGATGCCTTAGAGGGCTTCCCTGTTGAAACTGACAGGGAATCCTCTGGCTTCAACAAGCCTCTCAGAATCAACTTTCCTGCAGGACCCTGGGGCTGAAGCCATGGCACACAGCACAGGAGTCCTGCAGGTGCAAACCCAGACAATAGACACAAGAAGTGTGAGCGTCTGTCAGAGACATTTTCTGACAGCACGCATCACACTTCTTGAAACCTTTGCTTCTTTTGACATTTCCCTAACTGACAGGTGTACACTAACACACACCCAAACACACAGTTATACCCTGTCAGCAAAAAATTAGTAATACTAAAAATAATAATAATTTTAGCCAAAAACACTAATACTTAAGTACAAAAAGTTAAAGCAACTACACAGACACTCCCTAGGGAAGGGAAGGCCAAAGGAAGAACCAATGGTTCTTTTAGTAAGAAAACGGGGAAAAATAGGGTCGGGGAAAAAGTCTCAAAGTTCTACACTAAACTAGGAAGAAATAAGTTAAAAAGGGGGAAAAAGAGTAACTTTTTGAAGAAAAAGCTAACACTCACCAGGAACCGGTAGAAGCAACCAACCTCGAAGCTGTAGCGGCAAACGAGATCTGAGGTAACTCTCGCCTAGCATTGTGGGATATAAGGGGAGCCTCGAGCCAGTGGAACCAACTCGAGCAACCCATCCAGCAAGAATGAAGGCGAGATAGACAACTTAACATCTTCAGGTTTATATTAACATAAATTTTTTTTACTGTTACAGGTGGCACAGTTCCACTAATTGCTTGCAGCAGTAACATAAATTGTTCAAACTAGATCATATTTTGTATAGTAAGGAGTAGTTCTCAGAAATAAAGTACCATTTTATACGGGGTTCCTATTATGTCATCGAACTTTTACAAGTTCGAACCACATATGGTCGAGATCATATGTTTGAATTTGTAAAGGTTCAAGTGTGTGAATGGAAATCTCCAAAGGCGGAGGTTTCCATTCACTTCAATGTGGTGCGATCTCGTAGTTGGTATATTTAAGTAGTGAGGGGTGTGGGGGTGCACTGCTTACAACAGTTTATTTTGTTGTCCATTGTGTTTTTTTTTAGGTAGTCGAAGTTATGTAACTTCGAACATAATGCTTCGACCATTAAGTGTTCGAAGTTACGTAACTTTGACTATGTGATATAGACCCTTTTATACGTACTATTCTGGTTCTGCACTTGAAAGAACTTCATGTGTGAAACCACTGCTCAAACTTGGATTAAACAGTTACACAAGTGTTTGAAAATATGCAGTTTGTTCTGTGGATGCCGAAGGGCTGCAAATGAAGGATTTCAAACCTCAAAAGAATCGTCTTGTCACCAATAAATGCACACATCCCTGCTATACATTAGCATGATGACTTGTATTTTTAAAGCCTTTTTTGCTTATAATTATAAATATAATTATATTTATAATTTAAAAAGACCATGATGACCACTAGAAACCAATGATGACATGCTAAAGGTAGTAACAGAGTGCAGATGGTGCTTTCCATTTCATGTCTTTGTACATGATCAAGTTCAAGCACTGCCTTTTCCCTCATGTTGGCCCTTGGTAATCGTTCTCTGCCATTTACTTTTTTTTCTGATCAAATAACAATTATTGAAAAAATGGGAGACAAGAACCTTACATACTGTGTAAATTCTGAGAATCAAACAGCAAAAAAGAGAGCACAGAACGTTCAGTATCCACGCTTTAATACAGCAATACAATACTTAGAACAGCAAAGCTTTCGGGTCTCCCCTTCCTCAGTGCTTAAAACAATGAATGATACAATCAGTTCATTTAAATAACAATTAGTAAAATCACCTTACATAGCCAACCAATAAGACATACATATAATACAATGCACACACACACACACACATATATATATATATATATATATATATATATAAACAGAATATATATAAAAAAGAATAAATGCATATGTATATGTTAAAATACAAGTATATATAAAAAAACAAAAATAAATACAATCAGTTCATTTTAATAACAATTAGTAAAATCACCTTACATAGCCAACCAATAAGACATACATACAATACAACGCACACACACACACATATATATATATATATATATATATATATATATATATATATATAAAAACAGAATATATATAAAAAAGAATAAATGCATATGTATATGTTAAAATACAAGTATATATAAAAAAACAAAAATATACAAGTATATAAAAATATGTATACACACAATATAAAGCCCTAAACGACAAGTATTATTAGTGCAGTATATGCTGTTTTTTAGTGAAAACATGTTTTATGCTCACTTTATTATTAATACCAGGAAAAACATCTGCTTGTAGTCTTACAATCCAAGAATATTCAGCATTCTCTAGAAAATTATTAATATCACCCCCTCTCATATTTTCATGAATAACTTTAATGACCCTAAATTTGAATCTATGCTCCTTGCCATTCTCTACTACATGTTTTGCTAATGCATTAGTAGGTACATTTCTCCTAATATCTGATTTATGTTCTATAATATGGTATTTTAATCTTCTACTACTTTTACCTATATAGAATGAAGAACATTTGATGCATGAAGCTAAATATACTATACATTTTGTATTACAACTTGCATAACAATCAAAATTATATTTATAACCTGTATGGGGATGAGTAAACTCAGTATTAGTTAACAGATCTTGGTTTATCTGTGATAATTTGTTTTAGTTCTGGCATAGATAACAGAATATTCCAGTTTTTCTTAATAACTTGCTCAACTTCCCTTGTTTTAGTATTATATGTAGTAACATATCTCATCTTCTGATTGCCTGTTGTATTGGTATTCATCACATAATTTTTTTCTTCACTAAAAAATGGAGCTGTAGCATTGGATCTCCCCTTTAATACGTAATTTGCTAATAAATTAATATTTCCTTCTTTATATCCTCTTTCCAAAAATTCATTACCCATAGCATCCATTTGTTCCTTGCAAAGATCATCATTAGTGTTTAATCTACTTACCCTAGTTAAATGGCCTTTAACTATACCTTTAAACATATGGGGAGCATGCATGCTTCATCTGTGTGTGTATCTATTAGCATACACTGTTTTTTTATACACACTCATATGTAATTCTCCCTTGTCTTTAAATAGATTTCTGTCCAAAAATGCTATATTTTCACTTGATGAACATAATTTAAACCGTAAAAATTATGTAGTTCTTTCTAAGGAAGATACAAACTCTTGCAATTCATCATGTGTACCTCTCCATATGAGGAAGCAATCATCTACAAACCACTTATAAAACATTAAATTAGCATCACAAAAGCTTTCACCAGAATATACAAATGTGCTCTCCCATTGATTTAATACAAGGTTAGCATACACATTAGCCATGGGTGTCCCCATGGCAACCCCAGAGATTTGTAAATATATTTTCTCATTAAATAAAAACACATTATTTTTAAGGATTATATCAACTAGCTCACATATAGTGGCTATTTTTCTTATTGCCAAATCTGTATTTGTGCTTAAAAAATCACGAATACACTCAAGTCCATAGTCATTTGGAATAACTGTAAATAATTAATTAATATCAAGTGTTGCCATAATAAATTGTTCATTCTTTTTATTACTGCTATTCCATGCAAATAATTTTGTCAAAAAATCATGCGAGTCTTTCACTACACTCTTACATTTTGGAATATATCTACTTAAAACATCTTGTACATATTTAGATAAAGGTTCAGTAATCCAGCCCTTCCCCGAGACAATAGGTCTAAGGGGTGGACTGGTTACAGATTTATGTATCTTTTGTAGGCCATATATGATTGGCAACACCGGGCAAGAAACAGTAAAAAATATCAATTCATCTAATGTAATATCATTGTGCAGATGCAAATCATATATAAACAAATTAATTCTTGAAATATATTTTTTGACTTCATTTGAATCTATCAGCTTGAATGTACTATCATCATTTAAAAACTCTTCCATTAGCTTTATATAATCACATTTATCAAATAAAACAATAGCACTTCCCTTGTCTGCTTGTTTGATGATTATTTCAGCATTACTTTCTAAGTTTACTAATGCCTCAGATTCTTTCATAGTTAAATTGTAATAACTAAATTCACTTTCCTTAGAAAATACATCTCTTCGTTCACCCTCACATAACTCTTGGAATGCTGATAAAATGGGGCAATTGTTTGGAACAAATGCACTACTTCTCTTACAAGTACTATTATTCACCATTACAGAATCCTTAAAAGTTAATTTCAAACTCAAATTACGTACAAACAATTTTAAGTCAGTAATTGCATTAATAACATTGCCATTACAGCTAGGTATAAACTGTAGTCCTTTGTTCAGGACATGAAGGTCCATATCAGTCAATTCGCATTTAGACAGGTTCACTATATTATTACCTTTAATTATTTCTGCCGTACCATCTTTTTTTTTGTTACTGGACTCTTGTTCTTCCTTTTCATTGTATCTGCTCACTGCCATGACCTGCCCCTCGACGCTGATCTGTTCTCCACATTTATTTTTTCCGGTAGCTTTATGGGAACAGGTTTGAATTGTTTTAAAAAAAGATACAGTTGAAGCAGCTTGACTTATGCTTTCTTCATTCGATACTGGCATGCCGTTAAGTCCCATCACTTCAGTTTCTGGTCTCTCATTTACTGATTGTATTATAGACTGATTCAGACTGGTTGTTCACCCTTCTGAAGTCACACCTATCAACGACGCACTTGAAACTCGCTCGTAGTTCCTATCAGTGTTCGTCATCATGGTGACAGTTTGTAAAACATTAGCACTTTCAAACACATCTAGTTGGTCTAATTTACTGTTTGGCTTTGGGACGCTATTAGATATAGGCTTATTCTTAGGCCAGGCAAAAATTTGCCCAAGCCTGTAATCATTAACGTCTCTCAGCAATTTCCGTTTTTTAACCATCTCTTGGTTTTTATTGAAAATGGTTAATCTCTCAATCATTTGATGAAAATGTTTATTTCATCAAATGATTGAGAGATTACCCAATACAGTATAATGTATGTTTACTACATCACGTGTCCTCATAATAGTTCCATGCAGACAAGACCGAGCACTTTTTTACCATTTAGAAATGTTTAGGTTTTGTGCTGTTACAACGTAACCTAAACACCTCATTAGCTCTGAAATGTGATTTAGTCTAGTATTTGGTAGACTATTCTGCATATGCAATAGTGATTGTGCAGTTATTTTATGTAAATTGGTAAGCATGATCAGTGTTGTTCCCACTGACACATAGCTCCACCCCGTGAAGTCAACCCCACCCCTTCCTAGTTGACCACACCCCATTCTGGAGTCTCCTGCAGCCCCCCCCCCCCTTTGTTTTGAAGTCACCAGCTGCCACTGATCAATATTAGACTGGATTCTCACCAATCGCCCATCTTCCACCCATAATTTTGGTACACTACCAGACATTCTAAGCGACCACCTCCCAACCTTCTTCATCAGAGACCAAACTAAACTCACTAGAACTAGCTCTCTTAAACACATCAGATTCAGGGCCGACTACCTTAATACAGCCCTTAAACACTCTAACTGGTCTCCTCTTTTAACACTTCCTTTAGATGAAGCAGTTGAGTATTTCAACACTATCTTCTTAGGCCTTCACAACCAACTTGCTCCACCAAGACAGATCCATACCAAAATCATCTATGCCCCATGGCTTACCAAGAGCACTAGGAAACTTATGAAACAAAGGGACAAAGCATGGGACACCTGGCGCAAAAACAAAACTACTCCTAATAAGCAAACATTCTTAAAACTGAGAAACACTGTAGAAAAGCAAATGTTTTGGTATAAAACTAGGGTCTAACTGTGTTGAGAAGTGTTTAATAAAACTTTGTTCAGCATCTCTTTTTCATTACAAAGTGCTTAGCAAAGTTGTCTTTCTTCCTGAATTTGAACTATAAACATGCTACTCCATAAACTACAACTTGCTTATAAATGGAAACATCATAATTATTTTACTGTGTGGGCAGTTTTACCTTCATAAACTAGTAATTAAAAAAATGCTCTGTGTTTTACATTTCTGCCTCTGATGGCCGATAGCATGGTTACACTCATGGAATATCTTACCAATCAAATAAGATCTAGCTCTGTGTTCACTACATTTGACAATGGGACCACAGTACCTTGCGCACAGTGAGTGACAGTCTACCTTTCAAAATAATGGGAATGAAATGAAAGGGTAGATGGTGGGTCTCAAATGGTGAAGCAGATGGGAAACTAGCTGCCTAATCAGAAGCAGAAGACAGTAGTTAGAGGAGCTCTCTGAATAAAATTCAGCAAGAAGTGAACAGTTAATATAGCAATAACCCATGCCTGGGTGTGGGTAATGCTGGATTTACCCACGGTTGGCGTGGTTTGGTCGAGGCCAGGGACCAAACAAAGCCAACCGTGGTAAATACAGCATTACCACACCCAGAAGTGGTTATTGCTATTATCATGACATTATTTAAGAAAAGAAACTATTACTTTTCTTAAATAATGGCATAGTATAATGCCTGTTTGCTGCCCTTCTGCAGATGTCTGGCATCGGCAGTTCTGATGTACTGGCGCCTCGCGGTACATCAGAGCTGTGGGCAAAAGCAACGGAGAACACAAGATCTCCATTGCTTTTTTTTACTGTTTCGCTATGTTAAATGGGTTTAACATAGCGAGACAGCTTTAAAATAAGCAACGGAGATCTCCGTTGCTTATTTTAACTGTCTCGCCATGTTAAACCCATTTAACATAGCTAAAAAAGCAACGGAGATCTTGCTTTCTCCGTTGCTTTTTAAACCTGTCTCGCTATGTTAAATGGGTTTAGCATATGAGACAGCTAAAATAAGCAACGGAGATCTCCGTTGCTTATTTTAAAACTGTCTCGCTATGTTAAACCCATTTAACATAGCGAGACAGTGTTTTAAAAGTAGAGTTATACTAATGGAAAAAAGTCCAGGCGACTGGACCTTTTTCCATTAGTATAACTCGATTTACAATGTGCACGCTGGCCAATCAGCGTGCACGTTTTGGGGGGGTCATGGTATAATAGATTTTATTAATGGAGCTAGTCATGCTCAAAATGTCTATGTCAGGTATCTCACTGAGTGTGGAGAACAAGATCAAATTTTATACTGATAACACCCAAGTCAGAGATGTAATCATGGACAGGAAGGCTGGTCTTTAGAAAATCCAACATAAGTATGCAATATGGCTGGCTGTAAAGGTAATTGTTGGGATTTAATGTAAAAAAAAAAAAAAAAAAGTGCACGGTTATTCACTTTGGAGGGGGATGTTTTGCTCCAATATAAACAGTGGATTATTGACTGTGACAATATCTGTTAACCTAAACAGGACATTTAACTTACTTAACCATCATCTCCTACCTCAACATATTTTTAAACTAGATTTTGGTGAGGGCCCTCTCAGCTTAGCTGAAAATTACCTCACTTCTGGAAGAGATACATTATAGATGAGAACCACATATTGCAACATCTATTCCATCTTTTCCATTACATCACAGAGGTCAATACTACGCCTATATTCTTCCCATTATTTATAAAAAAATTGATAGCTTAGTATTTCTAGCCTTCAGGGAATACTCTGCAAATCATTTGGTCCAACTATAGGTTGCAGAAAAATAATTACAGGACTTATGACTAGTTTGGCAAACTGTTTTCCCAAGTAAACTAAGATGAAACCTATAATACGTTGTTTGGGTTTCATCAGAGCCTAGATGGTTCCTCTCCCCTTTCTACTAATGACCCCATCAACTGTCTAGTTAGACAAGTCCACCTCTTTAAACGTGGGGAAGCTTGGCCTTATCTTGCTATGTCATTCCACTAATACTGAGTAATATACTGAATTAATCAAGGCTTATTTAAAAGTTATAAAAGTGTAGTTTAATTTGTGCCTGTGCCTCAACAAATGAGAATACTTTTTATTCCAATGCTGGAACCTGTCATAATTCAGCTTCTGTCAGAATTCTCTCAAAATAACATCCAACTGAAAACTTCTCTGAATAAGATTTACAAATTAAACCTCTTCAAGGTGAGAAAGCACCAGTTTCTCTTTGTCATTACTTTCTTTAAATGGCTCTGTGAGTGTGTTATCATACTGTCACTCAGTTACATCTTTTACTGTATAATGTCAATGATTCTGCACATCCATTGTCTACTTTGTTCCTGTGTTGCTGTTGAAAAGGATCTTCATACTAGTTCACCTGACAGGCTATCATCAAATAACTGAATAAAATAAAAGTGAGATCATCAGGCCTGTAATTACATGGGTCTCCTACAGACAAAACTCTGTTCACAGATATAACTGTCAACAACCTCCACTCCTGTACCACCTTTTGAGTTTCTAATGACAGTGATTCACCAAAATTTAACACATCCTGACCTTGTCTCTGACCTCCCTGAAAATTCTTGAGTTCCTTTTCCATTACTTCTCTAGTCAGGTTCCCCTTTGGACCCTTTCATACCTGCTCTTTCTTTACAGGTTGGCATCTGCCATATTACCATGTGCACCTTTGTGTGTATACTGAGGAGAACTCATGAATTCTAAATTATATCTGGCCTGTACATTAAACAGCACAAATATATCAGGCAACATGTGGAAACTAAACAACATACAAGCATTACAATGAGTATAATATGCAAGAAGAGTTATGTAATAAGACGTCATTACTTCTAATAAGGCAAGATAATCAACCTATAATTTTAGAACATTGTATTTTTTTTTATTTACTTATCCTTTTGTTGACAGAGTTAGTTCTACTAGGGTAGTGATCTCTTTTCAGGGAAGACCAGTAGTGGTATTTTTACTGTTAAGGTAAATTCGGCCAGGGTATCAGGAAAAGTACAGTTGTGTACACCTACCATAAATGTAGATGTTCGAGTGTCTTCACTGTTGCAGTCATGACTGTAGGGTTCTCCCCTGCCAGCAGGCAGCCCTCGGTCGGCCAGAATCCCAAAGTCTGGGTCCGGCGTCGGCTGTTCATCCATGCTCCCTGACGTCAGTGCGCCAGGAGTACAAAGCTGACAGCCGATGCCATCTTCTCCAGTTTTTCTTGCCCCAGATGTCAGGAGTCCCAGAATGAAAAAGGTCCCATAACCTTTGCAAATACACCTCAGAAGAATGGTGAAAAAAGGAAATACACAAAAGTAAAAATAAGAGGGGACAGGAGGGAGGGAAACCCAGACTGCAACAGTGAAGACACTCGAACATCTACATTTATGGTAGGTGTACACAACTGTACTATGTTCATCGTGTTTCACTGTTGCAGTCATGACTGTAGGGTGGAATCCCAAAGCTGAAAGAAAGGGAGGTAGTCATAAAGAGGAAGGGACGGCTAAAAGGACTGCAAGACTGCAGAGGCAAAGCCTGCCCTAGACTTAGAGTAGAGAGGTAGATTGTAGTGCTTAGAAAAAGTATGCACTGAACTCCAAGTTGCAGCTTCCAAAATGTCCTTGGTAGGAACTCCCCTGAGGAAGGCCGCAGAAGTGGCAGCAGCTCTGGTGGAATGAGTCTGTATACTCCCTGGGATTTGCTTTCCATGGTGAGAATAACAAAATCTGATTCCATGAGCAATCCATTTAGAAATGGTCTGTTTTGAAATGGCTTTACCTTGGGAACTTGAAGCATAAGAAACAAACAATTGTTCTGATTTTTTGATGTCCTTGGTTCTGTTCAGGTAAAAATGTAGTTGTCTGTGTACATCCAAGGAATGCAAGATCCTTTCCCCTTCATTTTGAGGAGTGGGGAAAAAAATTGGCAAGTGGATAGTTTGATTTAAAGCCACTTTGGAAACCACCTTAGGCATGAAGGTAGGATTAGTCCTCAAAGATACCCTGTCTTGATGAAAAATAATATAAGGTTCCACAGCCATAAGAGCTTGTAACTCTGAAACTCTCCTGGTAGAGATTAAGGCTAACAGGATAGCTGTCTTCCAAGATAAAAACTTGATGTCAGAAGAGGCAGCAGGCTCAAAAGGAGGCAAGGTTAGTTTTTCCAAAACATAGTTGAGATCCCAAGCAGGAATGGGAGGAGATCTAGGAGGTCTTAAGTTCTTAGCTCCTCTGAGAAACTGTCTCATGAGCTGGTGGGAAAAGATGGGAGGGTCTGTATTATAATGAGCAGAAATAGCAGAGGCATGTATCTTAATGGAAGAGAAAGGGAGACCCTTATGTAAGAGATCTGTCAAGTAAAGTAAAATTAAAGTAATGTTAGGAAGAAGAGGATCAGAATCCTGAGCCTGCATCCAGGAACAAAATCTTTTCCATTTTCCTGCATAAGATTTCTAGTGCTAGGACGTCTGGCTTCTTAAAATGACATCCATAACCTGCTTGGGCAGTAAAGAAGAAATCAAAGGCCCTGGATTAACCAGGCCGCCAGGCTGAGAGTTCTGACATGAGAGTGTAGAACCTGACCCTGATGTTGGGACAGAAGGTTCGGAGACTGAGGTAAAACCCAAGGGGGCTCCAGGCATAGGTTTTTTAGAGTTGGATACCAAAACTGCCAAGGCCAATTTGGAGCCAGCAAGATTATCATCTTGGGCTTGTCCTGTTTTATCTTCAATAAAACCCGTGGAAGAAGAGGAAGAGGCGGAAAGGCATATCCCGAGAGGTTCCTCCAACTGAATGACAGGGCGTCCACTTTCCAAGCTTCTCTGTGGAAAGTCCTGGTGCAAAAATTCTGTAGTTGATGATTGAGATGGGATGCAAAGAGGTCTATGTGAGGACATCCCTAGACTGCTGTTATCATCCTGAATATTTTGGTGTCCAGCATCCACTCGTGTGGATCCAAAAGGTTTCTGCTCAGACTGTCTGCCAGGAAGTTTTGTTTCCCTGGTAGAAAGTGAGCTTGAAGATCCAGATTGCAAGCTAGAGCTGTGTTTCATAGATCCATGGCTAGTCTGCAAAGGGGGTAGGAATGAGATCCCCTTGCTTGTTTATGTACCACATAACTGTGGTGTTGTCTGTCCGTATTAGCAGTTGTCCTGGTTGTAAGATTCCTGAAGGCCAATAGAGCTTTCTGAATGGCTAACATTTCCTTTAAATTGATATGCAGGTGCTTCTGATCTTTTGTCCAAAGGCCCTGCAAACAATTGCCCTGAAAATGGGCTCCCCAAGCATAATCCGAGGCGTCTGTGGTTAGAATCTGAGTGGCAGGAGGCAGACGGGAAGGGTTTCCCTTTGTTTAGAGCACATGCCCTGGACCACCAAAGAAATTCCTTTTGAAGGCAAGGAAAGATGGAGATCAGTATGTCTAAACTGTGGCAATGCTGAGACCATACACTTTTTAGGTACCATTGTATTTTCCTCATGTGTAGTCTTGCATATGGTATGAGAAGGATGCAGGAGGCCATGTAACCCAAAGCCTGCAGGAATTTCCTTGCAGATAGTTGAGTTAGAGTTGCCAATGTTCTGAAAGTTGAAGCCAGCTGTAATTGTTTTTCGGATGTCAGAAATGCCATCTGGGTTGTGGTGTTTAGAAGTGCACCCAGAAAAGTTATCTGTTGTGATGGTGTCAAATTTGACTTTTTATGTTTACAGAGAATCTCAGGAACTTGAGGAGGTTCTGTACAAATTCTAGATGCTGGAGTAAGACATCCTTGCTGTCTGCCTGAATTAGACAATCATCCAAATAAGGGTAAATTTGAATTCCCTTAAGTCTGCAGTAAGCTACTACTGGAGCCAGGCATTTGGTGAAGACCCTGGGCGCAGTAGACAATCCAAAGGGCAGCGCAGAGAATTGAAAGTGCCTCGATCCGGCCTTGAACCTGAGGTATTTTCTGTGATCCTGCCTGATGGGAATGTGTAAATATGCCTCCTTTAAATCCAAAGTCACCATCCATGCATCTTTGGACAGCACTGGAAGTAGCTGCTGTAGAGTAAGCATCTTGAATTTTGGAATCTCTAGAAAGGTGTTCAAGACCGACAGATCCAGAATGGGTCTCCATGAGTTTTGCTTCTTTGGGACTAGAAAGAGCCTTGAGTAAAAACCTTTTCCCATCTCTGAAAGAGGAACCAGCTCTATGGCATTCATAGCCAAAAAAGCTTCCACCTGATTTAAGGCCTCCGTCCATTGATGTTTTGGAAGGTCTGGCCATCCGTTTCGCCTTGGCAAGGTATGAAAATGGAATTTGTAACCTCTTAAAACCACATCCAAAACCCATTTGTCTTGGGTTATTTGAGTCCAATTTTGATAAAAAAGAGAGAGTTTTCCTCCGAGAGGGGCTTCCAGGCAAGAAGTTCCTGTAGCCCAACAGAGGGAGTCATTGAGTTTGTTTCCTTTGAGATTGTGACCTATCCTCTCCTCCCCTAGGGGTGGAAGCAGTCCACTGTCTTGGTCTATAAGCAGCTTGTGTTTGAGGCCTCCCTCTGGAGCATCTATATCTACCCCTCTGAGGCCTGTCTGAAGTGGGAAAGGACCAATTTTTTGAAGGCCAATTCCTGCTAAATCTAGGTGGCTGTACTTTTAAGAAATCCTTAACTGTTTGCATGGATTTCGCCTTATCCTACATCTTTTCAATCACCTCTTCAGCTTTTGATCCAAACAAAACATTATGCTGAACAGGAGCATCCAATAATTTAGCCTTTACTTGTTCAGGTAAATCTTGTTCCTTTAGTCATGCATGCCTTCTAATGACTGTGCCAGAGGCCGCAGCTCTACAAGAAGCCTCCAAGGCATCAAATCCACAGTGTAAACCATGCTTCCCAACCTGTTCAGTGGCATGCAATAAGTCATGTAATTCCTTATCATCTGCACAGGCAGAAATGGAAGCTTTTGTTTTAAGACAGACAAGAGAAATTGCTGTATTTAAACATATGAATGACAGTTTAAAGCCCTAATGGACAAAGTAGCAGAAGTGTACACCTTTTTGCCCCATCTTTCTAAGGATCGAGAATCCTTTTCAGTAGGAATGGGATTTTTGGCAGAAGTGGCCTTAACTCCCTTAGGACCCTGAGAAATGGTTTCAGGGTCAGCAGAAGGGTTCTTGTATAAAAACTGATGGGAATCAGGAGCCCTGTAATATCTATCAGGCTTAACAGGAGCAGGAGGAAAAGAGTCAGGGGTTAAGTTAGCCTCTGAAAAGACATCATCCACAATATCCAAAACAGGAGGAATAGCCAGGGGTCTATGCTGGGGAAGAAGAAGGAAATCCCTCAGTCTTTTCTTGGATTCCGAATACTCCTGTCCTTCCCAGTGGAAATGTTCCCTCATTTCATGCAAAGTTTCCCCAAAAGAGAAATCCTCAGGGGGGAGAAGCTGAAGGAATGGATTCTTCAGCATCAGAATCCTCATAAGGAGGGAAAGAATATTCCTGATCAGAAGAAGAAACTGAGGAAACAGAAGCCTGATCAGAGGAATCATAATAAACATCCTGCCTTGGCCTTTTGTCTGGAGGGGGATGAGAACCCCTAATCATAGTAAGTAAATCCTCCGCCATCTTGAGTAACTGTTTCTGTGACTTGGGAGCTGGTTCAGAAGAGGCCTGTGTTGAAGTCTTTGATTTAGAAGGAGTCTTTGCCTTTGTCTTTGCCTTTACTAGTAGCTGAGTAGGCCTGAAAACCCCTTCAGAAGCCGGTACCTGCACAGCGGCTCCGGACCCATCCGAAGGAGCATTGTCCGAAACAGAAATATTTAAAGGCCTGGTTGGCTCCTCATGAGAGTCTGTTTCGGCCGTCGGTTCTGAAATGGCTGACGACAGGGGCTGCTAAAGCGCCTCACTGACGACGACCAAACCTGAAGCTGGCTCCGCTTGTGCGCTATCATCAGATTTGGACCTCGGAGGCCTGTCTTTATCTTTGCGACGTTTGTGAACTCCGGTAGCCGGGACCGTATCCGACGACATTTTGTAGTTAAAGCGCCTACCGAAATAATGAAAAGCAAAATCGTACCTTCGCTTAATTGTACGTTGATTGAATCTAGCACAAAACCGACAACTAGCTACGTCGTGGTCAGGGCCTAAGCAAGGAATACAGTAAGAATGAAAATCCTTATGAGGTATTTGCTTCCCACATGAAATGCAATTATTAACTTTTTCTGACATCGGAGTGGAGCAAGAAAAATGTTTCCCCAACGGGGTACTTAGCTTTGAGTGGAGAAGAAAGTCTTCGGACCGAAGAATATCAGAAAAATTCATCAGGAGTCAGCCGACCGGCACTTGCGAACTGCTATCACCACACGGCAAGAAAGAATGGAGAAGATGGCGTCAACTGTCAGCTTTGTACTCCTGGCGCTCTGACGTCAGGGAGCATGGATGAACAGCCGACGCCGGACCCAGACTTTGGGATTCTGGCCAACCGAGGGCTGCCTGCCGGCAGGGGAGAACCCTACAGTCATGACTGCAACAGTGAAACACGATGAACATCTCTTCTTACTCTTTTCAATAGTGGGATCTTTTACACCCAACTGAGCTACTACCATCTCAAGCAGATGGGACCTTGGTTTAACGTCTCATATGAAAGACAACACACTCAGGAATGCATCCTCCTCCTTATGCTGCACTGCAGTGTCAGCAATCAATCTACCTAATGTGGGAACAGAATCCACAGCCTTCTGCTACATATCACTCCACTGACACTGCTTCGTGACTTTTGGTTATTGGTTATAGCTCAAGTGCATCACGTATGATATATCTGTGCCATAAAAGGTTCATTTATGGCAGTACAGCACAGAAAAGTTAGTGTGATAACAGCAGAATAAAATAAAAAAAAGGGTACAGCATATTTAAATGTCTCTCTGGTTTAAAATAAGTTAGTCTCCTATGTGTACAACACTGCAGTAAAATATACTATGCACACCAGATAATACATAAACAGTAAATTGTATTTTTATAACTACAGTTCAAAACACATCTACCAGATAGCAATAAATCATTAGACATGCTAGATAGCTACAACTTAGAATAATTCAAACATCTATGATTCAAATGCCACTGAACCTTAGCATTTATAAATTACATACTTTTACAGTGTGACACACTAGTGGAGCCATCAAAATCAGTACTTGTATTTCCAGGACACGTGATGCAGTATTTCTGACCAAACTCAGGTTGATAGGTTCCAATAGGACATCGGATACATCTATGTGTTATGGTGTTGTAATGATGACCTGGAGAGCAGTGTACTGTTGAAGAAAAGGTAGAGAAATATCATACATAACATGAAACAGCAAATGAAGTCATGTGTTACACTAAGACTAGTGCAGGGATGCAACATAATGCTGCAAGCTCAACTATTACAACCAGATGTATGGTATAATACTTTTGTACCACATATTCCATGAACACATAAAGGCAGTCACCACTATGAAGGCTACTTTGTCTTTTCAATTGCTTAGACCATTTTATGGCCTAGAATGTCAATTTCTATGAATGTTCTCTGTATGCAACATTCTGTCTCATCTAAGACTCCTGTTTGTATTTCAGTTTAGAACATGTCATTAAGCATTGCATTTTAGCTGGTAACTACAGTTTGTAAGACACTGACTTCCTAATCTATATCTACTATTTTTTCTCATTAATAGAATCTACTTACTTAGGTTTTGACCCGTTTTGCTGTGTTGTGCTGTGCTGAATACCTAGCCATCAGATACGTGCCCTGTCAGGGTCTTTTTCTTTGGTCTTGTTCTCTTTCAGTTACCTGGAGTTCATGTCATCTAAGAAGGGAAAATGTTAGTGCAGGAGGCAGATTCCCCATAAGGATGGACATGAACAGTGTCTTTTTTGTCTGGGTGCTTCTCATGACCATATGCACTGTAGCATTTGTAAAGCATGTGTGTCTAAGACTCTTAGAAGTCGTCTGTCTTCCCTGGCCAACTATCTCGAGAACTAGATGCTTAAACTGTTAGCTCAGGGTAGCATGGCAGAATCTGCTTACTCTGAGGTACGATTAAGTAAAAAGAAAGCCAAGAAATTTTGGATGGATTCTTTGGCTGCCCAGCCTCCACTAGATGTTTCTCTATAAGTGGATGATAGCTCTATAGGCCGTCTGGTGTCTACATCAGATTCCTCTGCCGTGAACCTATTGCAGGCCAGCATGGAACCTTCCTTTCACACATCCTCTAAGGCTTTGTAGGTGTCTGCTCCGGATGTCAGTGGGGAATCAAAGATGATCATCTCTGAGGGGCCTAGAGGACTTCCACAGATTTTTCATGGAAAATGCCCGAGATACTCTTATTGAATTTCATCAAGGGTCAGAACCTCCATTTTTTGTTAGGGCTGACATCCCTACCAAGAAAAGGCAGAAGACTAAGCTTTCTTCTGCATGTCCTAAGGATCCTCAAAGGTAATGGCAGGAGTTTACTCAGGGCTTGTTTATTGCCTTAATGGCCCTGAAGCCTACCCAAGGAGTTTCTGTGCCTACTCCCCCTTGGAGTTCAACTCCTTCTAAACGTACCAGGGAACCTAATTTCTCAGATGAAGATTAAGAGTCTGATGATGGTTCCTTGTCTTACTCTTAAAACAAAAAATAGTCACTCCAACGTATTGACAAACGTCTTTAATATGCAAAGCATTCAGGTAACATATACCCTTCCTCAGTGCTAGCAACATTCTAAAAAAGCACAATTCAAATAACAACTGTATAACATACACAGCCGATCAAAATCAATCAATTATAACAATCAGAACACTTAAAGAAATATTATTTCAATGCTGCTTGCTTTAACTTAAAGTAGGCTTAAATTGAAACAGTTTGATTTAAACCGGGTGATAGATCAGCTTGCAACTGTAAAATCCACCTATATTCCTTGGTTTCCAACTTATTATTCACATCGCCCCTTCTAATAGATTTATTGACAATATCAATCACCCTAAATTTAAAACGATGTGAAGAATCAGTTTCGCAAACATGCTTAGCTAGAGAGTTATTCATTATACCCCTCCTAATATCAGAATTATGTTTAATAATTCTTTCTTTCAAACATTGTACCGATTTTCCAACATAAAAACCTTGACAGTTTTACACATAGCAAGATACACAATATAACCAGTGTTACAAGTGGAAAACATCTAAAAGAATAAGTCCTATTAGTTAAGGGGTGTATAAAACTGGTATCCCTTTCAATAAAATCACAACAAGAATTAAAACAAGGATGGGTACCACATTTAGTAACTCCATTATGCCTAATATTACTATGTGTGTCTTTTGTAGCATAACTGCTGTTTAAAATTTACACAATTGTGATGGGTAAACACGGGTTTATCACCAATAAGCCGATATACTTCTGGCATAGCTTTTAATATTCCCCAGTTTTCCATAATTATTTTCTTAATGTCATTGCTACACTTACTAAAGTAGTTATATATCGTACAGTATTTTTCTTCTTAACAATAGTTGGAGGTGGCGCTGTTTCTACTAAGGTATCATCAAAGTACAGTTTAGCTACAGAACTCTTGAATGCAAAAACATCCTATTTAATACTAGTTAGCATCCCCAGTTCATAACCCTATCGACAAACTCATCTATTATTTAATCAATCTACTGTACAGACTCAGTAGTTTGAGTATTCAGTCTGCTAACATGTCATTTGTGCTTTAGAAATACCTTTAAATACAACAGAAGGGTGTATGCTTCTTCTATGCTTTGACCTCGGTTTTGCTTTAGTTCCTTATCTTACTCTTCCCAGATGCCTTCACCTTTGGTTTATGGTTATGATGTAGAACAGTCCATTAGTCCTGATTCTCCTTTTGAGGAATTGTCTTTTGAAGACACTATGGCTTAGAATGATGTAATACTTCAAGTGGGATTCTTTTCAAGTGTCTGATACCCAGAAAAGGTGGTATGAGCTGCTTCAGGTGGACAGTCCTAAACCTTCTGCAGCACCTCCTGTATTGATTGCTTTGTCAGACACCTTTATAGCTGCTTCTAAGTTTCCTGATTCTCAGTCTCCTGCTCCAAAGAAACCTGACAGGTTCTATAAGGTTCCTAAGGAATGTCAATTCTTATTTAACTGCCCTTCAGCTGACCCTGCTGTGATTTTAGTCTCCCCTGGCAAGCCTTCTGATCTTTTGCCCACTTCCAATCTTCTGCCTTCATATAAGGATAGTAGGGCAATTGAGAGAACTGGTAAGAAGGCTGATACTGCTTCTGCTTTGGGCTACCATTACCAGATGTACATGAGCAGATACACTTTGGCCTTGATTGCTCAGGCTTGTCAGGTTATTCCTGATCTCCCTGATCCCGAAGGAAAATCTTCTGCTCTATCTATTCTAGATTCTACATCTTTGGTGGCTTACCACTCTATTAAGGGCAGCTATGATGTTGCTGATATCTCTTCCAGAGCTGCTGCCTTTGGGTGTGTCATGAGGAGTTACTCTTGGCTTTGCCTGGAGTCATTACCTGAAGACATTAAGACCAAGTTGCTGAATGCCCCTTCGGATAGTAATAATCTCTTGGGACTACTGCAGCTATGTTAAAGTTTCTTCAAGAAAAAGGTAAATCTATGCAGGAACTTATATATATTTCTGCATTCCCTATCCCTAAGTTCCAAAGGAAGTATCTTACTAGGTCTGCTTTTGTTCACAGGCAGCCTCATCATGCCACTAAAGGCAGGAAGGGTGGTAGGTGAGCTCCTCCTGCTAAGTCTTAGCCTCCTGTGATTCAGAAGCATCCTTTATCAGACAAGCCTGTTTCTCTTTGACATTCTGCTCCCCCCCCCATCTCTTAGCCAGGCTTCCTTGTCCATTCAGGTCTCCATCTGCCTTCCAAACTGGCATCTGATCACCTCAGATTCTTGGGTTCTAGCCATCATCCATCAGGGTTACTTCATGTTGTCTCTCCCTCCTTTTTCAGGGATTCTCTAACCTCTGCTGGAACAACTTCCTCATTTCTCAGAGGTGCTTAGGTCCCTGGTGGTTGAGAGGACTATTCAACCTATCCTTCCTTCACAAGTAGGAAAGGGATTTTACTCCAGGATGTTCCTGGTTCCTTGACAAGAGGGCACTTAGAGACCTATTTTGGATCTCTCCTTGCTCAATATCTTTCCCAAGGTTCTTTTTTTGGATACTTATTCTTCAAACCTTGTTTTCTCTTTTACTACCTCGGGCTTTTCTGGTGTCCTTGGATCTGAAGGATGCTTACCTTCACATTCCTACTGACCCTCTTTTCAGGAAGTTTTTACATTTCACAGTTTCTTCATCTCATTTTCAGTTCCCTGCTTTGCCCTTTGGCCTCTGTACTGCCCTGAGGGTGTTCACAAAATACTTAGCTCCTGTGATTGCCCTCTGTAGTCTCCAAGGCATTTAGATATTTCCTTAACTAGACAATCTGTTTCTTCAGGTGCCTTCTCTCAGTTACCTGTTAAAGGATCTGGAGTTTACTACATCTCTTCTTCAAAGTAAAGGGTTCACTATCAACTTCCAAAAGTCGGTCCTGACTCTCTCTCAGGATCGTATGTATCTGGGTTGCAGGATTCAGTCAGTGTCAATGTTGGGTTCTCTTCCACCTCCAAAAGTTCTGTCCTTGACATCTTTCTTTCATTCTCTTCTCTGCCTGCTATTCCAGCCAGAGAGTTTCTTCAAGTCCTGGGCTTCATAGTCTCTCTTATTCCATTGCTCCCTCTTGCCAGACTGCACATGTGAAAGCTTCAATAGTACCTCAAGTCAGTTTGGCTTCAGCACTGCCACTCTCTTTATTTCAGAGTGCCTCTCCTTCCTTGTGTAAAGTGGGAATTCAAGTGGTGGATTCAACAACTTATCCTTAACCCAGGCCTGCTTTTTCAGCCTCTTGTTCCCTCTCAAGAACTGTTCACTGATGCTTCAGTCATGGGGTGGGGGGCTTCCTATGGTCACCTGAAAGTTCAACATCTGTAGCCACCCCATCAGAAGTCAGAGCATATCAACATCAAAGAGATGAGAGCTCTGATTCTGGTCCTTCAGGCTTTTCACTACAGGCTCTCTCCGGGTACTCTGAAGGTTTACATGGACAACACCAAAGTGATCTAGTATGTCAACAAACAGGGAGGTACAAAATCTTACATTCTCTGCAGGCTGGCTCTTTAGGTATGGGATCTAGCTCTCAGTTATCAGTTAACTCTTCAAGCAGTGTATATTCCTTCACAGTACAAGCAAGTGGCAGACTCTTTGAGCAGGTCCAAAACACAGGCTCATGAATGGATGCTTCACACAGACGTGTTTCTGGACATAATCCATCAGTGGGGTATTCCTCAGGTAAATCTTTTTGCCTCCATTCTGAGCTGGCAGCTTCACTCTTTTCTGTTCCTGAGTGCCATGCCATCTGGTGTGGAAGAAGCACACCCTTTCCTTGGAGGGGGATGCTTCTCTATGCCTTTCCTCCCCTTCTCCTAGTTCTAAGAGTCCTGCAGAAGATTCATCTGGACTTCCCCAAACATCATGCTAATGTTTCCCTTTTGGCCAAGACAGCACTGGTTCCCCCTCTTAATGCATCTGGCCAGGGGCAATCAACACAAGTTACTTCACTGGTTGGATATCCTCACACAGCACAAGGGGTCTCTCATTCACCCCAACTTCTTCTCTCTTCAGCTGACACTGTGGGTGATAGGGTTTTGATCCCTTTTAGACACCTCTTTTCTAAGAAAGCACACAGGGTTTTATAGCAGGCAAGAAAACCTGCAACCAGAAAGTCTTATATGTCTAAATGGAATAAACTTTCTGTCAGGTGTCAGGCTCATAACAAGGACCCTTTTTCAGTAGGGGTTTCTCTGGTTCTCTCCTATTTGTGTAATTTGCCCGTGCTGGCTTGTCCTCTTCTTCTGAAAGGCCCACATGTCAGCTATTTCTTCTTGCCTGCCCTTTAATCCTCCTTTGGCTTCTCTCTTTGAAGTCAAACAATTTTTAAAGGTTTCCTGCATCTTAGGTCCCAAAGGAAGCCTATTCTTCCTTCTTGGGACCTTAAGTTTGTTTTAGAAAAATTGATCCATGCTCCTTTTGAGCCTGCAAGTTCAGCTTCTCTGCAACACTGTACCAGGAAGCCACCTTATTACTTGTTCTTCTGCTCAGAGAGTTTCTGAGCTTTAGGACCTTTTAGCCATCCATCTTTTTTTGTTTTTTCACAGGGACAGGGTGTCCCTTCATACTAATCCTTCTTTTATGCCCAAGGATGTTAATGAGTTGCCAAAGGTGCATAAGAATGCTGAAAATCCCCAATGAGACCCATAGTGGCCTCAGAGGGTTCAGTTACAGCACCCTTGGCCAGATGGTTAGATGTTAAATTAAAGGATTTATCCATGGAAGGGCATGGTGTATAGTCAAGGATTCTTGGGACCTGTTACAGAATTTAACACAAGAGGTTTATGATAAGAATATCACTTTTATTACGATTGATATAGTGGATTTATTTTCTTCAATACCATACGGAGAAGGAATGAAATGGTTCGAAGAAGCACTGGTAAAATATGGAAAATTTAGTAACAACGATTTTTATCTTATTTTAACGTTAATGGATTTGGTTTTAAGTAATAATTATATCCACTATGAAGGTGAGTTCTTTAAGCAAATCCAGGGGGTAGCTATGGGGGCGAGATGTGCCCCCACATACACCAATATTATCCTGTCCGCCTGGGAGGATAGATACATTATTAATTCTGAATATACACACTGTTGGAAATTTTATAGGCGTTATTTGGACGACATGTGTTTCTTATGGGTAGCATCAGAGGATGAATTTTCTGCTTTTTATAAACATATTTCAGAATCAATTGATTTTTTGGCCTTCACCTATCAGTGCGATAAGAATATTTAAAATTATCTGGACATTTCTATAGGGAAGTGTGACCACGGTTTCTTCTCAAAAATTTATAGAAAGGAAACCTTTTCGAACTCCTATTTAGCTTACAATAGTGCTCACCCTTATCATCAGAAAAAAGGTATTGTCAAGGGACAATATGTAAGGGGAAGCAGAATGACATCAAGAGAATCAGATTTTAATGATGAGTGTATGATGTTGCGTGAAATGTTCAGGGATAGAGGATATCCTATCAAACTTATAGAGACAATAGAGAAGGAGGTTAGGATTGGAAGACAGGATAAATTTAAACCCATTTTGGGAGACAGAACAGGATGGAATAATGAAAAAGCAAAAATAGATAAGTATGAAGGGGAAAGTAATTTTGTAGTAGATTTTAGTGGGGAAGCTGTAAAGATAAGAAAAATCTTAGAGGATGAATGGAACAGATTTAGAGAAATCTCAGACCTTGAAAGTATATTTGCTCTCCCCCTTAAATGTACCTATCGAAGGGGGAAGAACCTAAAGACTATTCTGGAGGGTAAAAATGGAATGAATTCAGTTAGAGAAGGAAAAGTAGGAACTTTTAAGTGTGGACGATGTTCTCAGTGCTCATATATTTGTACAAGGGAGACTATTTATATTAATAGTAGGGACTTTCTGATTCAGAGTAAATATTTCGCGAATTGTGAAACCAGTGGGATAGTGTATGTAGGGTTGTGCGACCACTGTGATGCATTTTATGTGGGTAAATCAGAAAGGAAACTAAAAAATAGAATATATGAGCATAATTATGAAATTAGGACGAAATGCACTAATAATACACTAATAATCCACTTTATAGACATGAAAAATGCTGCCAGGAAGCAAATTTTAGCTTCTTTGTCTTAGAAGTGGTGGAAAAGGACATAAGGGGTGGCTTATGGGAAACCTCTATAGAATACAAAGAATTATTGTGGCAATTATTTTTGGAAGCTAACAAACATCCAGGTCTGAATGATACAGTTTCCCTTGCCCCTATGACTATTCTATAAAGTATTTTAATATGTATTTTAATATGTATTTTAAAGGTATATTTATTGTATAATAATATTAAATATATTAAAATGTAGGTTTTAAGGACAAGGTTAGGAGTAAGATGGTTGTATGGATTTTATAGTGCGTGTTTTATATGTCAAAGTTTATGTATTGTATGTTATTTTGTGGAAGTATTTGTTAATTAAATTATCTAATTGTTTTATTGATTAATTTTAGATAATTAATTTAAATGATATATAAGGATGGGTGTGTTGTAGATATGCATTCTGTTGTTCATCTGAAGAAGTCATTCGAAACGAAAACGCAGGGTGTTTTGGAAAAGCGTTAATGTGTTTTGGAGTCTTGTGAGTTTTTTGTGGAATAAAAGAGTGATAAGTGCTACAAAGGAGTCAAGCCTCTTTTTCTACCTTTGCCCTTCTTTTGAATGTTAATGAGTTGTCTTTGAATCAGGCAGCACAACTCCCTTCCTTTTTCCCTTCTACTCAGTCTACTAATGAGAGGGTCCTTCATACTTTGGATTTGCACAGACAGCTCAGGTATTACTTGGCTAAAACTAAGACCATTCATAAGTCTGATCATTTTTTTGTTTCTTTTCATCACAGAAGATTGGGTTTGGTTATTTCTAAGCAAACAGCCTCCTCCTGGATTTCTAAAGCTATTTGTTTTTTGTTATTCTTCTTATGGCATGTGTCTGTCCTCTTTAGTCAAAGCTCACTCCACTGTGGCTGTTTCCTCTTCTGGTGCTTTCTTCAAGGTGTTGGACACCAATTCCATCCCTGAAACTGATGCTTGGTCTTCAGTGCAAACCTTTACTAAACATTATAAATTGGATATGGTTTCTAAGGACAGAGCAGGTTTTGCCAGAGCCATTCAGCATGGATTTGTTGAGGGCTGTTCCCAGCCTTCCACCTCCCAGTCCTTTTCTTGAGATTTTGTACTGTCCCTAAGGTGAAGAATACTGCAACAGTGGTACAAAACGACATAGTACAGTTGTGTAAAATCTTACCATAACAATAGATGCCCTTCTCTTCACTCTTGCAGTATTTGCTCACTCTCTCCCTTCTCCCCTGTTTTTTTTTTTTTTTTTTTTTTGGAGGGGTTCTGTTTGGTTTGTCTTCTGGCCAAAGGTCTACCTTTTCCATCTGCATTTTCTCTTTCTGGATGTGTATATTCTCCTCCGTATTATAGAGACTTTTTTCTGGAGCAATTCAGTTCTGGGTAACTGCGTTCGTATGTCACCTTTATGCCTTAAGTCCAGTATGGGGGAGCATACGTGTGATGTATGATGCATACAAGATCTAAAGGCTTTAGTATACTGTCTGGATGTTGAGCTATCCTTGGCAGAAGATCCCCACGGTAAAGAACATTGCAACGGTGATTTAGAAGGACATCAACTATTGATCTCAAATCTTCAAATCCACATTGAAAGAGAGCTAGCATTTTCCTCCAAACATAAATGCTGATTCTGTTAATAAAATTATTTGCCACCTCTGAACCAATCATCTTCATTCCCAAATAGACACATATGCCAAATGAACTCCACACAATATCTGTCAACATCTGGCAAATCCAACAAAATGAAAAAATATGAAAACCATCATGGCTGATGGCAGCATTTTCAGCAGCAATCAAATCTACATGTAATAATGTCACTCTCCAAATATTATCAAGCAGATTTTGGGAAACAGCTAAATTTTGCTGTAGAGCTCAACATTCTGGCAGCCACCTGCTGCAAACTAATGAGTATTGCTGCCTCATTAAATTTAAATAGAATAGCTTCTCTACAATGCATGTCTCCTCCTTCTGTATTCTACAGCAGAACTGTTTTCTATATTTAGCTTCTCTGCATCAGCCAAACCCCATTAACTGCTGCTCATGTTTGTTTTTCATTTCTAGACCTTTTGTGAAAAATAAATGTGTTTTTGAGGTGCGCCAACACACTGTTCCAGATGCACTGTGAATAGTAACCTGTTCAAGAGTGGCTTTCATGTCAATGGACAGTGTACCATTATATTGCAAGTAATCAAGCTCCTCATTATCAACATCTGTACATCCTTGTCCTTACCTCTTGTTTATCATTAACACCTTTAATGAATTACCACTTAAGACATAGGCAAACATACACTAATATAGGTTCATAGGTACTAGGCTATTGGCCCTAGGGCCTATATAAGCCTAACCAAACGGTACCCTGGCTTTTGCCAACCAAGAAAATTATTTTCCTGTGCCCCTGTCAAGCAGAGCCACATAAGTTATCCCCGGGGTGAATTTCCTATCTCCCATTCAATCATCAAGATTCAACTTACACATTATATATTATACATGCACACACACATATATATATATATATATATATATATATATATATATATATGTATATATGCATGTATGTGTGTGTGTATAAAATATATATATATATATATATATAAATAACACACACACACACACACACATACATATATATATATATATATATATATATATATATATATATACACATATACATGCACACACACACACACACACACATACACACACTGCATGCACAAACATAAATACATTTTATATTTATATATACATTTTATATATATATATATATATATATATATATATATATATATATATATATATATTAGGCCCACTTCACATGACTGAAAGCTCAATACTGAAATTCATTTGACTGTGTCCACAATCCCAAACATTCAAAACACTGAAAACTCATTTGACTGAACCTCAGAATACCGAAAGCCCACAATGCTGAACTGCAAAACACAAAATGTTAACCCATAGACGACGTGTTTCTCTTCACCTGTGAATTGCTTAACATAACAAAAAATGCACAGATCCGTGAATATCAAACATTTCATCACAAATAACATTCACAAAATCTAGGTTCACAATACCAAATAAACTGTGCAAATATCACCAACAATTTGTCTCACCAAATGAAAACTATAAAAGAAAAAAATGCACGCTTACAACACCAACTACTAACTCTTTCCAAAACTAAAAAACTACTTACTTATCTTAGTAACAGACACCAGATGATATAAAACCAAAGTAGGTGGGGGGGCTACACCCCACACACACCCAATGAGGGAGGCTACGCCCCCATGCCCCCCAAACTATCTACTAACTCCAGGATTGCACTACAGTGGGAAAAGAATGTTTACTTACCTTATAGTACTGTACACCACTGCCATGTTGTGTTTTGCAATTCAGCACGGTCAGCTTTCAGCATTCTGAAATTCAGCCAACGAGCCCTCAGTATTTTGAACATTCAGGATCGCGGACTTACACACACATACACGCACGCATGCAGATAAAGCCAAATCAGGTTAGCCTAAACCATATTCTATTGGAAAGATCAGCTTATTCCACTTAACCATTTCCCTCTTACCCTCCTTGATTAAACCTTTAATTTACTGCCCACAACTTCTCCTCCTTGATAAAGTAAATAAAACTAAAGGATTGTAAAACATTTTTGCTGCTTGTGTCTTGCTATCCAAAAAGCAAAGCTTTCAGTTTTTCAGTTTTTATCTTATCATTTGTTTAGTTTAATCTCTTCTCACATATCCTTAGCTGCCACAACACAGTATTTGTAACCCTTACTCCTAAATACTTCACTTTATCATATCCCCACAAACATGGGCACTACTGAACCAATTCATGTGTGGGTACATGGTTTACAGCAATAGCCTTTGTTTTGTCATTAATTTTAGGTCACAAAAAGACTCCAAACTGTCTCAGAATGTTCCAAAACACTGAGATGCATTTATATAAAAGAAAACAAACCATATTAACATATTTCTGGTTGCAAACATTATACATCACATATATTATTTTGCATATTTATCAACAATTCAACATTGCATACACTGATCAAGTCTTGCTTCTTTTAAACCTCACTCCTCCTCCAAAACATTATTCTGCATGCATTGTTCCCTCAATTTATTTATTTATTTTACATTTGTTGACTGGGATAGTCCGACTGGATATATGTCCATTTTCAGCAGATGCCTGGGGAGAAAAGATCCAACATAATAATACACATTGAACATTTAGTAAATGCTAGTTTCAAGAAGATTACAGTCATAAGCAATACCAGCATTTAACACACATAGTACTAACTTATTATAAAACACTTTACAAAACATAACATTATTTTCAAAGTTATATATGCATAACATTACATTCAGGTTTAAGACACATTGAGCAGAAGTTATACAATTGACCCTTCCTGAAATGGTGTGGTAGAAAAAAGTTAGAAGTAGTTGAAGGTATGGCACCCAAGTAATAGAGAGGTCACTAGTCGGGGTTAGTGCAATAACATAACCAATGAGTTTTGAAGTATTTCTTGCATTTGTTTTTGAATCAAGTTAGTGAGGGTTCTAGGGTCAAATCAGCTGGGAGTCTTTTCCATGTTTTTCCAACAGAGTTGGCAAACAGGAGTCCCCAGCTGAGTAGATGGATTTGTATGTTTGAACTAGGAGTCTAGTGGATGATCGCAGTGGCCGGGTGCTGCTGTAGGGGCTGATAATATTTTTTAGTGCGGGCGTATTTTCTGGTTGGTAAAGGACTTTATGTGCCACTATTAGTTGGTTGAACTGCAGTAGGCTAGGCAGTTCAAGCCATCCGAGGCGATTTAGGTTGTGACAGTGGTGTGTCCTGTACGCTGTGCCAGTAGCAAATCTGGCAATGTGGTTATAGCAGGATGATAGTTTATTAAGATCTGTTTTGTTTAAGTTGGAGAACAGAGGTGAGGCATAGAGAAGAGTTCACAGTAGATGGGAACAGGCAATTTTAGTTCTAGCAAGTGGGGTAAGGAAAGCTTTGATTTTGTAAAGACAGCCACATTTTTTATTAATGGTTTTGATAGTTTGATTGATATGTGTATTAAACTTCAAGTTATTAACTATAACACCCACTAGTTTAGTTTGGGCTTCTGGGGAGATGACAGTGCCATTGTTAGCAGTAATGTTGAAGGATGGCAGGAGGGTCCTGTGTGTGGGGGAGAAGAGGAGCAGCTTAGTTTTGTTGGGGTTTAGGATTAGATGTTGATTGGAGAGCCATTTTTCCACTGTAATGAAGGTATTTTGGGTTAATGTGAATAAGGTAGCTGGCGAGGTGTCAGAACAAATCAAGGTGGAGTCATCCACATATTGACTGCAGGTAGCATCTGGGATGACTGAATGAAAGTCATTGATAAAGATGGAAAAAAGAAGGGGTCCTAGTATCGAGCCCTGGGAGACTCCTAATGTGATGGGTAGGCGAGATGATAGCTTGTCCTGCCATAAGACTGCCTGTTGCCTGCCCTGCAGGTAGGAGTGAAACCATTGGAGTGCATGGTTGTTTAAGGGGAAGGTCTTCAAGGTATTTATAAGCATTTTGTGGTCAACCATGTCAAAAACCTTCGATAGATCTAGAAAGAGTGCGCTGAGGATAGTTTGCTATTATTGTGGTTGTGGTTAATGACATTAGAGAAAGAGAGGAGGGCAGATGTAGTACTGTGGTGTGGCTTAAAGCCATGCTGAAAGTTGGACAACAGCTTGTTCTGTGTGAGGTAGTGCATGAGCTATATGTGTACACACTTCTCCATAATTTTAGCTAGAGGTGACAGAATAGCTGTGGGTCTAAAGTTTGACAGTTCGATGGAACTGCCTCCTTTATGGAGAGATGACATACCATTTCAATTTCCATTTTTTTCTGTGCAATTTGCTCCTACCCTTTTCTAAAGCTCTCACATCCAGTTCTTTTATCTCTGTTACAATATTCACTACTTCGAATACAGTTTGTTTAGATTTTGATTTCATTTTCTACTAATTGCTGTGACAGAGTAAACTTAACAAGGCCTTACTATGTCTAGGCAATTCAGATCCTGTATCCCAGCTCAAAAAACATTTCCTTAGTTACACCCTTTTGCTCACCCAATATTTCTTACAGAGTACTCTATAAGGAATTTTTAAAGTCTGCCAATGAATTACACTCCCAAAAATAAGAAGTTATGTACTCACCATAACGTTCCATGTTTGTTGTCCATAATTTTGCCTTCCTTCTTGCTGGTTAGGTTCGGATCCAGGCATCGATTCCGACTCGGCCTATTACTAAAGGTTGAGAGCTTCTACTGGCGTGAGGCTATACCCTACCCATCATGCCTAGGGAAGATTACCCAGACCTTGTTTGCAAAATACTAACCTATTCTGAAATAATATACAAAAACCCAAGTTAACAGTTGTTTGTCTATGTCTCCTGAGATGAGAAGAGAATCAGAGAACACAATTCACAACCAATAAGATTCCTCTCGATTCTCCAGGAGTGAGGGTTGGGGGATGGGATTATGGACAATAAACATGGAACGTTATGGTGAGTACATAACTTCTTAGTGTTATGTTGTCCCATCTTGCCTTCATTCTTGCTGGTTGGGACAGCGTCCCTAGCACAGTCTTTCTTGGGAGGCTCAAGGGAATAAACTCTTCAGAAAAGTGAAACCAAAGGAAGCCCTGTTCTGGGAGGTCACGTCTACTTTGTAATGAGTTATAAAGGTATGAGGATTGACCCATGTAGTTGCAGCACAGATTGAGTCCATAGGTAATCTGGCCTGAAAGGCAGCTGAAGTTGACATAGCTCTTGTTGAGTGGCCTCTAACCTTTCCAGGTAGTTGTTTATGCTGAGAATTATATGCGTAGGTAATAGTGTCTGTAAGCCACTTTGACAAGGTAACCTTTGATATTGGTGCCCCTTTTCTATTATCTGAGAAGGCGATGAATAACTGGTCAGATTTGCTGAATTCCTTTGTTCTGTGCAAGTAGAAGCGTAACTGCCTGTGGACATCCAATTAATGTAGGTTGTATTCTGCCTTGTTGCTATAGTTTGCAAAGAAAACAGGTAGGTCGATGGCCTGATTCAAATTGGTTTCAGAGCACACTTTGGGAATGAATGAAGGATTTGTTCTAAGAGAGACTCTGCCTTTGTGAAAAACTAAATAGAGGGGACGTATGGACAGAGCTTGAAGTTCTGAGACCCTCCTTGCTGAGGTAATGGCTGTCGAAAAGACTGTTTTTCAGGTTAGAAATTTAAGTTGGTAAGAGGAATCTGGTTCGTATGGTGGGAGAATCAGAGTAGTCAGTACCAAATTGAGGTCCCAAGGAGGTGGTGGTTCACTTGCTGGGGGCCTTAGCAAAAAAGTACCTCTCAGGAAAACTTTGCACAAACTGTGAGACATTATTTTTGAACCCACGTCTCCTATGTGGTAGTTAGATATGGCGGCTAATTGTACTCGTATGGTAGCTGCTGCTGTGCCTTCATTAAAAATTTCTGCTAAGAAATCTAAAATTGTACTTACAGGGGTTGTGAAGGGATATTTGTGATTCTTGGAAGCCCAACAAGAAAACCTTTTCCATTTGCTAGCATAAAGCTTTCTAGTTGCCTTATGAGATGACACTAGAATGTGTCTCACTGCAGGGCATATGTCTGGAAGCCTGGCTAAGTCTTGAAATGGAACAACCAAGCTGTCAGTTTGAGGGCTTGGATAGAGGGATGGAGCATTCCTAACTGAGTCAGAAGATATGGTACTGGGTCCAGGATCCATGGCTCTTCTCGGAGATGGGGCCATAGGAAAGGAAACCAGATTTGATGAGGCTAGTATGGAGCGATGAGTATTAACCTGCAACCCAATGATTTGGCTTTCTGTAGAACTTTGGAGATTAGTGGAAATGGAGGAAAAGCATAAAGAAGTCCCAGGGGCCAATCGTGTACAAGTGCATCCCTTGGTGACTCCCCCGGGGGGGATTAGGGCAAAGTAGCTGCTGCATTTGATGTTCATGGGCATGGCAAACAGGCCGCAGCAAGGCTGGCCGCGCTTGCAAAAAATCTGGCTTGAAATTTCCTGTTTCAGGGACCATTCATGAGGCATTAGAATTGCCCTTCTCAATTTGTCCACTATCACGTTGGAATTTCCCGGGATATGCACTGCAATCAGAAAACGTTGAGAAGAGACTGCCCATTGCCATACTCTCTGAGCCTCTTGACACAGGGGCTAGAATCTGGTTCCACCTTGTTTGTTGATGTAACACACTTCCGACATATTGTCCATCTGAATTGCAATTGTACCTGGTGGTAGAGAGTTCTGGAATGCCTGCAATGCCAGGAGCGCCACTCTCATCTCTAGGGCGTTGATGTGCAAGTGGTACTTGGGTTCCTGTCAAGTTCCTTGGATGGTCTGTCCCAGATAATGCCCCCAACCCTATCTGGGAAGCATCCGTGGTCACTGTAGCAACTGGTTGAGGGAGAGTGAATGGCCTGCCTAGAGTTACCTGCATGGATTGAACCCACCAGCATAGATATTTCCTGCAGGAGTCTGTAATGATGATCTTGTGGGACATGGGCAACTCCTGCATGGACCACTGAGCAAAGAGTAGCCACTGTAGGACTCTCATGTGTAGACGTGCCAGAGGTACTAATGTTATCACAGCTGCCATAGTGCCTAAGACCTGTAGAACAAGCCTTGCCTGTACTTTCTTTTTCAAGAGCAAGATGGATACTTGATGGCTTAGTGTCTATAACATGTCGTTTATAGGTTCATAGGTTCATACTAGGCTATCTGCCCAAGGGCATTTACAAGCCTAGCCCATAGTTTTGTGGCTTACGCCACCCCTTTAGTATGGGGAACTATACCCATTATTTTGCTGTGCCTCTGTTGAGCAGTGACACTGAGGTAATCCCTGGGGTATATCTGCGATCTCCCATCCATTGGTCAAGATTTCTCTTGAACAACTCTGCCTCACATATACCGGGATTTTATTCCACAGCATAGGAGTCTTTGGGTGATGAATCTATCCCTCCAGCACGTTTTAAGTCTCCGCCCTTGTGGCTCTGACGGATCTAGATTTTTGAGGTGAAGCATATTCATCAAATCTGGGTTTGACATGGACTTGTATGTTAGGCAAAGGTCACCTCACTGAATAGAGCTGGGCAGCATAGGACAGATGTTTGAGACCCTTTATCCTTTTGGTGAGGAACTTTGTGGCCTCTCCAGCTGCTGCAAGTGTCGGGTCAGATACATTCCGAATGGGGCATTGTACTCAATCATTGGTCTGATGAGTGATGAGTATAGGAGACTATGACCTCCCTTGATCTAGATGAGAATCCCTTCATGATAAGGTGGGCAATGTAGAAGGTCTTCCTAACTACTTTAGCTACATGGGTGTCGAATGACAGACTACTATCAACCTGGGTCCCCAGGTCCCTGATAACTTCTTCTGTACTCAGTGGATTGCCACCTATTTGGTAGCTAGTAACCTTGTTTTTACTATGCATTTTTGGCATTTAACTTTAGGCCATGGCTCTGGCACCAGTTATCCGTTTCTGTGAGACCCTTCTGAAGGATATCTGTGTCAGATAGTTTGCAGTCATCTGCAAACTTTGTCACCCTCCTGTGTTTGCTTGTAAAAGTAGATGCCAAACAAGAGTGGGCCAGGACTGAGCCCTGTGGTACACCACTTGTGACAGGCTTTGAGTCTGACATGGTGCCAGCAACTCTGACCCTGTGGGTTCTGTCACTCAGCCAGTTTGCAACCCATCTTGTGATGTATGGGTTAACATTTAAGCTGATGAGTTTTTCAATGATAGTAGGCTGTATGGACTGCCTTTCCCTCATCAATGGCTTTGGTGACTGTTTGAAAAAGTCAACCAAGTTTAGAAGGCATGATCTGCCTTTGACAAAGCCAAACTGGGATGGATCCAAAGTCTGCAAATTCCCTATGTCTTTATTTATGAGGTCCATTATGATCCTCTCCATGGCTTTGCAGATAAGGCTTGTCAGTGGGACCACAGTTGCAGTGTAAGACTATGATTAAACAGCTGTCCTAGCTGTGGGTTTAATTCCTCATTGAGTTATGCTGTTCTCACACTGAACCTGTCAGCCAGTATGTTGGCAATGTCTGTAGGATCAGTAATCTTCACATCATTTTGAACTAGTTCTGAGCATATCTGGGAGTTTCCTCCCAGGTTTCTAACATAGCTAAAGAAGGCCTTATGATTGTCTTTTGAGTCTTTAGCTATTTTCTCTCAAAATTTGCTTTGGATGATTTTATAGAGTCTTTGTTTTGCTTGGGATTGCCTTATCCATTCAGTCCTGCAGGTGCTGGTAGAAGGCATTTGTAAGTGATTCAGCGGGTGGGATGAGGACCTCCAGCGAGATTAGTTTGTGATCTGATCTCACCAGTTGAACATTGTGCTCCCATATTCGTGATGATGAGATCAAGTATGTTTTCTCCTCTTGTGGGGATGGTGACTAGTTGTTCCATGGCATTTGAGTTTATGAATTCCAGGAACTTTTGGGCTAGGGAGTCGTGAGGCAGTTTTGCTACCATGTCTTCTGTGTTTAAGTCTGCTCCTATGAATGTAATATGCTGTGATGACAACAAGGCAGATTTTTTGAAATTTAGGAAACATGCCCAGTTTTGAGCATAGATGGATTTTGGTGTCTCTTGCTATGGTTAGTTGATGCTCGGTGGTGGCAGTCAGGAGCCAGTCTAAGTACGGAAACACCCGGAATCCTAGATGCCTCAGTTGAGCCGTGACTAGTGCCATGCATTTGGTGAACACTCTGTGGGCTGTAGTGAGACCAAAGGGCAGAGCTCGAAATTGGTAATGACTGGCTTCCAGCCAGAAGTGTAGATGTTTCCTGGATCATCTGTCCATTTTTATATGGTAGTACACATCCTGGAGATCTATTGAGCACATCCAGTTGTCTTTTCCCAGAAAGGGGAGAATAGACTGCAGTGTCACCATCCGGAACTTTGACTTTTTTATGGACTTGTTCAGCCTGTTGAGATCCAAAATGGGTCTCCAGTCCCCTGTTTTCTTTGGAACTAAAAAGAACCTTGAGTAAATTCTGGATCCAATTTGGTCTGTGGGGACTTACTGGACGACTCTTTTTTTCTAGCAACCTTTGTACCTCTAGGGTTGCTTGAGCCCTTTTATTGGGTGGAATGTCCGGGACTGATTTTGACTGTAGGGGTGGGGAGGAGAAGGGTATGTTGTATCCCTTGGATATTATGGAATGCACCCATTTATCTATTTTTTTTTTATTACGCAAATTGTATCCATTTATCTTGAATGATGTTCAGCCAGGCTTCCAGGTACAGTGATAGTCTGCCTCCGACTGCTTCCAGAGGTGGACAGGTGGGCTTCCTTTCAGGAGTGTTGGAAGGGCCTGCCAGAGAATGTTATCTCTGTCGCCCTGATTTTGCAGACCCCTTCTGCCATGAGGTCGGCATCTTCCATTATTGTTTCCCCCTCTGCCCCTGGGGGAAAAATTCACCACGTGTGTCTGGCAATGTTCTTTGGGTTTTCCGGAACTACATTTTTCCTCCTTTCTGGCCTTTGGGCTAGGGCCTGGTAGGGAGGGAAAAACCATACTCCCACGGCAGACAGAATTTTGCCTTCCTGCTCGCACCTGGTTAGAGTCTCTAACTTTTGGCCCAAACAAGGATGAGACATCAAAAGGGGCGTTAATGAAGGATGACTTGAAGGGCTCAGCAAAGTCAAAAAGGCGCATTCAAAAATGTCTCCTCAGAGATATTCCTATACCTGCAGCCTTACTCACTCCATCGGCTGCATAGAGGAGTTGACCACAGAATTTAAAGTAGCAAGCTGGGCGGTCACCTTGTCTGACACCCCCGCAGCTGTAGAGCCTTGGAGAACATTTCCTAGCTCCTTCAGGAGATCCCTCTGGATTACGGTAAAATGAGTTAAGTAGTTCAGCGATCTGAGTGTAAAGGCCGCTGACGAAAACATATGCTTCCCATATCTGTCTATCGTTTGAGATTCCTTATTTGGGGGATGGACAGATGAAGAAGTCTCAGCTAACTCCTTTTTGGTGGCCACCACCACCACCATAGCATCTACTGGGACACCTTTGGTCAAGAATTTCTTATCAGATGGGGCAGTTATAAATGTGTTGGGCCTCCTCGGAACAGGTTCCAAACATTCTGGAGAGCCCCACGCCTTTCGACTGACTATACCAAGGAGCTGGTCGAAGGGCGAAGACACCCAATAGGTGGAAGGTCAAGACCCAAATGCCTCAAGGTATATGGACTCATCCTCAGAAGGGATAAGGGCGTACCAGCCACCTTTCTGCTTCAGGATCTCTAGGATGTCCAAGAAGGAGACATCCTCAGAGGGTGACTGCGGGGACCCTTCTGAATCCTCTAAGTCCGTATCTGAGGTGATAGACTCATCAGGGGAGTCTAGATGTTTCCTCTTATATGTTTTCTACCAAGAAACAGTCTCACCCAATGGGGTGTCCTGTGACATAGGGTCTCTACATCTGGAGGGAGGGGGGTGGTACAGATGCAGACTCTGGCACTTTTTGGGGAGGAATGTTTGGATCCGAGAGTGGAGCCATCTGTGGTGACAGCACTCTCCTCATGACCTTGAAGGCCCTGCTCTGAGGGAGCCCCCGGCTCTGAAGATCCAGGAAACTGCCCCTGAACCAAAGCCACAGGCTCCGAGGCTGATGTAGGTGCTGAGCTGACCCACGCCGAGGCCCAGAGAGGTAGATTTGGATCCGACAATTGTCCGACCCAACTCTCCTCCCCGGACCCGAAGCATCGGCTCCTAGACCCCTCGCTGGGCAATGGCACCGATGAGATCAGAGCAGAAGTTGGAGCAGAAAATCCTGGAGCAGGTCTCTGCTCCAACTGTTCCACTACTATTGATTCCAAACACTTTGGCTCTGAAGCTGAAAGTTGGATTGGAGGAGGAATAGGTAAAGGCATATTAATGACAGTCAGGGCTGACTCCGCAGCGAGAGGGCTAGAAAGAATCTTGGCCAGCACCGGTGTCTGAACGAGGCTCCTTACTACCCGCTCCAAGTCATGGTCTGACAAACTCCTGGAAGATCGAGAGGAGTGGACTGATAACTTGGCTGATTGGAGGATAGGTGAGTGTAGCACCAACGAGACTGGCTCTAGGACATGGGACTGGCTTGGGCTACAGATCTCTATCAGTTCCGAAAGTACTGGTGGAATCAAAGAGGCAGATTTTTCGGGCCCAAAAGTCTATCGGTCTTCCAAAGCTGGCACTGAGGAAGATGCTCGTTTCAAAGACTTGTTCTGATCTTGGTGAATAGGTCGATTTAGGGGAACTCTGTTTCCCTTCAATTGTCCCTGAAAAGGGAACCTTAAGCAACCCTCTAACAATCAATTTATTTTTATGTTCTAGTAAAACCCTAGAACTAAAAGCATGACAAATCGCACAAGATTCCTGCAGATGGACCGTACCCAAGCAGTAAACACAAGTGGTGTGTCCATCTGTCAGGGACATTTTCTGGTTGCAATTGTCACAATTTTTAAAGCTGGAAAGCTTTGCCTCTTTATCCTTAGACATAACGAACAAGCTTTGTCTAAACAATGGCTTATTCTAGTCAACAACTTTAACTAATGACCTTACTAGCGGTACAGAGAAACCAAGACGAAAAATCTTCTTTTTTTTTTTTTTTTTTTTTAAAGAACACTGAAAAAAAACAGGAGAAGAACAACCGCAGGGGAATAAAGGACCAGAGGAGAGGCCTCTAACTTAAACGACGATCTCCTCTGGTAAGAGGAGGGGTCTATAAGTAAAACGACACTCCCTAAAAACAATGACCAAGGGGAGGGGAAGCTCTCTAATTTAAATGGGCTCAAGTAAGGAGTTCTCTAACTTAAACAAACTCCTTAGCGTAGACTAAAGAGATAGCACTAACTGCTCAACACGACAAAATCTTAAACACAAGGAAATAAAACAACGCGGGACAGGGAAAAAACAGGCCCTAGCAATGAAGACCTGCAGGCAAACAAAAAACCAAAGACGAAGCAAGCTTTCACAGCTAGAAATATACTAACACTAAAAATATAACTAGTAAGCCAGAAAAAACACTTTAGAATTATCAAGAATGCAAAAAATCTTTCTACTTGGCCTGGAGCCTAGTAGGAAGCACCCGATCTAGTTTAGCTGCAAACAAGATCTGGGTAATCTTCCCTAAGCATGATGGGATAGAGTATAGCCTCAAGCCAGTAGAAGCTCTCGAGCTTTAGTAATAGGCCGAGTCGGACCGATGCTCGGTTCCAAACCCAACCAGCAAGAATGAAGGCAATATGGGACAACATAACATCAAAAGTTATGCACTCACCATAATGGTGCGTCTCTGTTGTCTATTTTTGTCCTGCCTCAAGTCGTGGGATTAAGATCTAACTTCGGATCCGACTTCAAATGCTTTTTCCAGACTCAAGACTGCATAGCTCAGGCCCCCCCCCTTACCTATAATCCCCTCGAAACCCTATATTACCTCAAATCGAATTTGTCCTCAGACCTAAAATATTAAGTACAAAACCACCAAATAGCAGAATGCAAAGATAGAATACCACAAGCAGACAGGAAACAGGATCCAAAAAATGTTTATTCTTCTTTAACGCCTCGACTGAACCAGTCTTCAAGAAGTATACAGTACTAATGGCAAAACATTCCCCCTTAAATACCCACCTTAATCAAACAATTATAGCAGCAATCAACTAATTAAATCAAGTATTTCCAATTAATTTCACAGATAAAGCCATCTGTTTGTGGTATTCTATCTAAAATATTAAGTACTTAGCATGTAATATCTCATATAAAGCCAAAACATTACAATTTAGAAGTGATATAGAAACATATGAATAGATAGCCAGATCTGGAGATGAGGCAAGGGGAAAAAGATCTTCAGGGCAAATCCTAAAGGTCATACCATAAAAGTATATATATAACTCCCATTTTATGGAAGGGGAATGGAAGGAGGATGAGGAAGAATGGAAAAAGACAGCACAGATGCATCATTATGGTGAGTATATATCTTTTCCATCTGTTCCTCAACTCATGGACCAGAGTCCTCAACTGCTTGAAACCCAGGATTGTCATCATGAAAGGATATTTCAGAGAATGACAGAACCAACCACCAACCTGTGCCTGGAGAAGGTACCCAATTTGTAATGAACTATAAATGTATGGGCATTGGACCAGGTGGCAACAGCATAGATATCATCTACTGAAGTTCTAGAAATAGATTTTGTTGAATATACCCTTGGAGGCCACAGCAGATTCAGCCCTTTCTCTTTGAAGAAATAAGATATACAGTCCGTGAGCCATCTGGCTAAAGTTAGTTTTGATTCTGGCTTTTCATATTTTGCCTTTGAAAGTGAGATGAAACACTAGGCAGATTTCTCAAGTGGTTTTGTTCTGTGAAGATAAACTCAGAGCTGTCTATGTATGTCAAATAATTGCAGCATGTATTCTCCCTTGTTAGTGAAGTCGGGAAAGAAAACTGGTAAACTATAGTTTGGTTAAGTACTGCTTCTCAAGCAACCTTTGGCAAAAATGAGGGATTGGTTCACAAGAAACTCTGTCTTTATGAAAAATTAGCTACGGTTGTTGAGAAGACATGGCCTGGAGTTTAGTTAGTCATCTAGCTGAAGTGATAACAACTAGAAAAATGGCTTTCCAAGATAAGAATTTTAAGTCTACTTTGTCCACTGGTTCAAAGAGGGGCTGAGTCAAAGCCTGTAAAAGCATGGTAAGATCCCGGTGGGGGGGGGTTACAGAGGGGTGATGTTTGCTGATATGATAGTCTGAAATGGCCACTAGTTGCACCTTAATGGTGAAAGACCTGGCTCCACTGTTAAAAACTGTGGCAAGAAAATCCAAGACAGCTGAAAAGACTGCAGACAATGGGTCCAAATGTCTCTCATGAGCCCAAAATGAAAACCTTTTCCATTTTCTCTTATCTTCCTGGTTGAAGACTTCTGGGAAAAAGTGAGAATGTGAAGGACATGGAAAGAGAGCCTGGACTGCCTAGCCATCATCGGAAGTGGAGAAACCATGCTGTTAGCATGACGACTCAAACGTCTGGGTGAGACAGGCCAGACGGGTGAGATACTAATTCTGGGACCTGGTCCAGTGTCCAAGGCTAATATGTTAATAAATGAAAAAGACCAAGAAGTCCAACGTCCAAGATTTAATATAAGCACACACAGTGATAGAAGCAGCAAAGCTTTCAAGTATAAAACTCTTTCTCAATACATGATATACAATGTGAAAAACAGCTCTTAAATACAAAAACACCAGACAAAAAATAAGAAAACAGTCATGGGAAAAGGTCATATGATCCAAAAACACATGACGTGAATGACATCATAAAAACACTAACTCACAAAACATCACACTTTATTTTTAGAATTGGTTTTAAGCTATTACTAGAATTTAAACTGGGTAATTTTTCAGCCCTAAAGTAATTAATCCATTTATACTCAGAATACTCAGTTCTGGTTATTAAATCACTCTGCGTGGGCCTTGAAAAGCATTCTGCAAGATCCTAAACTTACATTTATGTTGCTCTCCACAGGTAGAAACATGCTTTGCTAGGTCATTAGTTTCAATACCCCCACAAATATCAGATAGATGAGCTTCAAACCTCTCTTTTAGTTTGATATTAGTTTTCCCTATATAAAAACTATTACAGCAGACACAATTTGCAAAATAAACCACATTAGAGGTGTTACATGTTCCTGAGGCTCTAAATATAAACAACGTTTGACTTACAGGGTGCTTAAATTGGTGTCCTGTATTAATATTTACAGAATGTGCAATTATAACATGGAACAGTACCAGTTTTTTATTTTTATTTGGGAAGGATTTCTACTGATGTTAAAATCTTTATTGCAGAGTAATAGCCTCAAATTCCTTTCTTTGTTATAAGCATACATAGGTTTAGTACCAACCAGACTTAAAATCTCAGAATTAGTACTTAAGATATTCTAATTTTTCTCAATAATTCTTTTCACATAATTAGTATGTCTATTGTATCGCATTATATACCTCAAACTATAATCATTTTTGTTAATTCTGGTCAAAGTCCTATGGGCCCCAGTATGCATATAGGGTCTAGCTGAATTAAACCTCTCTTTTTCAACTAATAATTTAGTATTTTTGACAAGTATGTGATTATAACATCTGTCTAAAAAAATCACTTTACATATTTTTAACCTCACATAACAACTTTCTTCACTCATACATAGCCTACTGGCCCTTAAAAATTAACTTTTTATTACACCTTTATACATGTCTCAGATGCATGCTTTCTGAGTGTACATATTTAATACCTTGAACATTCTTCCTGTGTATCATAATATCAAAATGTGTATTATTCTTAATAACTACTAGATCTAAAAAAAAATTCTCTCTTATGATCAATGCTCATCAAAGACTAAAAATTGATACTTTCAAGTAGGGATGTGATAAAACTATTTAGACTATCAACATCGCCTTGTTATAACAAAAATACATCAGCAAAACATTTAAAGACGACTAAATATTTAGTCCTAAAATTATCATTACTGTCAACAATAAACTCTTCTTCCCATCTACTCAATACAAGGTTGGCATATGTGTTAGCCACTGGGGTGCCTATTGCAACACCCAGTTTTTGATGGTAAAACTTGTCATCATATAAAAACACATTATTACTTAACACAATATCCAGCATAGAACATAGTAATTGGATTTTCAAAGTAGAAAGACTACTATGTTTACTTAAAAATTCTCTAATAGAGTCTAAACCATAGTCATTCTGGAAGGCAGTAAATAATGATTGTATGTCTAAAGTGACCAACATCAAATTACTACAATGACCAGTCTCTCAAGTTCGTCAAGAAATCTTTGGTGTCTAATGCAACTTTTGCTCATGTTGAGTAGTGGAGAAAGCTGCTTAACTAAACACTTAGAGCCGTAGTAATCCATTTTCTGCCTGAGACTATTGGTCTCATAGGCAGCGTAGTAAGACACTTATGGATTTTAGGAAGACCATAAAGTACAGGGGTTACAGGATTTTCTAGGTATAAATATACATTTCAGCAGTTAGAAAGTCTTCCATTAACGAATCATACAAACACCCATTAACTCTACTTATCACTCTAGTCACATAGCTACTATTGACTAAAGTAAAAGTTTCATCATCAGCTAGAAAATCCACTTTTTTTTACTGGTCAGCATCCATCAGCATAATTTTGCCACCTTTGTCAGCTTGTTTTATGATGATGTCATTATTACAGCATAAACCACACAAAGCATCACATTTAACATTATTTAAATCAAAATATTTATAGGCATTTCTTTTTTAAAAAAATAAATCACAGAGTTCTTGTTCACACAAAGTGTAAAATGCTTTCACTGTAGGTGTGCTAACAGGAGTAAATAAACTTGTGCATCTCAAACTATCAGTCTCCTCATCCACTTTATGTTTAAAAATTAGCGTAAGGTCAATAGCCCTTACAAATAAATGCAATTCTGTAAGCATTTCATTAAAATCCCCCTCACATGAGGGAATAAAAGACAATTGTTTATTGAACACAGATAATTCAGTTGAACTCAGAATGTAGCTAGACAAATTAACTACATTCAATATGTCTTTAATTTTTTGCTCTTCATTGTTATTCCTGTTGAGCCTACATTGCCTGTTCTGCACGATTCTGTCTGAGTAGTTGTTAGATCTATCTCGGTCTCCACACAATTCCTCTTCCTGCTTGTGCTCTGGCCCCTGGATTTCACTTGAAAATGAACTGGATGTTCTAGATGAAAAGGTACTGGGGCTAAAAAAGCCTTTTCATTTATATCCGTCTGTACAACAGTGGCCCCTGCGAGTTGTACACTAGTTTGTGCACATACAGCAGGACTATTTTTTATGTTAAGTGAGGCCACAAGAAGGGGTACCACTAAGTATCCCCTTTTTAAGAGAAGCTTCTGTTTTAGATTCAACTAAAAACTCAACCAGTGCAGGAATTTCACTTAGGATTCCCCCTGTCACTTTCTCTTTGTTGAGGCCAGAATGGGGCAAAGAGGATGACTTTGCTCTTCTTTTGGAATGCTTTCTGAAGGAACTTTGGAATAAGTGGAGTAGGTAGATAAGCATCAAGGAGACCAGGTAGTTAATCGTGGAGAAGTGAGTCTCCTGGTGACTTCCCCTCTGGAAGGATCAGGGCAAAGTACCTGATGCACCGGAAGTTTTGGGGAGAGGCAAATAAATCACAGCATGGTTGGCTCCAATGATGAAATATTGAAATATCTGCTTTGCCACTGATGAGCTGAGAGACCACTCGTAAGGCAATAGGACAGACCTGCTCAATTTGTTAGAACTGCTCTGTTAGGAACCTAAACAGTTTACACCTACACTAACAAGTGCAGCACTTGTTCCAAATAGCTTTTTCTTCTCAAAAAGCTCAGTACTTGTCTTATAAGCATATCCCTTGTCTTATAAGCATTCTCTTTGCAGGTCAAGCACTCCTATATTATACAAATCTCTCACTAGCAAAACCCCCCAGGAGTGCCCACTTCCCTGCTAAGCCCACTACTTTTCTGTCTCATACCAACTCATAATTCTTTCTAGCATGTCGAAGGGTCAGATGCTGGCGTCCTCTCCTGCCCATTTGGTGAATCTGGGAATTCTGAGACAATGTTACAACTGCTTCATGTACACGGACAACCCTCTCCTCCTCCCACGTAACACTAACACTTGTGAGAGATGCAGCTATTTAGCCAGACTGGAGGCTGAGCTCTCTCAACTCAGGACTGGCAAGACCAGGCAGGAGGAGAAGGCAACTACACACACCACAATACCAGTCTCACATAACTCAACCACACCACTGAATCAAACACATAAACACACTAAGACATACTCGGAGGCTCTGAGTAAAAATTTACCTAAACAGCAGAGGCATCCAAAGCAGACACCCAAGCAACTGCAAACTCAATACACCACACAAACAACACATAAACAACAAAATCAGTGTGCAAAGCAGTCACTGCCCTTAAGGCCAAATACAACACCAAACATACTTGTCATAGGTGACTCCATAGTCAGACACACTGACGTCCCGCTCACCAGACTGAGTAAGGAGAAGGTCACAGTAAGCTGCCTGTCGGGCGCTAGAATCTGCCACATAACACAAGCACTCAGGTCTCTCAACAGCAGGTACAAGTACGACTCAGTCATTGTCCATGCTGGTGTCAACGACCTGAGACGTACCTCCTTGGACTACATGAAAAGAGACATTGAGGAGCTCTCTGATTATGTAGCCCAGGCAGGTATGACCCTGACCTTGAGCAGTATCCTACCTTCACCTAGAATGATGCCACAATACAGTGATAAGATGATCAGCTTTAATAATTGGCTTAAATTCTGGTGTCATTCAAAGGGGATCCAATGTCTGTCTGCCTGGGATGACATGCTGGACAAGCCACGCTGCTTCGCAAGGGACGGCTTGCACCTGTCACCCCTAGGCTTCTGGATATTGGCAAAGGCTCTTGCCACCCCCATAGTGCCTTTTTTAGGCAAGGCTCAAATTCTAAACCTACCACCCTAGAACACAAAAAAGTAAAACAACTAAGGGTAATGCTGCTCAATGCCAGAAGTCTCAATCTCAAGATGCACGCACTCGAGGCCCTTCTCAGTATGGAGAACATCGATGTCTGTGCTGTGACAGAAACCTGGTTCAAGGCTCCTGAGAGCACCCCAGCACTAGCAGGTTTCACCTCATATCATGCGTTCCGGCCCCAAAATCCGGACAACACCAAGAAAGGAGGGGGGTTGTCCATATTCATAAAGGACACCCACACCTCAAGGTTGGTGGCAACGCACGATGCATCGGAGACCATCCAGGTGCAATTAACCATAGGCAAGACTGCTCTGCAATTTGTAGCATGTTACAGGCCACCCGCTCAAACTCAGGAACCTCACATGGCCTTCCTGAAAACAATGGAGGGGATAAATGTATCTCCAAACACCATCATACTAGGTGACTTCAACTACCCTAATATAGACTGGGAACACTACTCAAGCCCAAACACTCTAGCCCAAAGGTTCCTGGAGTTCATAAACTCAAATGCCATGGAACAACTAGTCACCATCCCCACAAGAGGAGAAAACATACTTGATCTCATCATCATGAACATGGGATCACAATGTTCAACACCGGAAGTATACCCCTCACTGGTGAGATCAGATCATAAACTAATCTCGCTGGAGGTCCTCATCCCGCCCCCACCTGAAATAAAAAAGATCACAGTGAAAAACTTCTCAAAAGCCGACTTCACACTTCTAAAAACTAGTGTGGTCTCCTTTAAGGCCCCTGAGCCAGTGGTAAACATTACTCAAACTGCTGAATCACTTACAAATGCCTTCTACCAGCACCTACAGGACTGCATGGATCAGGCAATCCCAAACAAAACTAAGACTCTTTGTACCAAAGGCAAGCGTCCAGTCTGGTGGACCCCAGCCATAAACAAGCTCTACAACAAAAGGAGGAAGCTACTACAAGATAGAGCCAAATCCTTGAAATGTAAGACACCTTTGATCATTATAAGTAAAAAACTAAGAGCTCTCATAAAATCATCCAAGGCAAATTTTGAGAGAAAAATCGCCAAGGACTCAAAAGACAATCATAAGGCCTTCTTTAGCTATGTTAGAAACCTAGGAGGAAACTCCCAGATATGCTCAGAATTAGTTCAAAATGATGTGAAGATTACTGAACCTACACACATTGCCAACATACTGGCTGACAGGTTCAGTACAAACTTCTCCCCCCCCTCCACCCCAAAAGGAGAGATATCTATACCAGAGGATTGTAGCCCCCCAAACATCTCCAACGCCCAGGTGAGAACTGCTCTCTCCAAAGCAAAAAACACAGCATCCATGGGACAGGATGGTGTCCCCGGCTGTGTGCTCCACAAACTCAATGAGGAATTAAACCCGCAGTTAGGACAGCTGTTTAATCTTAGCCTCACCTCAGGATACGTACCCAAGGAGTGGTGCACGGCGACTGTGGTCCCACTTCACAAGGGCGGTGCCTCCACCGACCCTGGAAATTACCGTCCCATTAGCTTGACAAGCCTTATCTGCAAAGCCATGGAGAGGATCATAATGGAACTCATAAATAAAGACATAGGGAACTTGCAGACTCTGGATCCAACCCAGTTTGGCTTTGTCAAAGGCAGATCATGCCTTTTAAACTTGGTTGACTTTTTCGAGACAGTCACCAAGGCCATTGATGAGGGAAAGGCAGTCCATACAGCCTACCTTGACCTGGCAAAGGCCTTCGACACAATACCCCACTCAGGTATCATCGAAAAACTCATCAGCTTGAATGTAAACCCATACATCACAAGATGGGTTGCAAACTGGCTAAGTGACAGAACCCACAGGGTCAGAGTTGCTGGAGCCATGTCAGACTCAAAGCCTGTCACAAGTGGTGTCCCACAGGGCTCAGTCCTGGGTCCACTCTTGTTCGGCATCTACTTTTCTGAAGTACAAGCAAACACAGGAGGGTTATGGCTGACAAAGTTTGCAGATGACTGCAATCTGGGCGCCATAGTCGAAAACACATCTGACACAGATATCCTTCAGAAGGGCCTCACAGAAACGGATAACTGGTGCCAGAGCCATGGCCTAAAGTTAAATGCCAAGAAATGCATAGTCATACCCTTCGGGAAAAACAAGGTTACCCCTAGCTACCATATAGGTGGCAATCCACTGAGCACAGAAGAAGTCATCAGGGATCTGGGACCCAGGTTGACAGTAGCCTTTCGTTTGACACTCATGTTGCTAAAGTAGTTAGGAAAACCTTCTACATTGCCCACCTGATCATGAAGGGATTCACATCTAGATCAAGGGAGGTCATCGTCCCCCTGTACTCATCACTCATTAGACCTATGATTGAGTACAATGCCCCATTCGGAATGTATCTGACCCGACACCTGCAGCAGCTGGAAAGGCCCCAAAAGTTCCTCACCAAAAGGATAAAGGGTCTCAAAAATATGTCTTATGCTGCCCGACTGAAAGAACTCCAGCTCTATTCAGTCTCATACCGCTTGCTCAGAGGTGACCTGTGCCTGACATATAAGGCCATGTCAAACCCTGATTTGATGAATATGCTTCACCTCAAAAAATCTAGATCCCTCAAACCACAAGGGCGGGAGACTTAAACCTTGACACGGTTATTAATAGAACGTGCTGGAGGGACAGATTCATCACCCAGAGACTCCCTATGCTGTGGAACAAAATCCCGGTACATGTGAGGCAGAGCACCTCGCTGGCCTTGTTCAAGAGGAATCTTGACCAATGGATGGGGGATCGCAGATATACCCCAGGGATTACTTCAGTGTCACTGCTTGACAGAGGCACAACAAAATAATAGGCATAGTTTTATTCAAACTAAAGGGGTGGCGAAAGCCAAATAACTATGGGCTAGGCTTATAAATGCCCTTGGGCAGATAGCCTAGTATGAACCTATGAACCTATGAACCTAAGACATTGGACTTCCCCAGAATATGCACTGCAATTAAAAAGCAGTTGGAAGAGATCACCTTTTCCATCCACTCCTCAACTCACAGGACTGACAGAGAGCTAGCATCATCAATACAAGAGGTAAGAGCAGGAATATCTCCCAATCCTGCCTTGAAGCAGAGGTAGGAGCCAAGCTAAAGAAGCTCTGAGAGGAATGGACAAGTCTGAGAGTTTCTGAGTCAAGCCCCTACCCATGGAACCAGCGCTAAAGCTACAGCTCTGAGATTCCACTGGTTCCAACAGCATTGACGCCAGCTGGATTAGAAAAGAAGCCAAAGTCTGCAAATACCATACCTTCAGATCTGATGGTCAGCCCTGTAAATCTCAGGTCCAATACCTCCAAAAAGCAGAGTACAGATTGGAGTAGGAGGACAGTCCAAAGCTCTCGGGTCTGATGGGAGACAGAACTGGAAGGACCCTCAACTGAATTTCAGTCAGGAAAAATTTCTCATCATTCTGTCCACGTGAGCTTCAGAAAAACTTCTGGTAGACCTGAAGGAAGAAGAAGATGATGGAGGTCTAAAACCCTTATGAAGGGTCTCATGGAGAAAGGGTGAATGTAGCCTAGAATCAATCAGATTCTGATGTGAACCAAGGTTCCCTTTGAGGAGCGGTTCTGGAGGATCACAATCTGATGGATCCGATGGACTGGTCAGATCTGTCAGTTTTGTCCCACAAATTCCAGGCCCCTCTTGCCTATTCTCTATAACTCTAACTGCAGCCATTCCTATTGGCAAAATCTCCTTTCTCCATTTTTGTGTCAGACTAGTTCTTAAAATACTTTTTCTGCTTTATGAATATAATATTCTGTGTGGCTATTGTTAATCTCCTTAAGGCTCTGAATCCAAAATCCCACTCTTTCCTTATTTATTGAATCCCCCCTCCACTTCATCATCATCATCCCTTTTCACTTTGAATTACAGCTTTCTGCTTGTGTTACACACATAAGCCTTAACAGTGTAGCTCTAAAATAACCCCTGAAATCAGGTAATCCTAATCTACCTTCGTATAGTTGAAAAATCAGCTTTTCTCAAGTGACCCTTGCCCTCCCCCCCACATAAAATCCTTCAACTATTTATTAATCACTGCCCACAATTTCAACTCTGGTCGATAAAAATATGCATGACCCGATTATAAACTAAAGGGACTAAAACATTTTCATTGCTTACAACTTGCTATCCATATCCATAAACGAGCTTCCAGATTTTCAGTTTTTGTATTATCTTTTGTTAGTCTCTTCCCACATATCCTTATCTGCCATAACAGAGTCTTTTTAATCTGTACTACAAAATACTTCATTTTTTTCATGTCGCCATAAATATGGGTATTGCTGGACAGTTCATGCATGGGTACATAGTTTACAGCTGTAGCCTTTGTTATAGCTTCATTAACTTTATATCCTGAAAAGACTGGAATCTGTCTCAAGATGTTCCACAACACTGAGATGTCTTTTTCTGGTTTTATCAAGTATAAAATAATATTATCTGTACATAAAGCCAACTTTTCTAGATTACCATACCGATTATATCCTTGAATTTCTGAGTCCCTTATTTTCTTTGCAAAGAAAAGGGATTCATATAAAGCATAAGCTATGTAAAGCAAATAAAAAGGGGAAAGAGGACACCCCTGACTGGTTCCTCTGTTCAGACATAACTTATCAGAAATAAACTCTCCAACTTCAATTATTGTCTCTGATCCTCATATATCCCCATCATTAACCTTATTATTGTATCAGGGAATGCAAATGCTTCCACTGGCCTACTCACAAAATCCTAGCTTACTCTGCTGAATGCTTTCTGCATCAAGACCCACCAACAGCACTATTTTTTACAGTCTGCTTCTCTCTGGATCATCAATTAATCTGTTAATATTGTCAAATAACTGCCACCCCTGCGCAAAACCACAATGATCCGTAACTATCAATTTTGTCAACACCTTTACCATTCTTTTAGTTATTATAGACATAAACATTTTATAATCATGGTTTAAAATTGAAATGGGCCTATATGAAGCTGGGTCTGATGGGTCTTTACAATCTTTAGGTATTACAGTCACCACAGCTTTCTTCTAGGATGCTGGTGTTTCCCCTCCTTTTAAATACTGTTAACCAAATCATTCCAGATCTTTATCACTTTTTCCCTCCTACCTTCCAAACTTCCACAGCAATAGCCTCTATTCATGGAGACCTTCTTACAGATTGATTGCATGCCACCATTTTTATCTCACCTCCTCCTATCTTAACTGTTAACTGTTGAACCTCATCTACCTCAAAGCTTGGCATACTTAAGTCTTCCATAAACATTTCTATTTGTGGTCTTTCTTGATTTCCACATTTCTCTGCATTTTACAAATTTTCAAAACCTTTCCAAAATGTCTAATATCACTATAGGATCACTGGTTATTTTTCTTGTAATAGACTCCCTAAGTTTGGCAACAACCCTTCCACTTCCTGTTGCCTAAGTCATTGTGCTAAAAGTTTTTGTGCTCTGGAGTTATTAAAAAACAGTTGCTTAATAGCAATTTTTCTAAACTCATGCATGTTATCTAGACACTCCCTTATTTTCTCTTTAGCACTCTGCAATTGCACCTCGTCTTTTTCTCTGAGATTCTCCTTAATCTGCAATATTGTCCTTCTCTCTTGTTAATGAAAAATCTAGAAAGGTCCACTCTTGTATGTGATCTTATGACTGTCTCTCTTGCTGAAGCATGTTTTGGCCACCATCAAGCCATTTGTCAAAAATAAGTCTAGAATTGTCTCTCCTTCTTTATTCCATCTGCCCATTCATGAAGGCAGTCCTCACATCCTGTTCTGTCTGTTGGAATTCGAGCTTTCAGATCCCCCATTATCAACAACAAATCATTTTTGTCCCAGTTTAACTAGGAAGTTATCCAGATGCTGCCAGAATCTCCTCTTTTGTCACCATTAAAACACTGCTGTGGGGCAAAGGCTGAGATTACAGAAAACTAACCTGTCTTGCCATTTACACTGATGTCATCTGCCCTATCTTTAGAAAATTCACCACAATTCCCACATTATTTCTAGTCTCTCCCCCTACCCTCCCATGTAGTGGACTCTGGATCCTAAACTAAGTGACTTTGCTGCACCACCCTCCCATCTTGATGCCTGGATACACAGGATATCCATTCTCCTCTTTACCATAATGTAATCCACTTCCAAACTGCATCTTGTCAATGGACCTATATTCACTGTAGCAATCCTTAATTTATTTTTGGCAAGTTGAGCGATTTTACATCCAGCTTTCACTCAGCACATCTATCATAGTTAATCCAGGCTGGGCAACTGGATACCAGCCATACAACAGTTTATTTACCAGGGCTACATGCCTCCATGATGCACCACAGAGTACAACTAAAGGGGCAAAGCTACACTGAGGTACAATGGGAAACATGCAATCAGTGTGAGACAGTGTGGTCTGGTAAAAAATATACAGGCTTTTTTTTCCTTTTGCACTTTTAGATACACAGTACTGTCTGCACTGCCAACCAGTAGAAGCTATGTCACCCACCAATGGAGACAGACCCTCTCCACATCATGGCACTCTGATGCAACTTCTCTTTAATATAAGTTATTACAACACTACAGTCATGTAAGAATACTGCCTATGTTGTATCCTAGTATTCAACTGCTGCAGAGTCTCGAGGGAAATTTTTGTCATTTTTGTCATGCCTTAATATACTAAATCCTGTGAATAAGTTGTGATAGTTGCATCTATGATGTGGTGATAAATATGTGACATAAAAGAGTCATTTTGCCTTGAACACTTAAGTAAGCATCACACAACAAACTGGAGAAGTCCTGATAAAAGCACACAGCTAAGTACTGTGAAGCAAAAGGCACCTTGATTTAAAAGTTGTTTTGGTATATATTTTCCACATTAAATTAAAGAATGCGCCATTCATGTTTACAGATACTGGAAATGTAATGGTTGACAAAGACATCTACGTGCCACCCCTTCAAAAGAATTGCAGTAATTCAGCTGACTAGAAAATTAATACATTCTAAAATGCAAACAACTTAATATGTTCAGGGATTTTTTGTGCCCTTTCAGTTTAATAATGTAGTCAGGACTAGTTAGAATCAGCCAGCTCCACTGGGGCAGAGGGATAAATGCCTAACTAGGGTCCAGATAACTAAAGTTCAGTTAGCATCCTGGGAGCCCTTGGAAATAGTGTGTGTGTGTGTGTGTGTGCGCGTGTGTGTGTGTGTGTGTGTGTGTGCGTGTGTGTGTGTGTGCGTGTGTGTGTGTGTGTGTGTGTGTGTGTGTGTGTGTGTGTGTGTGTGTGTGTGTGTGTGTGTGTGTGTGTGTGTGTGTGTGTGTGTAGGGGGGGGAAGACAAAATACTTGCCTTTGATGCTGGAAGATCAAAAGGCTGTGAGGTCTCTACCCACATAAAGTGCTTTGTTTCACCTCCTAGTACTGGCACTGGAGTGCAGCATAATGGGGCACAACAATTTTGAGTTTACAGTCTTTCAGATGAGACATTACACCAATGCTACCATCTACTTGAAGTGGTAGTAGTTCAGGGGTTTGTAAAATATCTCATTGCACTTACTGAAAGAGTAGGGGATCTTTATTACGCAGCATAAACTACAAAATATAAAGTAAAAGCATCATTTCTCAATACACCTTCATAAATTTAAATTAAAAAGACATTATACAAAAAAATTGTTTAAATAAAAGTAGAAAAAAATCTCATTAACAAAGTAAACATTAAATAAAATAAACTACCAAATTAATTTTTCAACTCCTTCATCTGCTGCACCCTTTCTTCCATAATCAAAATTTAATTTTCTTCATAGTATCTCTCACGTTCTGTTCCTTGTTAAGATTTCCAATAATTTTACCTTTCCAAATATCCCTTAAGAAAGTCATACTAGCAACATGAACTACATAAATAGCATCAATTGATTCATAATCTGCAAAATGAATATGCTTCATTTTTACTGCTTTAAGATCAGGCAACTGTACTTTGACATCAACTTTTAAGAGTTCAGTATTCTTTGATATTCAAGAAAACAAAAAACATGCTGCATGGTGTTCTCATCTCTGTATACACTACACCTACTTTTACTTTCCACTTTATATATAACTTATGCTTTTACTGGCATTTTCTCAAGGATATATGCCACAAACCTCTTGCCATTCTCATATACACTTAAGGCAATTTCATTTTGGAACCCAAAACCTTTGATCTCTCATTGTTAAGTACTGTCTAGGGTTAATCCAAAAAATATTCATAATATTAATATACTGCAACTTCTTAATGGCCTGAAACTGAAAAACAACTATTTTCCATGCTACTATTTTCTTTTACATTCCTGTATAGCATTATTGTAATATATTTTCACCCTTTTCTTTGCCTTACACCAATCAAAAAATGCTTTATATTTATATCAAAAATAAAGCAACAACATTCTATAACAAAGAAGAAAAAAATGCAACACCCAATACAAATGTATGGAGTGGAGTGAAGTGAAGAAAAGCAACAGGGTTAAGTAATACAAATTCCCTTTTCCTTTTATCAAAATATTTATAATACCTCTCTTACATGATTTAACTGAGAGCGCCATGTAACCCCCAAATAATACCTAAGTATTTTAACTCCATCTAAAGTCTTCCCATACTTGTTTGCATAATTCAGTCTCAAAGATTTGGATACACCTACTTTCTCCTTAAAACTATTTAGCACTACACACCTCTCTGAGTCTTTACACTACCCTTTGTACCAAAATATATTTCTAACACCACTGTTTGTGTAGTAGAAAAAACAATATCCCCATGCTGGACTCCCTTTTAGCCACCACTATTAAATCATCTGCATAAGTTAACAAAGTGGGGAAGACAAACTCTTTTTTGAATTTCCTATCACGTTCATAGTATTGATACTTGACTATATTGTATAAATGCATTTATAATCATATCTAACAGCATTCAACTAAATGGACAGCCCTGCTTGACTCTTGCTTATAATACAGACAGGGTCCCTAACCAGCCATTCACCATTATACATACTCTAGTTTTAGAATAAACTGTCCTAAGTAATATAAATAAACTGTTACCAATTCAATATGCTTAACAAATAATGCACCACATCTCACTATGTAAATACTTTTTCAACTGCTTTATTTTCCCTACACACACCATCCACTGTTTATTTTAGTAAATGATAAGTAGTTCAGAAACTATTTTATTTTTAATACCAAACATACTTTCATCCAATACTAAATACAACATTTTACCCACTCTGTCTTGTAAAATTGCCATTAACAATCTATAATCACAAACTGTCAATGTAAAAGGCACCCAATTTTGCAAGTGTTTTGTCACCTTTTTCTCAAATAAATGTAATAATGTCATCACAAAACTAAGGCTTTTTCATACCCTTCTTTAAACACTCATTTAAGATTTTAGAAAAATACATTTATCCATTTGTAAAATTCAAACCCAATTCCATCAAAAGCAGGTAAACTATTAACACGGACTGATTTTAAGACATCTTCAATTCTACCAGTGAGATATCCTTATTGAACTCTCTTATCTAATGTTTTGTAATAGTGCTAACATGCCAGGAGTATAGTTCCCAATCTACTGAGATACCATATGGCTAGTTCATATATTAAGTAACAATATGGAAGAATTTGTTTTCCACACAATCTTTGGATAATATCTTATACCATACATAAGTGACTGAGAATAACACATTTTCCCTAAAAAGGGAACATTTTGTTCCTTCCTACCACTACCACTATAAGCTTTGTACAATAAATCCTTTATCTTATTTGTATTATGTTCATATAACATTCTTTCTTGTCTAAAACATGCTATCCTGTTCCCATACACTTTCAAATATTTCAAGTTGTAAATACATTTCCTAAGTCATGTCATGCTGCATCTTTTTAAATTTTAAGTAATGTACTTTAGATTTGTATTTAAAAAACAACCACCACTCCTCCCATGAGGTATGAAAGCAGTTTAGAGAATGAGCAAACTGTGCATCAGCACCTTGATTGGAGAACATAACTTTCTCCAGCAGGGTATTAATGTACAAGTAATGCCTGCTGAAAAACGAGTCCACAGAGTTTACAGTATAATGATCATTGCACACCTCATACGTGATCATCTGAAATTCAGAATTACTAAATAGCTGGCTTGTTAATTTCTTACGTCCTTAACCAAGACAAATATGACCAAGATAATCTCTAAAAGCAACTCAGACAGAACAATGATCAGCAAACTCAGCAACAAACTTTCTCTGTTCAGTTTCAACTAACCTCTCTGAATGCATACAATAATTTTAATAGCTATGACTCACCTGATATGTCACTTTCATTTTCCTTCCCAAAATATAAGTATCTTATAACTTTTCTTACATATTTAATATCTGAAGAAAGTCCCCTATCATAATAATATCAAGCTTAATCATAATAAAACTCTTTGGTGCTTCAAAGACTCACACTCAATCAATCAGGTTTGCAAGTGCATAAATTAAAATTAAATGACATATTATGTTTTGTCAGAAATATTCAATAGTTAAAACCTTTCGAGCTGTGATCACTGAAACATCTAATATAATAACGTCACTTCCTTTACGAAGAAATGCTATACCAGAATAAGTGTCATAACTAGTTGACCAATATATTTTTCCACCCCAAAGATGTTCAAATTGTAATTTCTGAAGGTATGTTAAATGATGTCTACTAAACAAATAATATCACCTTGTACCCTTTGATCCCAATTTAAAACAATTAAACAACACAAATCTCCATTTATTTAATAAAGCTATAATCTAATTACACATTTCCTTTTTTTGCACTTTTTATATAAAAATACTTCTGCCCTTTGTTTCTCTTCTTCTGACTTACTCTTCTACCTTTGGTAATTTCAGACCTTCCCCGATATTATCACCATCATCTTTCCCCTATCTTAACATTCTGAACTAAGTACATCATATTTATTGTCAGAAGCAGATTCTGCACCTCAAGTATGGAAAATATTGTAGAATGCACCACATTAAATGAATCACTATCACTTAACAATTGACTTGCACACAATCTGCCACACACATTACATTACAATTTAAGCAGCTGTCTATTGAAAGCGGCTCATCTCCTAACTCTCTGTTTCAAGATTTGTTCAGAACTATGACATACAGCAACATGAACTACCTCAGGATAGTCCAAGTACATCCTTCAGAATCACATTTTGTGCAACATAAACTTATACTGTTTATAACTATGCACTGTTTCACCACACTGCCACCACATCTTGAGTGGGCACATACTAATCAAATGATCTACAGTAATCATATTACCTTTTTGTTTAGTGCAATGTAATGAATCTTTGTTCCCCAAAATAGCCATTACACTAGGTAAATATTTTATACCATTTTCCTTTGCCTGCAAAGTTACTCAGGCTTCCCATCCCCCATTCACAAATATCTCTCATCAAAAGTCTTATTAACAGAATATACTGCTTTACAATGCTACAACAGGAAGTCCTTAATGTTGTCTTCTAATATAGCAGAACAGTGACAATGCAAGAACAATTTAAGCGCTGTATTAAAGTTGTTAAGAAAATCACAAAACTATTCCAAGGGAAATATATATTTTTGCATCATATTTATGTTATGTTTGCAGAGCATTTTGTCTTACTAGCATATAAGCAGTAGTGCCCTGCTACCCTATCTCTGACAGTCTACCAATGCTCAGGGCTCCTTCCCTGCCTCTCTGTGGGTTTCATGGACCAATCACCTGAGAGTACAGGGACTGCCTTTCAGACACACAGACAGGACAATTTTAGTTTTCAAGGACCCAGAAGGAAGTTAAGGTTGTCCCACCATGAGAGCTTGCATCTCAGATACTTGCCTTGCAGATGTCAGAGAAATAAATAAAACAGTTTTCCTCATTAAGAACTTCAGATCAGCCGGAATGGCAGGTTTAAAAGGTGGTAAGGTCAATTTTTCCAGAACCTAACTGAGATCCCAGAAAGGAGGAATTTGCTTGTGAGGAGGTCTCATATGCAATACTATTTTATGAACTGTTTTATCAAAAGCGAAGAAGAAAGAGTGTGATCCACTGGCAGTCAAGCAGAAACGTATTCTAAATACACCTTAATGGACACATACAATAAGACATTCTGAAGTAGATCACAAAAATATTTCAAGACCACGGAGTGTGTTAAGAGATCCTCTATTCCCATTTAAGCACCACTTGGAAAATGTCATCCAATAGTAGACATATGATTTACTAGTAGTAGGTTTTCTGGCCTCCTTTAATGCCTACTGCACATCCTCGTGAAACAAGTACCTTACTGGAGTCAATAATGAATCATCCAGGTTGTCATTTGTAATTGCTCCAAAATGGGGTCACCCCTCAGACTGTGTGAGCAACTCCAGAGAGTGAGGAAGTCTGTGATAATTTCCCTTGTCCAATACCATTAGACGGGAGAACCAAGATTGCCTGGCCTAATAGATGGTCACCACAATGGTCTTTGGCATTTACTTCTGAATCTTCAGAAGAACCTATGAATCTTGTGAATCAGTGGAAAGGTGAAAACACATACAAGAACATTCCTGTCCAAGTGAATGAGAATGTGACTGCCCTCTAAGCATGGCTACAAGAATGTAATGAACAGTATTTTTCCAGCTGTCTGTTTTGAAAGGAGGTGAACAGATCTATTTGAGGCGTTCCCCACATCTAGACTAGATCCTGGAACACCACCGTCTTGAGAAGCCACTTGTGTGGGTCAGCCAAGGATATGGTCAGTCTGTCTGACACAATGTTTTGCTTTGATGGGATGTATTATGCCTGAAGAGTCAGAAAATGCAGAACAGCCAGCTCCCCGGCCATTAGTACCAACAGACAGAAGGTATTTCCTTGTATCCCTTGTTTGTTCAGATATCACATCACCAAGTTGTCCGTAACTACCAGATGAGGACCCAGAGTCCATAGGTAGTGAAGGACCTTCAAGGCATAGATCACTGCAAATATTTCCTTGATAATGATATGCTTCTGTGCAACCTTGGACCCCCAAGTGGCTTGCACTTGCAGTCGCATTAACACAGCTTTCCAAACAAAGTCGGATGAATCAGGACAGATTACGCCAGAATAAGAAAGAAGAAAGTAAGTCCTGGAGTGATAATCAACTGAATTCTCCACCACTGTAAATTTTGTTTAATGAAGGGCAGCAACTGCAACGGAGATTCCAGGGAATGTAGGTGCTGAATCCACCACTAAATTTTTCTCATGTGGTGTTGGTGCAGTACTATTATGAGAATCATGGATTCCCTCAGTCCTAGAATTTTTAGGAACTCTGTTGCTGGGGTGATGTTCCTTCCTGGAGAATTCCTGAAACACCACCTAGTAAGACAGGACCTAGTCTTTGAGAAGAAAGGTCATTCTTTGATGTTGTTTAAGCACCTTTGGAAGACAAACCTTTGTGAGGGTGTCATACATGACTTTAGAAGGTTCAACTTGAACCCTAGCTGGGACAGTCAGGACTGGACCTTCTCTAGTGTTTCCAAACAGCTGGATACACTCTGCAAAGATCAGCATAGGTTCATAGGTTGGTACTAGGCTACCGGCCCTAGGGCCTATACAAGCCTAGCCATAACAATTCCCTGGCTATTTCTTCCCACAGTATTTACTTCCCTGGACCCCTGTCTATCAGGGTAACTGATGTGATCCCCGGGGTGAATTTCGTATCTCCCATCCAATCATCAAGGTTCCTTTTGAAGAGGGTCAAAGAGGTGTTCTGCTTGACATGTATGGGCAGTCTATTCCAGAGGCTGGGGAGTCTCTGGGTCAGGAGCCTATCCCTCCAGCATGTTTTGTTCCTTGTGATGACAAGGTTTAGATCCCTGGAGCGTGTGTCTCTGAGGGATTGGGATTTCTTTAAGTGTAGCATGTCCAACAGCTCTGGGTTTGACATGGCCTTATATGTTAAGCAGAGATCGCCTCTGAGTAGACGATATGCGACAGAGTATAGGTGGAGTTTTTTTTAGATGGTCAGCATAGGGCATCTGCTTTAGGCCTGTGATTCTTTTAGTGAGGTATTTCTGCGGCCTTTCCAGTTGCTGCAGATGTCTTGAGAGGTACATACCAAACAGGGTGTTGTATTCTATAATGAGTCTAAAGAGGGATGAGTACAGTGGGACAATGACCTCCTTTTTTCTGGATGAAAAGCCATTAGTGATGAGGTGCGCCACATAGAAGGATTTACTTGACTGTTATGGCAATGTGGTTATCGAAGGTAAGACCACTGTCCACCTGTGTCCCTAAGTCTCTTATCACACTTTCGGTGTTTAGTATACTGACACCTATGTGGTAATTCACAGGTACATGTTTTATCCTAAAGGGGATAACTATACATTTCTTGGCATTGAGCTTGTGCCCATGGCTCTGGCACCAAGCATCTGTTTCTAAAAGGTTCTTTTGTAGAATATCCACATAATTTGGGGATTCAATAAAGGCTCCCAGTTTGCAGTCATCTGTGAACTTTGTTAGCCAGAGTCCCTTAGTGTCGGCCTGTACTTCAAGGAAGTAGATGCCAAACCAGAGCAGTCCCAGGACTGAACCCTGGGGTACTCCACTTGTCACTTATCTAGAGCTGGATTTGAAGTCTACTTCTTTTGGTGTGGGTTCTGTCAGTAAGCCATTTGGCAACCCATCGAGTGACGTAGGGATTAATGCCCAGCTTAGTAAGTTTATCTATGACTCCAGAGTGGGGATGGTGTTGAAGGCCTTGGCGAGGTCTAGATAGGCTGTGTGGACCACCTTACCCTTGTCCATGGCTCTGGAGACTAATTTGAAGAAATCAATCAGGTTCAGGAGACAAGATCGGCACTTCACAAACCCAAACTGCATGGGGTCCAGTGTTTGAAGGTTGCCAACATCTTTGTTTATAAGTTCCATGGTCTTACAGATAAGGCTCGTCAGACCGATGGGGTGTTAGTTCCCAGGATCCAAGGTGGATCCCCCCTTGTGGAGTGGGATAACTGTAGCTGTGCACCACTCAGTGGGCACAAAGCCTGAGGTGAGGCTATGATTAAACATGACACATGGGTGAGGTGCCAGTTCATTTTGTAGTTCATGTAGTACACAGCCTGGGATGTCGTCTGGTCCCATGGATGCTGTATTCTTAGCTTTGGAGAGTGCGTTTTTTACCTGTGTGGCCGTTATTACCGGAATTTGGCAATCTTTCAGTATTGAGATGGGCCCTTTAGGGGGTGAGAGGGGGGGTGAAGTTTGCACAGAATCGATCTGCCAGGATAATGGCAATATCCTTGGGATCAGTATATTTAATGCCATTCTGTTGTAGCTCAGAGGAGATCTGAGCATTGCCATTTAGATTCTTGACATAGCTATAGAATGCCTTGTGGTTGTCCTTGGAATCTTTGGCAATGTTATTTTCGTAACTAGCTTTGGAGGATTTTATAAGGGATCTCAGCTTCTTACTGAGGCTGGTAAGGAAGTTTTTTGCATCTTGGGATTTTCCTCTTTTCTGCAACAGTTTCTTCCTTTTGTTGTAAAGTTTGTTTATAGCAAGGGACCACCAGATTGGCTTCCTTTTTTTGGAGGACAGCGTCTTGGTTCTGTTGGGGATGGCAAAATTCATGCATGAGTGGATGTGCTCGTACAGTGCCTTAGTATAGGATTCAGCAGTCGAACTTTCAGTTCCCATCTGCATGGGTGTCATGAAGTTTGTCACTTCTGACTTGTGTAGCATGAAGTTGGCTTTGGAGAAGTTTTTTACGGAGGTATCCTTACTGGAGGGTGGGGTTGGGATGTGGATGTCAATGGTGATTAGCTTATGGTCAGACCTGACCAATGAGGGGGTGACCATAGGTGTGGAGCATCGATTTCCCATGTTGGTAATGACCAGGTCTAGGATAACTTAGCCCCCTGGTGGGACTAAGGATTATCTGATCCAGGGTGTTGGAATTTATGAATTCCAAGAACCGTTGGGCAAAGGTGTCGGTACATGTGTAGTTTTCCCAGTTAATGGCAGGGTAGTTGAAATCACCCAGTATTAGGGTGTTCGGTTGTATCTTAATATTTTCCAGTATGTTTAGAAAGGTGTGGTGAGAATCTTGGGGCATGGCGGGAGATCTGTAGCAAGCTACAATTTGGATTGCAGTCTTATCTAGTGTTAGTTGCAAATGGAGAATTTCAGACGCATTGTGTTGGGTAACTAGCCTGGTGTTGTGAATATCCTTGGTGAATCCAAGTAAGGAAAAATGTAAATTCCAAAAGTCTGATAGTAGGCCACTATAGTAGTAAGCCATCTGGTAAACACTCAAGGTACAGTGGACAGCCCAAAGGGCAATACAGAAAACTGAAAAATCAGACAACAAATTTCAGATATCTCTGGAAGTGATAAGCAATGGGGATATAGTGATATGAACTCCTCAAGTCCAGGATCATCATGAAGCAGTCATCTGGCAAAAGAGGAAGCAATGTCTGCAGGGTGAGCATCTTGAACTTGGGGACCCTGACCAAAGCATTTATAAAGGATAGGTCCAACACCTGTCATCACAACAGCTCTTTTTTTGGGACCTAGGAAAATTCTGGAGTAAAATCCTTTCATTCTCTTTGAAGAAGGGCCAGTTCTATGACCCCTGAGGCCAGCATTTTCCAGTGTATAGGAGGGAATGACAGAGTCTGGTCTGGTAGGTGGTCTGTCACAAAAATATCTTGCTCAATGGTGGGAAACTGGGGAATGTGAAACCATCCCTTGCATCAATTTACATTTGTCATCCCAGTGTTTAAGGATCTGATATGCTGCTGTACAAAACTCACAATCAAAATCAAGTGGAGCACTCATAATCTCATTTTTTAACTCATCAGAAAAGTTTTGATTGTGCAGTTAAGCATAACTCCTTATCCCCACAGAAGTTGCTGTATTTCTAGAAACTGGATCAGCCCCTTTCAAAACACTCCTTAAAGCATGCTTAGAGACTTGAGAAACACTGGAAACAATATCTTTGACAAAGACTTTTTTGCTCAGTAGGTAATGAGATAGTGAATTTGTCTAAACTATACATACACCTCAATACAAACTTCCACATAAAAACTGGTAGTTAAATACCTTAAAAGCTACCATGCTGGACTGTGCTAGCCTCTTTCCCTGACATTCTAGTCTCCTAGCTTATCTGAAGAGACTAGCTTTGATAAAGACATAGTATTTTATTGGAAGAGGTCAATGGGGACACAGAGACAGGGTCCACAGACCAGGGGGCTTGGTAACCAGGCATTGTTGAGTACACTGAATTTCTTAAACACTTTTTTAAACAGAGATTCATTCAGCAGAGAACTGGAAGCTTTCTTAAAAACATCTTCCAACACTGGGATCAGTGGTGGGAAGGTCACCATGTCCAGGGCCTTATCCTCCAAAATATCATATACCTTGCTGATCTTGAGGGAAGTAGAAGATTGCTCCCAACTGAATACATCCCTAACTCTAGCCAGCATTTGGGACAAAGAAAAAAAAAAGAAATTATGTACTCACCATAACTTTCCATCTGTATTATCGATTTATTCATCTATCCTCACATATGGATTTGGATCCGATCCATCGGCTCTGACTTGCTGTTACTAAGCTCGTGGCAACCAAAAAGCTCTTGGATACCTCCCTTTACCCACAATGCATCGCCCTGTTACCTCAGATCTTGTTTGCTAGGATTATCCCCATGAAGGAAGAAAGTGAACTTAAAGTTGCAAATTTTAAAGGAGACCATTTATTGAATATTGGAGATAATAAAGGTAGCCTGAATTATGCTTCCCATCCAACCAGAAAAAAGAACAAAGGCAGGGGGTTTGGAGGGAGGGAATATGAGCAGAGATGAAAAAATAGACAATACAAAGGGAATGTTATGGTGAGTACATAACTTCTTTATCTGATATTGTCAATTTTTCATCTCGTCGTCACATATAGGACCCAAGCAACCAGCTACCTTTACTCCAGGCAAACTCATGGGAGGATGTTTCTCAGAACCATCAAACCAAAGGAGGCTCTTTCCCTGGAGACCAAATCCAACTTGTAATGAGTGATAAAGGTATAATGACGGGTTCATGTGGCTGCTGAACAAATCTCATCCATGGAGACATTAGACTGGAAACCTGCTGAAGTGGCTATGGTTCCGGATGAGTGAGCTCGAATAGGTTTGGAATGAGCTATACCTTTTGTGGTGTAAATAAAAGAAATGCAATCAGAAAGCCATGTTGTTAAGGTAACTTTGGATACTGGTAGGTCTTTCCTAGGGCTTGTAAAGGCAATAAACAATCGACTCTTTAGTCCTATGTAAATAGAAATGTAACTGTCTATGGACATCTAACAAATGTAGAAAATATTCGCCTTTGTTGCTGAAGTTAGGGAAGAAAACAGGCAAATGTATGGTCTGATTAATATTAGTCTGTGAAACAACTTTGGGCAGAAAGGAGGGGTTGGTATGCAAAGAGACTCTCACTTTATGAAAAATCAGATACAGGGACTGGGAGGATAGTGCCTGAATTTCTGATATTCATGTTGCAGATATAATAGCCACACGAAAGATTGTTTAACAAGACAGAAATTTTATTTCACAAGTCACTGCAGGTTCAAATAGGGGCTGAAAAATAAGACGTAGTACCAAGTTTAGGTCCCATGGGGGAGAGGGATCTTTGTGAGGAGGCC